>NW_011888786.1:3191572-3194174 GCF_000151845.1 Pteropus vampyrus | reverse complement strand
AAATACAAATTCCAGTGGCTTAACATAGCAAAGGTTTCCTTCCCACTCAAGTCACAATCCAATAAAAGTTGGCTGCCTCTCACTTCCAGGCAATAACTTAGAGATCTAGGTACCTCCTACAGAGTGAGTTCATCATTACATGATCATGTAATCATATCATCCCAATATCATATTGTCAGACAGATGAACTGTAAAGAGAAAGCTATATTTTAAGACCAGGCTTAGAAATTACTTCTGCCAACATTCCATTGGCCAGAACTAGCCACGTGGTCCAAACATAACAGTATAAAGGAAGCTGAGATGCGTAGTTTTCTTGAGTTTCCAGGGAATGAAAATGGAATTGTCGAACATCTAGCTAATCCCTGCCACAGTGACTGTTTTGTTCCGTTTACTGTGAGCTCCTCATTGACAGGACTTTCTTATCAATTCCACCAACATATGGCCAACAATAATTTTAGTGCCAACAAATATTTGTTGAATAATTTAATGAAAAAAACCACCCCTACTTGCCCTGGCAAATCTTTGTTGAATAATTTAATGAAAAAAACCACCCCTACCTGCCCTGGCAAATCTACCTTCTGGGCTGTTCCTTGCTAAAATCTTGGGGAATTTATGTTTGTGTGCTTATTTGTTTGTTTGTTTGTTTGAATAGAAGAGATAACTCCTTTCTAATTACAGCCTTCTCGACTGCTCAGCCTGGGACATGGCTGCCCCCTGCCCTTGGCTGGTCTATGAAGCAGCGCTGGAGTAAGTTGTCAAAGTCAAGTCAGAAACATGGTTTTGATTTCTTAGGGTGACAGCCCAGCATGCTCCATCTAATCTCTAAACCAGAACATAACCATATGTGATATACTTTGGCAGAGGCAGTAACCTTCCTTGCTTAGCAGTATTTTTTTCTTGTGCAGCTTATTATAAAAAAGAGAACTTGAAGCATTCACTACTACACATCTTCTGTTTTGAGTCCAGTACTCCATATTACATATCTACCATTAGTCCAGTCCTGTGCCCAAGAGTGAGAGATCAAAACATAGCCAACAGTGTAGTCTGCACTCAAGTATTTTGTCAGTTCATAATGGGGAGGAGGTATTAGATGGTATAATAACTAGGCCACTTGAGCCAAAATACATATAATTAAGTGCAAGAACAGGTTGAGATGAATTCCTTAATCTTTCTTTATTTTCACGTTGTTGTTTTAAGGGAGAAAGCCCTGTGCTGAGGCTTAAAGATTAAAAAAATTAACCAAATTAACCAGATAGTTACTACATGGATAGACTTTGAAAGTACAGCTGCTTGATTCTTGCCATCTACCATCCCCCACCCCTCGGTGACCCTTCTTTCCCTTCTTTCAAAGATTTTACTAGACGATATTCATTGTACTTTATTTTGATCTGAATTTTGGAGGGATGCTAAGCATGGTTTATTACAGAATTTAGCCCTGCACAGTTCATTAGACTAAATGGTCATAACTTGCCCATAACTTGAGATGATCTGGCTACTTGGGAGCTTGGGAATTCTGAATCCACATTCAGTTCTCTCTGGCTAAATCGAGGATAAATATTTATAATAGTGAAGTTTTTGTCACATTATCAATGGCTTGACCATAATATTGTTTTAAATGGTAAGTTCTCCCAACCCCCACACATAATATATTTTGTGACAATCTGCATGTTTCCATTTTAAAGAATGTAACAATGATCACTTTAAAATGATTGCTTTGTTAAAATTTAAATTATATGCAAACTTTCAGAAATGAATCTGCTTTACAAAGACAAGTCGACTTATAGAGAGATCAAGCCATAAATTCAGGACAAAAACTATTTCTAAATGTTTCCCAACGTCTAAAACATGAGGCTATAGCACTCTTTTTCATAATAATTAGATTTGCGAAATGCAGAACTTAAAACAGAAGTCTCCCCGAATCCACTGCTCCTCTGTTCAGTTATTTGTATTCCTGACCCAGAGCAACACAACCCAACATCCAATGAGAATAATTCTAGCATGTTATTTTTAGTTAAGGAAATTGATCACCAATTCTCAGGAGTTTCTTAATCTTGTACTGGTCAGAATCTCTGTGACGGTACATTTTTGGTGTGCTATATTTTTGAGAACGACATTGAAGCAAGCAAAATATAGGCAGAATAAATCCTTATGTGACATCGGGCTATGTCTTGGATTCAGGTGACCCTGCGTTGTGTCTCTATCCTTTGATAAAGACAGAAGATCTAAACAGCATTTAGATTTTTTTTTTAAAGAATTTTCTTAAAAGGAGTTTTAAGAAGGTATGGAAGTTATTCATCATCAGAAATGATAACTTTGGGGGGTTTCTGTTTATTTATATTATGGTTTGATATTAGTTTTCTTTTTGAATTCTCTATAGAAAGGAGGTGGCAGCATAATCGGTTCTGAGCTCAAATCTTTTGAGGGTTTTAATTTGCCCTTAATCTTTTGTTCTCAGTCAAATGTCTCAAAAAAATGATTTATCTACATCATCTTCCTTTTTTAAAGTTAGGCAATCTAATTTAGAAATTTAGAGACTTGGCAGTAAGGAGAGAGGCGTGATGTTGTAGAAGGAATGTTAACCAGGTTTAAAGAAACCTAGTTA
>NW_011888786.1:3179724-3191522 GCF_000151845.1 Pteropus vampyrus | reverse complement strand
CATATTTGGGATCTAGAGCCAGACAGGTTAAGTTCATATCTGGGAAATTCATTATCTTAAGCTCTCTATGCCTGTTTTCTCATATTTAAAATGAGAATAATGATAATAAATACCTCACAGGGTATTTATGAGTATTAAGTAAGTTAATGTTTGTAAAGTGTTTAGAACAATGCCTGGGATATTAAGGCTTATTATATTTAAAAAATAAATAAGTAATCGAAACTAGACCCATCCTGTACCATCTGCCTGCTGTAATAAAAAGTCTGCTCTGACCACGTGGCTCTATTCGCCAGGGCACTTAAGAATGCTCCTTGCGTGTAAACGTCCTTAAGAAAAATACCTAAGACCAAGAGCAAATAAAAAGTTTCCAGTGCAGTTTTCTGACCTAACCCTAACTTTACTCCAGCTCCAAAGACCAGACATAATTTCAGAGATGCTCTATCTGATGCTCTTTCTTCTCAACTCCTTATATCCATATAATAATTATCTCCTATTTTCTTCCACTTGAAGGTGAATTTTTGGACTTCCTGAACTAATTCCTGAAACAAAGTCAAAGACAATAATTCGCACGCAACCTTTTCCTAGTTTGAATATTTCTCTTTCTATTTCAATCATAGGAACTTAGATATATAAAGGAAAACTCCGAAAAAGAAAGGGAAAATGGAAGGGAATGGAATCTTTTAAGATTTATCTTATGCATTTCTTCTTACGGGACGCATTCTATAATTCCCTAGAATAACAGAGGTGCTCTCTTTGGTGACGGCATAAGAATTAGAAAATAATTCAAGAGTAAGCAATTCCATTGTTTTATAATCAAATATAGTATAAAGTAGATTATGCTGCAGTAACAAGTAAATACAAATTCCAGTGGCTTAACATAGCAAAGGTTTCCTTCCCACTCAAGTCACAATCCAATAAAAGTTGGCTGCCTCTCACTTCCAGGCAATAACTTAGAGATCTAGGTACCTCCTACAGAGTGAGTTCATCATTACATGATCATGTAATCATGTCATCCCATTATCATATCGTCAGACAGATGAACTGTAAAGAGAAAGCTATATTTTAAGACCAGGCTTAGAAATTACTTCTGCCAACACTCCATTGGCCAGAACTAGCCACGTGGTCCAAACATAACAGTATAAAGGAAGCTGAGATGCGTAGTTTTCTTGAGTTTCCAGGGAACGAAAATGGAATTGTCGAACATCTAGCTAATCCCTGCCACAGTGACTGTTTTGTTCCGTTTACTGTGAGCTCCTCATTGACAGGACTTTCTTATCAATTCCACCAACATATGGCCAACAATAATTTTAGTGCCAACAAATATTTGTTGAATAATTTAATGAAAAAAACCACCCCTACTTGCCCTGGCAAATCTTTGTTGAATAATTTAATGAAAAAAACCACCCCTACCTGCCCTGGCAAATCTACCTTCTGGGCTGTTCCTTGCTAAAATCTTGGGGAATTTATGTTTGTGTGCTTATTTGTTTGTTTGTTTGTTTGAATAGAAGAGATAACTCCTTTCTAATTACAGCCTTCTCGACTGCTCAGCCTGGGACATGGCTGCCCCCTGCCCTTGGCTGGTCTATGAAGCAGCGCTGGAGTAAGTTGTCAAAGTCAAGTCAGAAACATGGTTTTGATTTCTTAGGGTGACAGCCCAGCATGCTCCATCTAATCTCTAAACCAGAACATAACCATATGTGATATACTTTGGCAGAGGCAGTAACCTTCCTTGCTTAGCAGTATTTTTTTCTTGTGCAGCTTATTATAAAAAAGAGAACTTGAAGCATTCACTACTACACATCTTCTGTTTTGAGTCCAGTACTCCATATTACATATCTACCATTAGTCCAGTCCTGTGCCCAAGAGTGAGAGATCAAAACATAGCCAACAGTGTAGTCTGCACTCAAGTATTTTGTCAGTTCATAATGGGGAGGAGGTATTAGATGGTATAATAACTAGGCCACTTGAGCCAAAATACATATAATTAAGTGCAAGAACAGGTTGAGATGAATTCCTTAATCTTTCTTTATTTTCACGTTGTTGTTTTAAGGGAGAAAGCCCTGTGCTGAGGCTTAAAGATTAAAAAAATTAACCAAATTAACCAGATAGTTACTACATGGATAGACTTTGAAAGTACAGCTGCTTGATTCTTGCCATCTACCATCCCCCACCCCTCGGTGACCCTTCTTTCCCTTCTTTCAAAGATTTTACTAGACGATATTCATTGTACTTTATTTTGATCTGAATTTTGGAGGGATGCTAAGCATGGTTTATTACAGAATTTAGCCCTGCACAGTTCATTAGACTAAATGGTCATAACTTGCCCATAACTTGAGATGATCTGGCTACTTGGGAGCTTGGGAATTCTGAATCCACATTCAGTTCTCTCTGGCTAAATCGAGGATAAATATTTATAATAGTGAAGTTTTTGTCACATTATCAATGGCTTGACCATAATATTGTTTTAAATGGTAAGTTCTCCCAACCCCCACACATAATATATTTTGTGACAATCTGCATGTTTCCATTTTAAAGAATGTAACAATGATCACTTTAAAATGATTGCTTTGTTAAAATTTAAATTATATGCAAACTTTCAGAAATGAATCTGCTTTACAAAGACAAGTCGACTTATAGAGAGATCAGGCCATAAATTCAGGACAAAAACTATTTCTAAATGTTTCCCAACGTCTAAAACATGAGGCTATAGCACTCTTTTTCATAATAATTAGATTTGCGAAATGCAGAACTTAAAACAGAAGTCTCCCCGAATCCACTGCTCCTCTGTTCAGTTATTTGTATTCCTGACCCAGAGCAACACAACCCAACATCCAATGAGAATAATTCTAGCATGTTATTTTTAGTTAAGGAAATTGATCACCAATTCTCAGGAGTTTCTTAATCTTGTACTGGTCAGAATCTCTGTGACGGTACATTTTTGGTGTGCTATATTTTTGAGAACGACATTGAAGCAAGCAAAATATAGGCAGAATAAATCCATATGTGACATCAGGCTATGTCTTGGATTCAGGTGACCCTGCGTTGTGTCTCTATCCTTTGATAAAGACAGAAGATCTAAACAGCATTTAGATTTTTTTTTTAAAGAATTTTCTTAAAAGGAGTTTTAAGAAGGTATGGAAGTTATTCATCATCAGAAATGATAACTTTGGGGGGTTTCTGTTTATTTATATTATGGTTTGATATTAGTTTTCTTTTTGAATTCTCTATAGAAAGGAGGTGGCAGCATAATCGGTTCTGAGCTCAAATCTTTTGAGGGTTTTAATTTGCCCTTAATCTTTTGTTCTCAGTCAAATGTCTCAAAAAAATGATTTATCTACATCATCTTCCTTTTTTAAAGTTAGGCAATCTAATTTAGAAATTTAGAGACTTGGCAGTAAGGAGAGAGGCGTGATGTTGTAGAAGGAATGTTAACCAGGTTTAAAGAAACCTAGTTAACGTTACTGGACCTGATTTTCTTACTTACTTGCTCTGTGACTTGCTAGTTCCCTAAAACCCTCAGGGTCTCTTGTCTCATCTGTAAGCTGAAGGTGTTGGGCTAAAACAGTGCTTTTCGACCTTGACTCCAATCCTATAGACCTGAGATCTATAACTCTTACCAGAAACAAGGGCTCATTATGAGATGATCCTTGTGGGGGCAGAGGAAACACAAAGAGAATGAAAATCTCCCCAAGTCATCTATCAATTTCTGCCCCCTAGACCCCTAATGAAAAATCACTGCACCTCAGGACATGTGAAATCCCTTGTGTCTCTGGAACTTTATAACGAAGGCTTAGTTTCTATTTCTGAATCTTTACAATGGCTATTGAAGCTATATCCATGTACCATTTGCAGGATAAGGAAAACTCGGCTTAGAGAGTCTTAGTGCCTTGTCCACCATGTAAAGGATGGAGTTATGGTTGCTGATTTCATGCTCCTGACGTTCCCACTGCATGAAGCTGAGTTTCCAGTGGCGAGTAGTAATAAGAGCACACGAGTTTACCCCATCGGCACTCAAGGCATCTTCTTAGAAAGAAACAGTTGTCCTCTTTGGTATCAATCCAGAGGCCTTTTATTTCATTAAATTCAATAAACTGTGGCTGAATAATAACAAAGGAATAATAAGGGCTAACATTTATTAAAGTGCCTACTATGCTTTAGGCACTGTTGTACATCTATGAACTCATTTAACCCTCCCCAAAAGCCCAAAATGAAGATACTGTTCTTTACAGATGAATTACCCAGCTGGTAAAAGCTGGAGGTAGCAATTCAGGCTTCAGGGCCCTTACTATGCCATGCTGATTCTTGAAAGATCTTCTTGAAGTTTTTACATAAGTTTTATTATTTAGGTTGCAGATACAGAATTATGAAATCAGGAAGCAAGTGGAAGAACATGAGAGAAAGATAGAAAAATATTATGACAGAAAAAGATAGAAAGGAGGAGAAAAGAATTTGAGATGAAATTCTGGTTCTTCTCCCCACTCGAGGTGTGATCTCAGTCAAGTGACTTAATCACTCTGTGCCTGAGTCTCTTTAACCGTCCCATGGCATTGCCAAGAGTGCTATTTCAAAGGACTGTTGTCATAATTAAGAGTTCATGTCCAGTGCACACCTAACTCCTCCCACGCAGGACCCAAACATTCTTTAGATCCTGTAGATGCCGCTGCTCTCCCTCCTACGAAAAAGTCCAGTGAGTGTAAAAATAAAGGTAAAATAACACGTTCAGCGATGTGGATCGCCCAATACAAGGCTACATGCCGTAACCATAGAGATGACTTTATATATTATCTTTCGGAGATATAGCTTTCTAAAAGCCTTTCCATGAGGTCTGTATCCTTGACTGGTGTTTACGGCAGCTCTCCTTCTGTTCATTCAATTAACTTCAACAGCCTTTATTGAGTACCACCCTCCTCTCTTTCTTCCTGGTTCAAGTCTTGTTTACAACTTGGATTCTTTTTCAGTCTCTTCCTACTCTGGTCCACAGCCTCCTGTCACTAACTCTTCATCCCCAAATTCATATCACTCTACTACGCCGCCATTAGTGATACCTTCATGACAAGCAAAAGCGAACCAACTTAGATCCTCCCCTAAAATATTCCAGTAACTCCTCAAAGTTTCCATAGTAAGTTCGTATTTCTTACTTTGCTGCACACAAACCTTCATGAACTGTTGTTTGCTTTCCTCTCTAGTTTCACCGTCCTCTTAATTTGCAGAGCCTTGACACCACAGAATTTTGTGTCTTTCACCCCCACCCTCATTTGCTGCTTTGCATCTCTGTGCTTCGTACATATAGCTACATCCTTGCAAGATGCTCATCTTTCTGACACTTGCCTAACACTTCACCGTGGCCCTTAAACTTGAATATCTTCTCATCCATCAAGAAAGAATCGGCATCGGCATTGGGAACTTTAAGATGACTTTGTTGGCCACCTCTCCAATCCTGTTGAATCTGGTTTCCCAAACATGCCCAAATCCCCATGTACTAACCTCAGTCACTTCACTCGGTGAACTGACCTGTGCCATCTCCGAGAATAGAAACTGTGTTTTTCATCTCTGTATTTCAGACCATGCCCGGCACATAGAATGGACTAAATTCTCCTGTGCTGAATGAATGAACAAATGCCACTAAATTCATCTGATTCAGGTAAATTCTCATGGAGATTCATAAACTAACCCACAAGGCGCTCCCCCAAAAGGTAGGAAGCATAGCATTATATTTATGCTACTGAGTGAAGAAAAGTGGTACACTTTTATTGTTTATCAAACATCTGTAAGCCTGCATCTGGCACGTGTCAGTGACTGCACTGCTAGAAAGTGTTTGCTCCATGCACACACCAACAGGGAAGATGGTGACCAACCCACAAATGGTCCCTGTCAGGTTGTTATATTAGAAGAGAACACGGCGGAAAATGAAATTTTTCTACGAAATGTGAATGTCGATATATTTCCTTTAAAAATAATTTGACATAAAGCAATGAATTAATGGATTTATAAGTGTTAATAATTTTTAGACTCTCACGGACCTTTGATTTTTCTTACCTTCTCCCACCCTCGTGTTTGGAGTTCTACACAATGAAGAAATAGATATCATGCCAATGGTGGCATATGTGCTGCTAAATCCAACATATGGGAAGAGGTGAAAGAGGAGCTTTAAAAACGATCGGTTTATCATTTTTAGAATTTTTCAATATAAGAGTCCTGGCACATAATTTTTCCAATCCTCACATAAAAAGCACACCTACAAAGCTATATCTGTGAGTGTTAAGAAGATACATCAAGGATTAAACATGGTGGGGTGAATTAACTTCTCGGGAGTTTCAACTGTTGTGCCTTGTCTGAAGTTGAACACAGGAAGGCAAGGGGGGGTGGACGGAGGACAGGCAGTCGTGGAAGGCTGCAGTGTCAGAATGGCGAAGCCAGTGAACACAGGACTTCTGTGTGCTCATCAGCTTCACTGCTCATCAAATCCACTAAGCTTCTGGACAAACAACAAGTTCGGTCCTTTCATGATCGCATACTCCCAAGAAACGACTAACCTGGGTTCAGGAGCCTTGCTCTGCCACTGTCTTTGTATTCTGAGACCTCGTTTGCTAATACACAAAATCTGTCCAGAATATTGCTACACCCCGTGTTAATTTAATTAAGGGTTTGAATGAAGCAGAAAATGTATCAAAAGGTTGTCAGAAGAATATGTCAAAATCAGTCTTTACCAATGTCAACATACTGTTTGAGGATCTTTCCAGCTTCTGGCAGCTTCCCTTACGAAAAAACTCAGACTGGATGCAATAGGAATAGAAACCTTCAAGAAAGGACAAAAAGGACGTCCATTTTCTTTATCTGTGAAGGAAGCAGCAGGAGGTTTATTTCCTTTGAGGCTACTGGTGAAGAATAAGCCATGGCATTTCAAAGAACCAAAAGATAGAGAAGGATTTCTAATAAATGCAAGTCTTATCAGTTATCATCTTTCCCTCCAGAAAGTCTTAGGGACACCAACTTTTACTTTTCTCGGGAGGGGTGGAACCCATTTCCTGTGCCCTGTCATGCCCTCACTTGTGAAATACAACTACTTCTTACTGATTTTGTTCCCCTCAATCCTTTTAATAAAGAGGAAATTGTCTAATCATTTGTATGATCTCCATTTTAGAAACTTTTTTATTTTTTAAAATTAAGGTTTGATTTATATATAGAAAAACTCACCCTTTTGATCGTATAGTTCTGCATGTTTTGATAAACGTATAGAGAGTCATGTTATAAACGTGACAAGATATGACACAGTTCTGTGGTGGCGAAAACGTTCCCCGTGACCTTTTGCTGCCAACCCCTGCACCCACCCATCACCTCCGGAAACCATCACTTTCTGTCCCTATAATTTTGCTTTATTTAAAAGTGTCATACAAGTAGAATCATATAATAGATAACTTTTCGAGTCAGGCTTCCATCACTGGACCTAATGCATCTGAGATTCATTCACACTGTATTGGTAGTTCATTCCTATTTATCACAGGGCACCATTTCGCTTGATGTACATAACAGTTTATTTATATCCATTCTCCAGCTGAGAGACATTTGGGTTACTTCCAGTATGAGGCAATGACAAATAACAAGGCTATAAACTTTTGTGTGCAGGTTTTTATATAAACATAGTTTTTCACTTCATATGGGTAAACCCTTAAGAATGGGGTCTCTGAATTGTATGGTAAGTGTAAGTTTAATTTTATAAGAAACTGCTGAATTATTTTCTAAAGTGGCTGTACCATTTTGCAATCCTACCAACAATGAATCCTCACCAGTACTCGGCATTTTCGGTTTTCTTTTTGAAAGTTTATCTATTCTAATACATGTATGATGGTCTTCATTGTGGTTTTCTTCACTTTTTTTAAAAAAATTAAGTTTATCGGGGGTAACATTGGTTAATACAATTATATAATTTACAGGCGTACATTATCATTTGACATCTGCATATTCTATTGTGTGTTTACCACCCAAAGTCCAGTTTCCTTCAGCTACCATATATTTGATCCCCTTTACCCACTTCACCCTCTCTCTATCCCCCTATATTTGACCCCCTTTATCCCACTGACCTGCCCGCTCCTTCCCCAACCCCCACCCTCTGGTAACCACTAATCTATAGTCCATGTCCATGAGTCTCTGTTTGTCCTGTTCATTTGTTGCTTTTAGGTTTATATCCCACATATAAGTGATATCATATGGTTTTCAACTTTTTCTATCTGGCTTATTTCACTTAGCATGATCATTGTGGTTTTAATTTGCATTTCCCTAATGACATATGTTTATTTTATATCCTCATGTCTTTTTCGTGAAGTGTCTGTTTTCTTATGATTGAATTTTTAGAGTTCCTTATCTATTCTGAAAAGGGATAACTATCAAATACAGTATCTGTAAATATTTTTCCCAGTCTATGGCTTGTTAAGTCATTATCTTAAAACTGCTTTTATGAGAGAAGTCTTAATTTTAATGAAATCCAATGTAAAAATATTTTCTTTTATAGGTCACATTTCGATGTTTATTTAAGCAATCTTTGCTTAAGCAAGACCAAAGAATAGCCCCTATGTTTTCCTCTACAAGTAAATAATTTTACATTTTACATATTTTTTGAATTTTGGCACGACATCCATTTTGAGTTAAGTTTTATATGTGGTGAAAAGTAGAGATCAAGTACATTGTTTCTGCATGTGTATATTCAATAGTTCCAGCATCGTTCATTCACAAGATTATTCTTTATTACTGAATTGTCTTTTCACCTGTGATGAAAATCAATGGAACACAGATGCATGGGTCTATTTCGGTAATATCTATCCTGCTCCACTAGTCAACATCTCTATCATTTTACAAATATCCACACCTTATTGATTACTGTAGTTTTATATTAAGTCATTAAATCAGTTAGTGTTAATCCTCTAACTTCGTTCTTTTTGTTATTTTGGCAATTCTGGTTCTTTAGCTTTCCATATACATTTTCGAATCATCTTAACAATTCTTAGTGTTTTCTGGTTTTAAACATCAGATCTTTTATATAATTTGTTAGATGTGTACCTAAGTGTTCCATGGTTTTCGGTGCTATTACAAATGGAAATGGTTTTAAAATTTATTTTTCCAATTGTCTGTTACTGATAGATAGAAATGCAACTGACTTTGTATACTGTCTTTATAACCTGTGACCTTGCTAAACTCATTTATTAGATCTGTAGGAAGCTTTTATAAAGATTCTCTGGGATTTTCTATAAAGATTCTCTCTAGATAATCGTGTTATCTGAAAGTCGAGATTGTTGATCTTCCTATTCAATCTCTAGGCATGATATTTCTTTCTCTTGCCCTATTCTACTAAGACTTCCACTACCATGTGAAATAGTAGCAGTGCAGACCCTTGCTCGTTCCTGAGTATGGAGGAAAAGCAGTCTTCTTCAATCACAGAGAAAAAGCATAATGTTTCTACCTTAAATATATGATTACCTGTAGGCTATTTCTTTATTTATTTTATTCGCTTTTACTTATTACCTTCCTTCAAATAATCAATTATCTCTTAGAGTGATTTAAAGCATCAGAAGGAAATATTTTCGATTTACCACATATTTACCATTTCTGGTGCCCTTCATGACAATTTGAATATAAGACCACTGGCGATAAAATCTTTCATGTTTTATATGTCTGAGAAGTCTTTTTTCACTTCTCTTTTGAAAGATAGTTTTGCTGGGTACGAATCACAGGGTAATGGTTTGTTTGTTTTCAGTACTTAACGATGTTGTTCTACTGCCTTCATGCCTGTACTGTTTCCCATACAGAGTGTGTTGCTATTCTTAAAGTTGTTCTTCTGAACATAATGTATCTTTTTTTCTATGGCTGCTTTAAGATTTTCTCTTTATCATTGGTTCTGAGCAATTTGAGTATAATGTGCTTTGTGGTTTTGCTTGATTTTCTCTTTATCATTGGTTCTGAGCAATCTGAGTATAATGTGCTTTGTGGTTTTGTTTGTTAAGATTCTTCTATATGTGAGTTTGTTTTTCATCACATTCAGAAACATTTCTGGCTTTTAAAAAAATACTTTTGTTTTTTCCTTTCTCTCCTCTTCTTTAGGTACTCAAGTTTATGTATATTAAGCTGTTTGAATTTTTCCCTCAGTTCACCAGTGCTCTGTTCATTTTTTTTTTAGAGTCTTTTTTTCTCTCTGTGTTTCATTTTGGACAGTTTCTATTACTGTGGCTTTAAGTTCACTAAACATTTATTCTGTGGTTTCTAATCTGTTAATTCCAACCAGTATTTTTCACTTCAGAAATGGTTTAGTTACCTCTCAAAGTTGGAATTTTTTCTTTTTATATCTTCCATGTCTCTCCTTAACACGCTCAGGGTTATTCTACCTCCTTGAACAGAAGGAAATAGTTCTGTTTTTAATGTTTATTAATCTAGTCATCCATGCAATTCTGCGGTCAGTTGTTGTTCACTGATTTTTATTTTCATTATAGTTTGTATTTCTTACTCCTTTATATACCCTGTAATTTTTATTGGATGCCAGACTGTGAATTTTACATTGTCGCGTGATGGACATTCTATTATATCATTTTTTTTTTAATTCTTGAGGTTTTTTTTTCTGGGACGCAGTCAGGTTACACTGAAATTCTCTGATCCTCTAAGGCTTGCTTTAATTTTATTTAGCAACACAAGAGAAGCCATTAGTCTAGGGCTAATTTTGCTGCACTTAACCTTTCCTACCTTTTTTGATATCTAAACATCCACTGGAGCTGTCCAGTGTCCTGTATGCTACGATGTTTTCTCAAAGGCTGAGGGAATAGGACTTGAAGCACAACCACAGAACAGATTAAATTTACACAGTGGTCAAGGCATTAATAGTGAAGTCCTTAAAGCAAAGCAAAGATTCTGTTCCTTAAATGACCTGTTCCCTGGGCTAACATGTGGGGAAGCATTCACAATTCCAGTCACTTTTGGAACTTCCCACCACACACTCCTGCTAGCCATATCCCTGGTAGACTGGCTTCAAAACTTTAGGACAGTTGGCTCTATGAAATTCTCGTTTCTAAATTTCCATTTTTCCCTTTACCTTTCAACAGCCTATTGTCCTTTCATGCCTCTTCTCTCTCTGTCTTATAGACCCTACGATACCCAAAGGCTCACATTTCTCCCCCACTGGAGCTTACTGGCTTCCCATGTAGAGACACAAAAGATCCTGCTGCTCTCTGTAGGGCCAAGGAAGGATGAGCCCAACACTGTCCTAAGAACTGGAAGGTGGCTGTGTTTTAATTCCCACGTAAGTCAACAGAAGTATAAGATAACTCATGGATCTGATGCATCTAGTATATGTCAGATCCATCCTCCAAAGGAACAGTCCGTTCTGAGTAACCCGGAGAAGTTAACCCACTCACCCAAGATCACAAAGTCTGTAGGTAGAAAATCTGGGACTGAATCCCTGGCTACCTGGTCTCCCTCCTGCCTGTGGATGCCCATTCTTGACTGCTCCACACTATGCTATGTACAAATCACTCAGCAGAAATTTTGCTGTCCATGGATTCTGTTGATTTACAGTCCACCATTGCTTTTGATGCATATAAATCAGTGTGGAGAATTTACTCTGATATGAATGATTATTGTTGTAAAGAGATTCTTTATTTACAAGTACATTATTTATTTACAAGCACTATCTATGGACACCAGGAAGTAAGCCTGGTATATAAGTATGTTATTTCATTTGATTCTCAGAAAAATACTAACAAGTCCTATTTTACAGAAGAGAAAACTGACAGAGAGGCTTAAGTAACATGCCTAAGATCACA
>NW_011888786.1:3168623-3179674 GCF_000151845.1 Pteropus vampyrus | reverse complement strand
CTCCAAAGGAACAGTCCGTTCTGAGTAACCCGGAGAAGTTAACCCACTCACCCAAGATCACAAAGTCTGTAGGTAGAAAATCTGGGACTGAATCCCTGGCTACCTGGTCTCCCTCCTGCCTGTGGATGCCCATTCTTGACTGCTCCACACTATGCTATGTACAAATCACTCAGCAGAAACTTTTGCTGTCCATGGATTCTGTTGATTTACAGTCCACCATTGCTTTTGATGCATATAAATCAGTGTGGAGAATTTACTCTGATGTGAATGATTATTGTTGTAAAGAGATTCTTTATTTACAAGTACATTATTTATTTACAAGCACTATCTATGGACACCAGGAAGTAAGCCTGGTATATAAGTATGTTATTTCATTTGATTCTCAGAAAAATACTAACAAGTCCTATTTTACAGAAGAGAAAACTGACAGAGAGGCTTAAGTAACATGCCTAAGATCACATGGCTAATAATTAATAGCGTTAGAAAGCAAAACCAGGTCAGAAAGACTCCAAAGATCCTAATCACCATGTTAAACTGCCTCACACATGCAAATACATGTTTAAATGTTAAGAAATTCTGCTGATGACTTTAGAGGAACAAACCTCTCATATAACAAAACTTGCATGAACAGCAGCCAGGACAATAACAACCCCTTACATGAGGATCACACTTTTCTGTTCACAAAGCATTTTCTTACATTATTTTGTTTCCTTACAACTTAAGGCCCCATTGGTCTCCTCAGATTTTCTCTCTAAGATCTGACTTGTCCTTTCAGAAGGAGGTAGAGGGAGAGGGTAGGGGAGAGGGAGAGGGAGAGAGAGACAGAGAATGTTATTGCAACTTGATTCTTAAATCGAACCAAATGAACATGAAGAGTGGGTCCTAACATAGGATTTTAGTGACCCAGATAAATCTTTCTTTAAAAAAGAAATAAAAATAATAGCATCAGGAGTATCACAGTAAATAGCAAATAAAGGTTTTCCTCATACTTAGTCCTTATTTTATTTTAAGATAGTGTGGAACGTAATTTAAATTGCTCACTCTCACACATCTTAATTGATAGACCTCTTCCTTATGTTTTGTTCCCAAGAATTAATGTTTGTATTTAATATCATACTGTCATTATCTTGTTTCCTCTACACTGAAAGGAGTTGTCTGTTATTTGCAGGTGTGGAGGGCCAGCTGGAAACACAATTCCCTTCTCCCCTTCCCTCCTCCCACTGATCACTGGTTATTACACATAATTACATGGAAGCATGTATTAGACTTTATTATAATGCATGACAGTGTGCTTTAAGTAAATTAGAAATTTGCATATCAATTCAGGGAAAAAAATTAAAATGCCATTCAGGACCTTTTATTTACATCCGAAGGATTCCTAGTTTTTGGGGAATTGCTTCTCTCCTCAGGTCTGGATCTAACACGTAAAAGCATAATGAAGCCAGAGTGCAGGGGGAGGGGCCGTGCATCCTGTACTGGGTTTTCTTCCTCTTTCCTCTTCCCTGTCTTAGTAACCGGCTGGTTCCTTAGTAACGAGGCAGGTCAGGTGTTGGCTACTCGAGGCACTTGGCATTTACTATATAAGGTTTCAGCTCCCTGGAGCCAGCAGGTAGTTAGCTGGGGGTTTCGAACTTCTACAACCAAACGAAATTAGGACCATCCAAAGCAGACACTGCCATGTTCCCCAGAGTGTCAAGAAATAATAAGTCACAATGAGCCCTACAATTATTCCATCCTGGCCGTGCCTGCCACTTTTTGTACTGCGCCCCTTATCTTCTTTGAGCCTGGAGAAAGTTGACCCAAGCTGAAGAATTGATTGGGGACTTCTAGACCACGGACATGGGCACTGGAGAATGTCATCTCCACACAGGGAAGGGGGAAAATTCGGTTTCTGCACGATGCTAAATCATTCCTGATGGAAACTTATGTCCCTCAGCTCATTAAGGTAATTTGTAAACGTGTATTTTTGCCTTTAGAGAGTACTAGAGGCTATCAGAAAGTGTCATTTTCCACGATAAAGTTCCTCAGAGCTTTCATTATACAAAGGCTTTGTTTTAGCTCCATTGCATTGTATATTCCTTTATGGATTGAAAAATTCAGGTACCAGGGGAGATTTCTTTGAAAGTTTTAACATCTTTGCCTCTCTTTTGAATGCATTATTTATACTTTTTGGTTTTTCACCTTGAAAAATATCAGTTATATTATATATATAATGGTAGGAAAAACATAGAGAATAAAATAGTTATGTAAGGACAAGGGATCATGGATGGAATTTTTTCAACTACATTGTTCTAATACCAATCCTAAATATACACTTCCTCGAATTTAAAAATATCAGTTAATATTCAAATACTTTCACAATTGAAACATGTATGTAGGGAGTAACTTCAAATGGTGTTAGTTTTAAGGTCAATAACTTCTACCATGTAGCCAGAACAGAAACTACTATTAGGTTGAACGATTGGACATTGTCTATATTCAACCCCTTTTGACCTCCAAAAACGGCAGTTTCAAATGGTTCAACCTAAACGATCTAACTGGTCAATAATCTTTTTCCTTCAACAACATATAAAGGTGGTTTTACTCATTTTGTTCATTTATTTGTACCTTCACCTTATTCCACACAAGACTTGAAAGGGGTGATGACATTTTATAGTTTTTTTCTTTAAGATTAAAACTTAAAACAGTTACTTCATTTTGCTTTTTTCTAACAGTTCTCTTTGGAATCATTAGTGTCTTCAGAATCATTCTATCTGTTAAAAACATACTAGGATGCATAGGAAAGGGCATAGCTTCCCAGAGCCCTGAAGAGAGACACCTCGTGTGGCCCTTGCAGCCACAGGGCAGCACAAAGCAATTTCCCCTGCAATAAAAAGAAAATTTGAAAGAGTTTTACCTAGTGCTGCATAACAGCTGCCTCAGGACAAAGCACCACAATGGACTGAAACTGAGTAGGAAACAGGAGATAGAGAATGCAATTACTCCTATTATTATTCCCCAGGAAGGCCAGCATTAATATGCTCAGGAGTCCCAGAGTGCCAAGGACTCTGTTACATCACATTTTTAAAGACACAAATTCTAATTCTCTTAGGTCATGGCTTTCTACAGATGAGTAAAACACTACAGTAATGGAAACCAGAAAAATGGGAGAAGGGCCTATTCTTTGGGATGAAAAGTTGACTTCCATTTTGAAAGTAAACAGTTATGTCACATCTTCAGTCTCTCTGCTTTTCAACCGCCATGCAAGATTTAATGCTTTTCATTCAGAGCAAGGAACTGAAAATTGAAAAATATCAAATCACTCTTTGCTAATGTGTTCATATGCGTACATCTTTTACTTCTGTAGAAATAGATTTTCAAATTATGTATCATACAATTATTTATGAATGTCTGTATATACAAACATACACGCCTACCCTTGTTGTAAAACCTAAGGAACCAGATAAGGGTATAAGAACTGACAGAATTCCTAGAGGGCCTATAACACAAATTCACTCAGAGTGAAAGACTAAAGCCTAACGTAATATCGACCTGAATTAGCATCTAATACTCTAGTACTCATCCCACCGCATCGCGCCACACCCATTACACCCAATAAAATCAACTAACCAAATTTAAACCAAGTGAAATTTTCCATCTTCAGAAAAAAAATCATTTAAATCAAACTGAAGTACTACTGTATAAACTCCAAACTGACTTCTGATATTCAGTCTTACCTTCCTTAGTAACAGAATAGTAACTTTTCAGCTGGATGCACTGTCACAGAAACAATATTTCCCAGTCTCCCTTTCAGCTGGCTGCCCAGTATGCACCCAACCTCCGGCCAATAAAATACAAATGGAAGTGGTTAGTGAGATCTCTATAAAGTCTCCTTAAAATGGAGGACGTGTCCCGATCTTCTTCCCTTTCTATTTCCTGCTGCCAGGAAAGCTAATGTATTGGCCGAAACCCTGATGGCTATTTTGAACCAAGAGGCAACCTGCTGTGGATCAGAGAGCAACAATATGTAAGGATCCTGGGTTCCTAGTCACTAGGGAGCCTTAAAAACTAGGTAGGGATGTAATCCTACCTACATCTAATCATGCTTTAACTGAGAAAGAAACTTTCTTCTTACTTAAGCCCTTGGTGTTTTGGTGTTTTTCCTGCTGTATGCAGTCAAGTATAATCCTACCTAATATAAATATGTAAAGTATATATCTAAGAGACCTTAGAATATTTTAATTAATGTGACTTAATAATGGAAAAATGATTGATTTAATCTGTGATTTTTTTTTTTATCCTAAAGGGATTGAAGCATTAATCAAACTTTATATTATGATTCCATTTCCATTTATACCCCCTGGGCATATTAAATGCATAAAGCCCAACAAGGTGCCAATATCTAGGAAAGGCTCTTTGATGGGAGGCAGAGAAGCAAAGGTTTATTATTTCATTTTCTGTATCTTCATCTAAAAGCATCACAATTTCAACTATATAATTCAACTGTTTATTTGTCAGATCTAAGGAGGCAGAAGTAAAATAAATGTTTCAAACAATTTGTCTGTTTAGATGTATGTGTGCGCACATGTGTGTGCACACCAATAAGTCACCATTCTCAGGATCCTCTTTATTTAGGAAAGTAGGAAAAAATGTTGACACAACACATCAAAAAATATCATTCAAAGAAGAACAAACGTCATACACTACTCATCCTTATCTGGTTTGGCTGCTTGTCCCAAATTGTTCCCAAATCTATTCCTTATCTTTATGATCAGCAATTCTTCTTTAAATCCTTAGTTCAGAAACCAATATTTCACATAAGAACAGGACAAAAGGATCTAATTACAATATAAGTAATAATAATTTCACTGTTCCAATGTACTTTCATACAAAAAGCTCCAAGTGCCTTATAAATTATAAATACAGGGATCACTTAACCTCCTACTAAAAGGGTACTGCTCGTAAAAGGAAATTCTCTGCAGTGCTGTGTAGCAGGAAAGAAAGACCACCATGTCAACGTACACTTGCTGGATGAGTTTTAGGTAAGCGGAGTGTAATTCCCTACTTAGTGGAACTAAAAGCTTTGAACAATCCCTTTTAAAAATCGTCAAGGGAGCTTTTAATCACCAGAAGTAGTCAACTCTTTGTTTTGGGTCTCATCCAATCCAAGTGGAAACTTCAGCCATAAAAACAGCACTCCAAATCATTGGAGGTTATGAAGTCAGCTCGACTTCATTAGCAGTAGTGCCTTTGACAATGACTATGTCAAATAAGGAAAATGGAGAAGATAGGAAGGCAGGCAAGAATTGTTACTCCTGATATCGATAAGGACTAGACTGTGAGAGACGTTCAACTGGCTGCGTTTTGCACACTTTCGATCCTTGTTTCCGATTCTCCAGTCCAGAACCAAGAACTGAGAACTTAGCCTCAATTCCAGCCACCTACCACAAAGGACATCAGCAGGAACGTTCTTCATACCCCTTTACCAACTGTGAACCCTTATCAACCTTTGGATGCTCTGACCAGCTATTGCCTTCTCTTCTGTGAAGCCTACTCATAGTAGCTATAGCAGGATGATCACCTCCTTCTCTGAGATGTCTAGTTCATTTCATGCTGTTAATATAGCATGTGTCAATCCCATAAGAGATGATTTTGAATCTTTCTTTTTCTAAATAATTTGTTCATATTTCAATCCCTACCTTTTGTAAGGCCTGGACAAAGAAGGTGCTGTTTGTTTTATTGTTGACTAAATAATCTAGTCCACTATCAACTCTGACACAGACAAGTGCGACCTCTAACTTCGCTGCTACCATGCTTGCCTTCCACTCATTTATGCTGAATACAGCAGCCAGAGAAAGCTTCTACAGCTGAAGATCATTCCACCAACATTTCCCCACTGCATCTCCCTCTTCCTCCCTACCCCTCACCATCGTGGTTACTTAAAACCTCTTGCTGGCTTTCCATTGCTGTGAGAACAAATTCCTTACCATTCAATAACCTACAAACCTGCGTTTTTCTCTAAAACCTCACTTTTTGCCTCTTTTCCTCCTGCTATTTATACTCAAGTCATGCTGGCTCCTTCCATTCTTCTTCAAACACACCATTTTCTTTGCCTCCCCCAAACCTTAATATATGTTAATTTCTCCCGTTGGAATGTTGTTCCGCACACATCATTCTCATTCTTCAGACCTCAGGTTCAATGTCTCCTCTTAAGAGAAGCCTCCTGTTTCCACCACATTAGGTAAAGTTTGTTATCTCCTAGCATTCTTTGTCTTGGACTCCTAACAGATTCCCCAAATGGGATGTTTTTCTCTATTATATCCTCAGTAAGTAGCACAGTGTTTGGCACTTTTAAATACACAGCAACTCTAGGTTTAATGCATAGATCACACAAGTTGGGCTCTAACACTAAAGCTCTGTGTCCCCTAAAGAGAGTTCCACTAGATTAGAGAGAACTCCCAAGGCAGAGCAAATGGGGACAGCCTGACAGCCAGAGAGAAAGAGCAACGAAAACGAATATTTACAAAACAGGAAATATTAGAAAAGTGAGGCTTCCTTCCAGTTTCATTCATGTGGTTACAAATGGTGGAATTTCTTTTTTTTTATATGTATATACCATTTTTTCTCTATCCATTCATCTGTTGATAGACAATCTGGTTTGCGTCCAAACCTTGGCCACTGTGAATAATGCTGTACTGAACATGGATGTGCATGTCTCTTTGAGATCCTGATTTTCATTTTTTTTTTTTTTTGGATGTATACTCAGAAATGGGATTGCCAAATCATATGGTAGGTCTATTTTTTTTATTTTTTTTTTTTTTTTGAGGAACCACCAGTTCCATTGCACCATTTTCTATAACGGCTGTACCATTTTACATTCCCAACACCAGTGTACAAGGGTTCTAATTTCTCCACGAGTTAGTCACAGAAGGACAAATACTGCATTGTTCCTCTTATATGAGGCATATACAACAGCCAAACGTATGGAAGTAGACAACAGAATGGTGGTCACCAGGGGGCAGGGGAGGGGTATGAGGTGTTATTCACTGGCTACCAAGGTGCAGTTATACCAGGTCGGTAAGTTCAAGATCTGCTGTCTAACGTCATGCCTACAGGTAATGATAAGCTATTGTGCGCTTCAAACTCTGTTAAGAAGAAGACATGTCTCAAGATGTGTTCTATGTTCTTATCACACACACACACAAAAAAGGAGACACAAGGAAACTTTCGGAGATGATGGATATATTTATGGCCTTGACTGTGGTGATGGTAACATGAGTGTATACTGATGTTCAAAATCACCAAATTATACACATTTATTGAGTGCACTTTTTATATACCAATTATACCTCAGTAAAGCTGGAAAAAAACTGAGGCTTGCTAGTATGGATGCTATTTGTTCATGTAAACAAATAATTATAATAAGTTGTATACATCTCATAAGAGGAGTTTCTCTCATGTTCGCTTGGCTAACTCAACACAGATGTCATCTCCTCCAAAGAGACTCTCCAATGGTGTAAAATGCCTTTTTGATGTGTTCTGGTGATATCCAGGGTTCCCCTCTAAGAAGTGGCAGGAGATGTGGGTGAAAAGGCATAGTTATCAGGCATAGTTGTGCAAGTATTTATATTTTATGCTAAAACCTTTGGAATTTATTGAGTGAATAACAGGGAAATAACTGAAAGAATAATCAGATATGCTGTTTAGAAAAACTGTTCTGACTAATCTGCGAATAGAACAGATTCAAGGAAAGGAAGCCTGGAAAGTAAGAGGTGGCTAACAGGGTTCCACAGTGATCAAAGACAAACATGATAAGAATCTGAACTAGGTCAATGACAAAGGAATAAAAAGATGAGTATGGATTCAGGAATTACAAAGCAGGTGGATTCTATAACACTAGGGGGTCTTTTCTATAGGAGTGAGCCAAAAAATAAGGTGTTTACGAGAAGCAGCTACGTTTTCAGAAAAGATAACAAATTTGGGACGAGTGGCGTTCGAGGTATTGGGGCATATCCAGGTAAAAATGTAAAGTGGATAATTGTAGATTCGGTTCTATAATTCAGAGGAGAGAAGAAGGCTAGAGATGTCAAATGGGAACCCATTGTTGGTTACATGGCCTTGGGTATATGGCCACCCACAATGACCTTGTTGGTGTCCTTACCAAAATGGAAATACCAAGGATAATGACTCAGGAATTGATCAGAATAGTCTCCAGAGCACAGCAATCTAAAGTAAAATGTCATCCTAACAAGTAAAAAAAAAAAAAAAAATGCCATATGCTCAATAAATAACAGAAACAGCCTTAATTTCATATGAATTATAAAACAGAAGACAAGACCATAGTTCATTAAATGCTGTTTGTTGATCACAATTTTTAACGCTTGGTCATTATGTTTAGGTCCCCAAAAGAAGGCTTTCTAACTCCAGAGATATAAATGTAAAATGCTGGAGCTTACTGAAATATATTACAAATTAATATGCTAATGTGTTCTAGATATCTGTTTGGCATTTACTATACTTTAATGAAGATGAGTTAGCTTATATATTTTGTTCTTCTGCTTAAATGGATCCCATTACAAGTTTCACAAAGCATATTAGTACACTCTTTGCATCCACCTAAATCCAATAATAAAGTTTAGCTGATTATGACATATGGTAATACTGTGACTGAGTTCAATTACCTTACTGAAAGATAATAGCATTGAAAAAGTAACTAAGAGTGCGCTACTATGAAATTATAACAAGAACTACTAGAACCAGATACAATTCATTCACTCATTTGTTTCTTAAATAATCACAGGAAATATTAACTTTATCCTAATTTTATACACCATCCCTCCCCCCCCAAAAAAACTAAAGCACAGAGAAGTTAGCAAGTGTGAAGGTCCTAGAGCTCATAACTGGTAAACTTGAGCTTGAAACCCAGGCTGTCTGGCTCTAGAACCTGTTCTTCAAATCATCCAGGCTCCATACTTTTCCCACTAAAATTTCTCAAGATCTTCCTTTTAGGGAGACTGAAAAATGCAATGACTCCTCCCATGAACCCAAAGTAGGAGCTAAAAAATTAAATGCTGACTTGCTGCATTGATAAATAATGCATGGACATTCTATCAGGCTGTCCATCGCTCCCAATTCCACTGCACTGGCACGCTGCTCCCCACGCTGCCAGTCTGTCAGCCTCGTGTCCACTCCTTTCATAGCCCATTCTGTTCTAAACACAGTGGTCCATCACTTCAACACTGCTTGCACTGTAGAGCGTCGCCACCGAAACTCCTATTGGATTAACAAATCCAGACTTCACAGTCCCTGCTCCCTGCTGGAGAGACATACAGGGCAGCTTCAGGGGTAGATGGCTTATGCAGTCACACTGGGCATCATGCTCAGAAGGGTCCTGTGCTTGGCTAATGCTCGCTGTCACTGTCTTGAAATTCTTCATAATTTTTGAACAAAGTGCCTGAATATTCATTTTGTACTAGTCCCCACAAATTATTCTTCCAGTCCTAAACTCACATAAATTTATTTTAATTTCAAACCAGCCTTCTTTCGATTTATTTTTGCAATGATTTAATTATATTTGGGTGAAGACATTATAAAGGAAAAGAGAAATGCTGTGGGAATGAGTAGTTAGAGGAGCTGGGGAAGCCTTCTTGAGAGAATCAGATTTCCTCTGGTTCCTAAAGGTTGAATGGTTAATAATGAGGCCAAGAGCTGGGAGAAGCACACCTCAGGCAGAGCATCGAGGTGATGTCCACGTTGGTTAGCAGGACTAACCGAAAGGCATGTAACACAGCGCAGACCTGGCCAAGGTGAGGCTGCCTAGGAAGACAGGCAGGACCACGGAGGGACCTGCACCAAGTTAAGAATTTTAATCTTGGTCCCAAAGAGCAATGGCAGCCCCATGTAGAATTTAAATCAGGAGAGTGACAAGATCTGATTTTTATTGAACAAGGTCATACTGAGACCTCATGCCTTTAAACTTCAGGTTATCCATCACCCTGCACTGATTTTTACCAAATCTTCAGTTCCTTTTTATACAGTTTTCCAGCCCCACACGGCTCCTTTTTATACTTAGCAGGTGACTCCATCTACTATTCCTAAGAAAGCTGACGCTTCCCAGCTTCATTATCCCTTCATCCCCTCTGCCCCTAACACCGCACAATCCTCACAACTTTAAGATGGTCTTGGGTTTCCTCAGGTTTACCTCCTCCTCTTTTATCTCGGAAGATATATCCTTCATCTCCTTCCAACTGTGGTCCATCCCATCCTCCTTCACCCCTAGCTGTCCTTCACCCCTAGTTGTACCACCCAATGGAACAAAGTAATCAGATTCTCTTCTCTTTCCAGCATCTTAGATCTCACCGTAGTCAGCAGCTCTCTCCCCTTACCATGGACCTACAGCTCTATGCTTTCAGGGAAGGCAGAGAGGGCAGGTGAATACTCTTCTCTTAAGCTATCACCTCCTTCTTTTTCTTGTCTCTTACCAACCAATTCGTTAAAATACTAGTGAACTAGACAACTAGAGTTGCCATCTCCACTATAACTCTATGGCTTGATTTTATCTCTTTCTCTTGTCCATTGCTTCTAAGACTCTTCTCTTCAAATGTGTACTCGTGTGATTGTTTTTTGTGAAAACAAATAAAAGCATCTTAAAATGACATCTTAGTTTGAAGCCATTGCCTAAGCTTATTGAGATCTTTTGGCATCCTTAATCTGAGAGCTCACATATTTCCTTTTCCTTCCAGCTGTGTGTGACCTCTGACTTTACAATGAATGCCTTCCATGTGATCATGACCTTGTAAGTGAATGGTAATGGGTAAAGAGTAGTATTTAACACTGATTTTGAATATACCTTATCCCATCCACAGAAACTATATTGGAATTCCTTGCCCATTTTCAAACTTATTCTGGACAGTTACATTTTCCACTGATGAAGTTACATTCAAATTTCCACTTAATAAATGTAAGGTTAAAATGCTTCTATCATTTTTAGTGCCAGAAACATTAGCAAAAATCTAATTAAATTTTAGGAAGTCTTTAAAAAGGAACCCAAGAGGTGTACTTTGAATAAGAAC
>NW_011888786.1:3161563-3166288 GCF_000151845.1 Pteropus vampyrus | reverse complement strand
GATAAGACATGGTTCCTCCTCCTGAAGAGTTCAAAGCTAGTAGCAGAAGTAAAGATATGAAGAAAGAATTGTCAGTCAACGGAATGCTCGCCATAACAGGAGTGTGGCGTAAAGTACAGTGGAGCCGTTCGATTCAACCTAAGGATAAAGGAAGAGTAGTCTAAAGATGTTATTTTTGAACTGGGCAGCGAAAATGAATAAGAGTTGTTGTCCATGCAACAAAAAAAAAAAAGAAAGAAAGAAAAAGAAAGATTCTTTCAAAGGGAGCGTGTGCGAAGAGACAACGATATGAAACTTTATAACAAAATATCTAGAAAAGCAGTGTTTAGCATTGCTCAGGAAGGGAACGGCTGAAACGAAGACTGGCGAGGTATGCAGGGGTCATACACTGGAGAGCTTTATATGAAATGCATAAGCGTTGCGACTTCATTCTGTAGTCACCGAGGGCCACTGAGACTTTGAAACAGGGAAGTAACATGATCAAATTTGCTCTCCAATCAAGACTACATGGGAGAATGGTTTGGAGAAGTTAAGACTGGAGAGCCTTTTAGGGGGTGATGGCCGTGATAACCAGGGGAAAGCTGACAGCCAGAAATAACATTAAGTGGGGTGTGAGGTCGTAGAAGCTACAGAATTGAGACTACTTCAGAGGTGGAACCAACATGATGTAATGACCATCGCGAGTAGATGAGGAAAAGGAGGTTGACAAGGATGATTATTAGTTTATGGATTAAGCCATTAGATGAATAGTAAGAATAGACACCAAAATAGAGCAGGCACTGTTGAAAGAGAAAGATGACGACATGGAGAAGTGGAAGTTGACATTGTAAAGCATCGGGAATACTACAGGAAAAAGCAAACCATTCGGGCTTTTGAAAACACCAATCTATCAGACACATCTGCCATCTGTCCACATCTACTATTTACTTTGTGTTTCTTCTAAAATAAAAGAGCAATCAATCCTGACATTCATCCCAGCTCCCAGGCTTGGCTATCCCTCCTACCTGGGATGCTCACAGCAAAAATGAGTCAGATTAAAACAAATCAATCAAGTTGTATCTGCCAAGTTAACATCTCTGTAGGAAGTTAATTGACCCTGCTTCTGACACAAGCCCACATGACAGATGAGAAGTGAGGGAAGATAAAACGTAGCCAGCAATTCATGATGCAAACAATAAGGAGAGGTCCTCCCTCTATAAATGGATTTTCTGGACAGCAGGTGATCCATGGGACAAATCTGTGGGGAGGTTCAGAGGGTTAACATGTATCTGAGGGTGAGGAGAGCAGACTTGCAGCCACAGCTGTCATGGCAACTCCAGCAAAGCAATCAGACTCAGACAACGACAGGCAAAAACTGGAGGGACCATCCTCACTCTGTCTTAAGAACAAAGAGGGGCACAGAGTAAAAGGGATGCAATTGCACTTAATTTGCAATCATAATGTCTGGCTTCGTGGACACATAGCTTAACTTATCTGAAATCAGTTAACTCATCACTAAAAGGAAGTCATAACACCTAGCTCATCTCTCAACAATCAGACAATATGGGACAAGTTACCTAATCTTTCAAAGACTCTGTTTCCCTGTCAGTAAAACAGACTGACATCTGCCTTTTTGTTTCTTTTCACAAGATTGTTTTGTAAGTTAAGGTAGTAATTTAAGGGATGGTGCTTTCTAGGGTAAAAAAAAAAATGGTAAACATAATGTAGGGATGCGGGGATTGTAGATCAACAATTGAAAGACAAAAGTTCTTATCCTAACCCTACTATGTCCTAAATTTGGGATCTACCAAGTCACTTCATTTCTCTGGCCCTCAAAGAGTTGGGAATAGATGGTCCCTACATTTCATGTAATTCAAATATTTTTATGCTTTAAGGATCCTGGTTAGCCCACTTGGACTTTGGGGTTACTAGAGAAATTTATGGGAGCTAGAAAGAATTCAGAATTCAGTTGTAAGATCCGAATTCAAATTCCTTTCCAGCTTCTTAGTAACTATGCAACCTTGGGAAATTTACATAACCTCTCAGAGCCTCAGCTTTCTGTTCTGTAAAATGGATCTTAAATATCACCTGTAAAAGTGCTTTACGAGGCACAAAGAGCTAACTAAATACAAACTACTTATTACCATCTTGGCTGAATTGCAATCCAAATCAGTCACCACAACCTAACAACCTCCCTGATGCTCTTTAACTCTAAATCAATAATAAACCAACTCTGACAAAGTAAAGTGAATACACTTGCCTGGTGTTCCAACAAATCTAAATCATTGAGTAAGCTACCATTATGGACTGAATGCTTATGTCTCCCAAGCTTCCTGTATTGAACCCCCAATGCGATGGTATTAAGAGGTGGAGCTTTTGAGAGATAATCAGTGTTAGACGGGGTCATAAAGGTGAGACCCCCATAATGGGATTTGTACCCTTATAAGAAGAGAAAGACATCAGAACTTCCTCTCTCTGCCATGTGAGGACACAGGAAGAAGGTGTTCATCTATAAGCCCAGAAGAAAGCCCTCACCAAGAAGTGAATCTGCTTCTATCCTAAGCTTGGAATTCCCAACCTCTAGAACCGTGAGAAATAATGGGAGTTATTCAAGCCAGCCAGTCTATGTATTTTGTCACAGCTGCCTGAGCTGACTGACAGCCACCATGCCCAGTGCAGACTCTCCTCCCCAGCCACAGCCTGTCAGCTATAGAAATGCTTTGTTGATAAAGGATTTCAGCAGATCTCTTATGTTTAATACCAGCAATATCTGTCCTCCTCTTCATTCACCTTTTATTTGATAAGATGCAAGCCTCCTTTTTATAATTTTGCCCCTTTCAAGTTCTTCATAAACTCCATCCTTTCCCAAAGCCTAATGCTGACCAGCAAGGTTGCACTCTCTCCCCATCTTCTGTGACTTCCTATAGCCTAGCACATGAGCCTAAGAGATCTTTTACAACCTGGTTCCCCTCGCACCCCAGAAGGGAGTCAGCATAAAGCAGCAATTGAATGCACAGGCTTCCAGATCAGAAGAAGATTCTAGAATGAGAGCATGACACACAGCCAGAGAGCCATCGATACTCACCGAATTAATGAATTAAGGAATGTCTACCACTCACTCTCTCTTGGACCCTGAACTATTTATTGACCTCTCGTCAATAAAATTTGCTCATTTGCAAAAGCGATTATTAATACCTACTATGTAGTTGTTCTGATTGAATGGACTAGAGTATATAAAGTACAGCATATTATTTGAGACATATGAAATGTTCGATAATTGGTAGTCAGTAATATTATTAAATAACCTTATGCCCCAGCCAGGTTGAAAAGTTTGACATTTCTCAAGCCTGCCTCATCCTCTTAGTCCACGATTCCCAGAGCCTCTCCTCCCTAGGCAATATAGGGAAATATATTCATGTCTCTCACAACTTACTTTATCCGAGAGCTATGTAAGCACATGGCTTTACCTCTCTGCTAAACTGTCAGCCCAGTGAGAATGGGGCACATATCCAATTCATCTACCATAGTGCCTGGCCCAACGCTAGTGACCAAACTTTGTATAATGTTTGAATGACTAGCAGAACGCATGAACATAGATGACATCCACTGAGGGCTGGTGTCAATTTCAGCAAATGTCCTTTTTTTCACAATGTAAACCATTCCTGATGTTTATTGTCTCAATTGTTGTGACAGTTTCACAGGATGTCTGCATATGTTCAGACCCATCAGATGGTATACAGTATATATGTGCAATTTTTTTGTATATCAATCCCACTTCAATATGGCCATTGACAAAAAATAATAAACCATACTTGCCAGTAGTTTGGAGAGGAATCAAAGAGTCTCTTGGTCTCTGCCTTGTACATTTTTCTTGGTCTTTTCCTCAGTGTCTGGATCACAAATGACACACTTGCCCCTGAGCTTTGACCGAGGAAAGAGATATCGGGCTCTGCTCGGTTGGTACTTGATCCTGAGGAGCTGTCCCCAGCCTTCTGGCTAGCCTCTCCAGTGACGTCAGAGAAAGGGATAGAAAGCTCATGATAAACACGTTTTCCATTTCAAGTGCGTCTGCCTACAATAAAGAAAACAGCAGTGATGACTATAAAACCCTTTCATCCAATTCATCAATCTAGGGCTTAATAATTCCCTATAGCCCCATTCAGAATGATGCTGGATAAATCAAGTTCCTCTGTTCCTTGGTTTTTCCCATCTAAAAAATGGGCATAGTATAAAGGTGTGAATAAATGAATATAAGACCGTCATTCTGAAGCTTAATTACTTTTGATTTATTTAGCTATTCCCCACAGCTACAGGCTCTACTCAGTCCAGCCCTCTCATTGGCTGGTCTCCAGGTGCTGGGGCCAGGCTGGCGATACTAACACATGTAGACATGTACTCACTTCTGGAGGAAGAAAGGAACTAATATTTACTGAACACTTATAATTGTTTCAGACACTATGCTAATCAATTAGTAGATTATGTCTCGTTTGAGGTAGATGCAGATAACATCCTCTGACAGGGGATGAGAGAAGTTAAGTGAGCCAAAGTCACATAGTTTATAAATTTAGTGCTGAGTTCTGTTTGTTGTTTTTGTTGTTTCTTTTTATTCTGAGTTTAAAGTCTTTGCTGAAGTCCAAGTTTATCTGATACTTAGTAGAAGAAATATTTAATTGTATATAGTCTATTCTTCGGGGGGAATTCATGTTTTCACTTATCCTCACAGCAAACCCATTATAGAGGTAAAGT
>NW_011888786.1:3158163-3160413 GCF_000151845.1 Pteropus vampyrus | reverse complement strand
GGGGCTCCTGTGCTGTCCTTGGGGTCTGAGTCGTAAGGATAAACTCAGGGACCCCCACAAAGGACATGAACATGGCGCCAGCGCTCAGTGCGAATTGCAGAGGAAAAGAAATGTCATGGAAGAAATCAAAGCACGAAGTGGGGAAATAATAACAAAAAGGAAATGTGGGTGGCTGACGATCTAGGCCACGTGGTTCAAATCTCATTCCGTGAATATTTCTCTGGTGATCACGTTCTCTGTAAGGAGTAAGCTACGGCCTAGTGGTGGCCATTGTTGCAAACTATTTTTTTAATTTAATTTAATTTTATATTAGTTTCAGGTACACAGTACCATGGTTAGACATTTATATAATTTCCAAAGTGATCCCCCCAATTCCTCTGGCACCCATCTGGCACTGCACACAGCCCTTCCAATAATACTCTTTTCCCTATGCTGTACACCACGTCCTCATGACTGTTTAATAGCTACTAACTAGGACTTCTTCATCTCTTCACCTTTTTCACTCAGCCCCCCAACCTCCCTCTCACCTTTTTGAGAGTGCTCATGAGGGCTCATTCGCTTTACCCCCAAACAACAGAACTTCCGAGGGAGGAGGTTAAGCTCAACACACCTAGCAGATTTTCCAGGCTAAATGTGTACCTGCTTTTCTTTTTTACAATACTTGTTAAGAATTAATAAACATAGGAAGGCTTCATTCACAGCTCTGTAAAAAAAACAATATTTCTTATTGCAGCCATGTTCTTAAATGCCCCAGTAAATACAGTGGCTTTGCTTATGCTGTTCTCGCAGAGGCGTTTCATCCCCAAAAGGTCGGCCTGCAGTGGAAGCCAATTGGCTGGGAGCTTCATCAGCAGCTCCTGCCCATCCAGTCACTGGGAGCAGCATCACAGCTCCGCCTCCCGGTAGAGTCGGCCTCCTCCAATTAACTTCCTGTACTCACCTAAGAACAACCCAACAACCCACTGTTCCCAGGCAGCTTGTCTGTTACTGGACTAGAAAGCTAAATCCTTCCTCTCTCCACCTATCATCCAAATAACCCCCAAATCACTGAGTTTCTCTGCTTCCTTATTTTGGCTTCTTACTTTCAAGCAGCTCCATTGCAAAGTATACTTTATTTCAAAAGAACACCTGAGCTCTTCTCCATAGTCTTTCAAATTGTAGCAGGCCCTTGAACTTCCAGGAACCCAGCCCAGTTTCATTCTCATGATGACAGCAGGAAGGCAGGAGGAAACAGAATTGTCGAAGGCCTCTTGAGATATAGACACCGAATGGCCACATTGTTACTTCTAACCATATTCTCATGGAAATAAAGGAAGGCCACCCAAATGAGAGCACGTGAACATTATTTATTCAGAGATTGATATAGCAAGGGCGCCGGCCACTGTCACTTGCATTTGGTAGACTCAAAAGCAGGAGAGTAAGACAGCATTATAGCAGGAAAAAAAGGGGGCTGGTTTCGGGTACATCCTGACTAGAGGCCATTGGCAGGGGAAAGCCGTCATGGGATAACTAGAAGAGGGACATCCTGTGTCACTGGTTAGGGACACCTCTTTAGCTTTCTCCAGTTGGTCCTAATTTGGAAGTAAGAGTAAAAATTAGGGAAGCCCTCAGTTATTAATCGAGTCTTGACCATGAGGGGCCAACTGTCATAGAAGTCACTGTTTGGCTTCCTGGGCTGGTTGCTACGGGTTATAGGTCAGAGTTCGGATTTTACATATAGTCTGGCCATGGTCCATTTGTATTCGGTCTCTCGTTTTGGTGACAAAACAAGTCACCAAATTAGCCCATGTTCGAGGGTGGGGAAATAGACTTTGTATTGTTGTGGCAGAAGCTGAAAAGCCACACGGCAAAGGATGTGGACAGAGGGTGACATTAACTGAGTTCATTAAGGCGGTCATTCAAGCCACAAGTGTCCCAGATGTGCTAAGGGACCGAATGGGAATTATGGGAAAAGAGAAGAGTCGAGAATGACTCCAGGTGCTTTCGTTCTAAATAACTGGAAGAACAGAGTCATCAAATATAGACGACAAAGAGTAGAATTATTTCCATTTTGTATCTGGTACCTTGCAAGACTCTTAGACATCCAAGCGGTGACAGCAGCTGGATACACGGGTCAGGGAGGAGTGGCTGGAAATCATGATTCGGAAGGAGTAACTAAAAGGCGACGTCTTAGTCCGCTCGGGCGCTATAATAAACTACCACAGAGCGGCTGGCTTATAAACAACAGAAATGTATTCTTCACAGTCCTAG
>NW_011888786.1:3126691-3157193 GCF_000151845.1 Pteropus vampyrus | reverse complement strand
TACCCTAAACCCTACCCCTCCATTACCCCATACACCACATATCCTGATTTAATTTTGGCAGAACTTTTCAAAACTATCATTACCTTATTGCTCTGTTTAATATCTGCCTCCCCATAAGTCAGTTGGCTCCTTGAAGGCTACCATTATCCCTGACTCAAAACAGAGGCTTAATTCATATTTTTAAATAAATGAATGAATACTGGACGAACTCTATGAGATGCATATTATTATCCCTTCTTACAGATCAGGAAACTAACATTCAGCAAGGTCAAGACCTTGTTCAAGATTCTAACCCAAGTTTGCCAGACTTTCAGACCTTAGCTTCTGCTCCCTAACTTTTGTCACGTGTGTGCGTGTACGCACGTGTATGTGTGTGTGTTCACCACCAGCTGGAGTTTCTTAAGGGCAGAGTTTACATCTTATTCATCTCTGAGTTAGAGTCTATCCCTGTATCTTTAGTATAATCGTGTCTAGAAATATTGATTGAATCGCATTGTAGAGAATTGAATTTCATAGATTTTAGCTGAATTGAGCAAACACGCAAGCCTTGTAAAATTAGGTTTAGGTTTATCGTAGGAATTTTCTATTTGGTTTATAATGGCAACTTCTGCCTCCTCCACCTCCCTTCATTGCTGTGGTTTCTTTCTTCAGGGAAATATTACTTTGCATCCACGCTTACTGCTAGTTGGTCCTGGCAGACGTTGCCTCCTGCCTTTTCTTGCTCACCTCAAGCACTATTTGTGTTTGTCTGACAGAGAAAGAATTCAGCCATTACAAAGCAATAGAAATTGTGTGAATGCTTTCAGCTCAAGAGTTGGTGCACTTATGGGAAGTAGGGCTCTCAAGCTTCTGCAAGATGCAGACCACTTTGGCGAAACAGAGAATACCCACGAACCGCCAGCCACCCTCATTCCCACTGGGGCTGCCCCAAATGAAAACCACACCCTAGGAAATAAAAGGCTGGTACTGCCTCTGCTAGGCTGCAGACAAGACAATGTCTGCTTTTATTAAGCATTATAAACAAATGGCTTAATAATACCAGAAACCAAGCCATAGATATAATAAAATAAGCAAGCACAAATGCCACAGCCCACAGACCACCTGGTTCTTCAACTATGGATTACCAGGTGGTCCCCAAAAAGACTTCAATAATGATTAAGGTGGTAATTAAAGTGATAAAACAATAAATAACAATATTAACAATTAACTTTAAATACTGCAGTAAAATTTACGAAGTTCAAATTCACTCTCTTAGATCTCGCTTACATACAATAAGTGTATGAGGAATATGGACCAGGGATTATAACGACCATTCCAGCACAGTGAGAGCTCAGAAGGGTTATGTGATAGGCCAAATGCTTCATGGTCGGGAAGTGACAAAGCCAGTACCACAAACTCTAAACACCACGAAAGGACAGTTCACGGACACATGCCTGCTTGGCCATCTTGCTGGTTTAGGACTGCAGAGGACTGAATTATTGCTCCCAATGTCTTTCCTCTCTCTTATGGAATTATGCATCTGGACACTTTGCCATACAACTTTTTTTCCTCCCACTGTGGGTGGGCTATAATTCCCTGCCTCCCTGATGCCTAGCTGGCCATGTAACTTGCTTTGGCCAATGAAATGTTAACAAACATGTGAGCAGTATCTTCAGAGGGTTTGCACGGCCTGGACAGCAGTCTTGTGTCCCTATCATTCAGTATGAAGAGAGGCTCAGGGATCTGGTAGAAGGCATTTGGAGTGAACTGCATCCAGCCTGCAAGGAGGAGCCGAATCCAGATCAATCAGTCCGGGTCTACTTAAGACCAGCCAAAGGCCAGCCAACTTGCAGACCCCTGAGGTGAAAAAAATAAATGCTGTTGCCGTAAGCCAATGAGTTTTAGGGTTGTTTGTTATGCAACGTGATGATGGCATAAGCTAAATACTATAGGGACTATGTCTCATTTTCTGAGAGGGAATTTGGCTAAAGGGTGATGGAGCTGTCACAATAAGCAGGGAGATGAGCACAAGCTTTGTGGTCACAACTCTAAGATCTAGGATTTGAATCTCAGTTCTGCCATGTTTTAGCTGTGTGACTTTGAGAAAATTACCTAACGGTCTGAGCCTTCTTTTCTTTACTAATAGGGATATGAATACCTAGTTTATAGAGTAGCTGTATGGATTAAAGGAGTACTTTATGTCAACAACCAAGACAATATAGTAGTCATAATTGCCCGCAACAGTTAGTTTCCTTCTGAGATCTGAGTAAAACTTCTGCATTTTTTCCCTTTTTTTTTTCCACAACATATGCTAGATTATAAGCAGCTTGAGGTTAGCAAAAGTATCTCATGTCACTTTCTGAATACAAGGATTTAATCAGCATGTGTTCAAAGTGGGGAAAGGGAAAAAAAAAGAAAAGGAGAAAATAGAAAGGAAGGGAGGGAGGGAGGAAGAGAGGGAAGGAGGAAAGGAGGGAGGAAAATAATAATTAAAATGCATCTGACTTCAGGAACCACCATAAGGAAAGGTGTCCCACATGCCATTTCTCAACGCATCCCTCTCGACTCAGCAGCTAGGGTACAGAGACTTGGCCCAGATGTGCATGCAGAGGGTTACAAAGCATGAGAAATAAAAATGGGGAGATGAATGTTCGTGATTAGGATCATGTTCATCCCAGACTGAGTGTTAGATGGAGCACCTGGCTCCTGGGACTATTTACGTGCACCTTCTGTGTGCACAAGCACATGGCTGGAGCTCAGTAATTGTGTGCTGATTTTGGATAGGATGAATGAGCAACGTAGAATGGGGGTTCAGACAAGCCAATGAGAACCTTCTACAAAGGAAGAAAAAGTGGGGAAGTGGGGAGGCAATGAGGCAGGACTGTGCCATAGGCTCTCTAGACCAGAGAGTCTCAGTTCCCATCCAGTTCTAGAATTCTATGATTATGGCAAGGAAGAAAAAATACAGGCATAAATACTACAAGCAGGCAGTTGATAGACTGGTTGCCTGAAAAACACACTTGTTTATTATATAATAACATTCATGCTTTTTTTTCCTGGCACGAATTATTACTTTTTAAATAATATATGTAGGTATTACATTATTAATTATTTTTAATAATTCGTATAAGTAAGTATCATAGGTAGGGATGTATCTAAAACCAGCAAAATTTGATCACTATCTTTTCATTATCAGCAGTTGATATTTTATTCTGGATATTTCTTTTGATACCCAGCCCCTCTCTAAAAAAATATTACTTTCCATAAAAAATATATATACTTCCCTAGGCACTGAGGATGCAGAGATGAAAAACGAGTCCTTCTTATGTTTTCCCTTTAATCAAGTTCTTCATGGGTTCGATCAATCACTTTTTGGCTCCATATTAAAAAGCAATTTCCCCATTATTGATGTACAACTATCATCAGTGGAACTCTAAAAGCCCTTGTTCTCAGAAGTTTGGTGAAACTCTGAGAATTTTACAAATATTACAGTTTTCAACTCTCCACCTTTATCCCAGTCCCTGCATCACGTATAAATTACCTTTTGGGATATTTTTCCAGCTCATAATGTTTCTCCTGCTAACTATACTACCTGCTCTTTGGTCGTAACTAAACGATTCGGAGGTAAAACACAAGAACCAGGCTGAATCGAATAGATCCTCTTATTCAGGAAATTGAAACTTGAATCGAGAACCACAGAAGTGGTACATCAACTAGCTGCTGCTGTATAACAAACACCCACAAAATTTAATTAAAGCAACAATTTATTATTTCTCGTACATCTGTGGGTCAGTGGACAGTTCTGCTATCTCAGCTAGGTTCGGTGGGGCTTACTCGTGTGTCTCAGTCAGCTGCATGTGAAACAGGCAGTTCTCAAAAGAGCTCTCTCTCTCTCTTACGTGGGGTCTCAACTCAGACAGCTGGGATCACTCAGCTCTTCTCCGCGTGCCGCATCATCCAGTAGGTTAGTCTGGGCACGTTCTTATGGCAAAGACAGAGAACAAACAAGAAAGCAGATATCTGCAAGTGCTTATTCAAGCTTCTGATTATATCAGATCTGCTACTGGTCCAGGACCCATTTCAGAATCAGAAGGAGAGGGGATTATAGAATTACAGAGCAAAGGGCATCAGGTATTAAGCTGGGACCACTGATGCAACTCGTCAACCACAAACTGGAAGGCAATAACCATATAGCAACACCCAGAAAGAAGATACATACAGACTCGATGCTAATATCTCTAGAGACCCCCTGATTTCTCCCTTCCTAAGATTTGATCAATTATGCATCCTACCTTTCTTTAATTATGTGAGCTACTCCATAATTCTGCCAATAAATCACCATCTCTCCTTACGTTCACCAGCCAGTTTCTGTTACCTGCCACCCAAATTCTTCCTCCTTCTCCTCCTCCTCCTCCTCCTCCTCATCATCATCTATAATGACTTTTAACCAGTTCCACACATTTTGTCAATTTTTCATACAAAATTTCTCATATTTATCCCTTCTTCGTCACAGAGTTACTACCTCGATTTGAACTTTCATCCTTTCTAGCCACACCTACTGCCCTAGGATTTCTGGACCCATAGATTAAGCCCTTGAATCTGAACGACATTGCAAAACAACTTTGAGTCTTCGCTGTTCTTCAGCTACATTATTTGGCTTAGTCACTGTATTTGGCAATTTCCAACAGTCAGGTATCCCGCACCTTTTTATGAGGAAACGAGTTGATGATTTTTAAAGAAATTTAATGAGTTAAGCTCCTTTTTCACCTTTTACAAACTTACAATGATTTTTGTAAAGAAATACTTTTTTTTTTTACCATTTTTTAATTAACATCCTGTTTTAGACCTCCCAGTCTCTATCTGTATAACATGTAAAAATTAAAAAATGGCCAAGAATTTTTTTTTAGAAATGTATCATTCATGATATCTTCGGTAAATAACTTTATAGTTTTGCCTTAAAAGTAAGTTTTATCTGTTCAGCTTTATGATATTGAAATTGTTCCGATAATGCGATTATATGTTTGTATTAAGAATTTAAGGATTATGTTAAAATTTAGTCCATGACGAGATGAGAAGGAACCAGCCACCTAACTGGAGAGGGACCGTAAATGGTTGGCATGTGTCAGAGAATGCCTTAACCTGGTCTTTTGTGATGAGCTAAGATGTAATAGTTGCAACACTAGGCAAATACATATATTTAAAGAAGAGCTTGCTTGCTTTCCAGGGACCCACAGTCATACTACTGATAGAATCTAACAGTGTATATAAAATGACCTTTCCTCTTAATATATGTGGGTGTGTGTGTGTGTGTGTGTGTGTGTGTGTGTGTGTGTGTGTGTGTGTTAATTTTTATGGTGCCCTTTTCCAAACAGAGTGTACCCCTCCCAACCTTATCTTCATTCAGCATTTTTCTATTCTCTTTTTTTGTGGGTTTGTTTGGTTGGTTAGTTTTTATTCTGAAGTTTGCCAGACTTAGCAAACTAGGCTTGCAGACCAAATCCCACCCACTGCTTCTTTTTATAAATAAAGTTTTATCAGAACATAGCAGTGCTCATGTGTTTATGTATAGTTTACAGCTGGTTTTGCACTGCCTAAGCACATTGAATAGTTGCGACAGAGACCATACAGCCCGCAAAGCCTATTAACTACAGCCCTATCCCAAAAATGTTTTCTGATTCTGGTCTGAAGGAGAGGATTGGCTTGTGGTCAGCAGATACACGTTAGAACCTAATCTCTGCCAGTATGAAAGGTGTGATATTGAGAAAATTAATTATCTTCTTGAGTCCGGCTTTTCTCATTGCTAAATGGGACCAATAACCCCAGCCTCATGCAAATATTATGAGGGTTAAACAAATATGCAAAGGGCTTGGAATTGAATAGGCCTCACGAATATTGTTACATCCTTCATCCCTCGCCCTCCACGTACAACCCACTCCCCTTCTCTTGAGTGGTACAATTTCAACATACAAAAAATGTATTTCAAATAAATTCATTGACATATGAAAGATTAAAAAAAAATCAAGTCTTTTTATGATTCCCAAATGGATGTGATTTCCCATTTTTTTCTTCCCTTTTCTTTCTCCTGATGTACTTCTAAAGGAATGAAGCAAACAGCACATCTGCCAATGTGGGTAAGACATCACCTTACAATGTCAGAGCAAATCAGCATGTTAAAAATGTAGATGCTGTGCTGAGCTATTCAAAATTAATGCAGTTTAAGGTCCACAAAACGCTTTCCCTCCAAGTAGTAACAGAATTCAGTTGCACCTAAGGTTCAGCATTCATAAACTGGTATTAATGTTTGACAATCTAATTATAAATCGTATCTCCCACAGATACTCTCAAGAAGCGCCAAATTCCCTAGTCACAAGGAAAGTTAATTCTTTAACTTTTTTGCTGCAACTTTCAAAGGCTTTCTGTGCTGCTATGATCATGAAATGGATGTTCAAAATTTTTCAAGGTCATCGCAATTTTCAAGTTCAAATTCTAACAGTCTGAAGCCACCACCCTCCCTCACAAAAGCAGGTTCTCTGTCTCCTAAACCCAGCTCATGCTTTTCTATACACGGTCTCCCAGGCGAACAGAAAAACAAAACTCTAGCTCCAGGGTGGAGGAAAGTATTCCAAGATCTCAAAGTCAGAATTTGCCTACAGCCTCCTGTGTCCAAAACGGAAGTTGTTTATTGAAGAAGCAATGTCCAGCTGGAGTGAAAACAAACTGAATTAGGGAAGTTGCTCAAAAGAACCAATAATCCAAGAAGAAAGAAGTCAAGAGAAAGTACCCAGCATGAAAATTACACAAAGTAGTAATAATGACGAAAATTACTGTTTTGTTTTGTTTTGTTTTTTTGAGACAAAAGAAAGTTTCTTAGAGAAGGAATAATGCTCCACAGATAGTGAAGTGGTCTCCTCTCAAAGCCAGAGCATGAGACCCAGAGTGTTTGAGGAATTCGGTTTATAACTGCTTCTGTTTCTATGAAAATTACAGCCTAAAGACTTTATTTTCCTATTTTCCTTTCAGGGTATGGGTCAATAGTTGCCTTTTAAAATACTTTCTTTGCACCGGCAGTACGCTAAGCACTTCCGTAGGGTGACTACGGTTGTAAGTTTATTCACTGCACAGTACTGACCTCATGTAAACGGCACTCCCTAGAGTCACAGTGCTCGGTCTACAGTCATGCACGGCAGGCCTCTACACACAGGATTGCACTGTATATTTGTGACATGCTTTACCTCTTTTAGTCCCTGTGAGGTTAAATAACTTAGCCAGGTCTACAGAGTTACTAAGTAGAGGAGTCAGGATTCAAACCCAGGTCTGCCTCACTCCACGCTCTTTCCACCATTCCACTGTTCTCCTTAATGTATTGATCGTTAGTGATGTACTTCAGAGCAGAGAGGAAGTTGAGAAGCTTTTACAGTTTGCAATATTCCACCAGGACCTGAGCAATTTTCCCAGAATGAGATGGGAACTCACAGAAGAAGACAGAGCTCTTGGAGGCCAGGGGGGCACCATTTAATAAACTGCTGGATTAACCTCTGAATGGCAAAGATAATTATCAACTCTGAGATGAAAACAGTGGGAACAGGTCTCACATTCTCCCAGAGGGTGAGCTTCCTCCTGAAGTGCAGCATTCACACAGGGGCACATGGTCAATTGTTAACTTAGTCCGATAAGAATTTATTTCCCACCATGACAGTGTCAGAAATCATCTCTTCCAGTTTTAATGATCAACCCACAGTCCTTCGGCCTCTTCATCTTATCAGAAAGCTTTACTTGGATTTGAACATAAATATAATAATTAACAAAGAACCCAAATAAAAAACCACCCAGTTATTTATTGACCATGGGAAGCAAGTTTTCTCATAATGCAAGGAGATTGATTACAAAGGTAGTGCTACCAGCCAGAAAGAGAAAGAACAGAACCAAGGACCTACCCAGCTTAGTCAACTCTGGCCCACATTACCGCCTCATTCTTAGAGGCAGCCTGACCTGGAAAGGAAAACAGACTTTGGAATCTAAAAGGCATGACCTTAAATCTTGCTCCTCCTTAAATTAGAATGATGATGACTATCTATGTTGGTGTAATGTAAAGATTTATGAGAAATTATTCCTAGAGGGCCCAGCACATGGAAAAGTCAGTTCTCTTTCCTCTGTCCTCATGTGCCTATGATCTGTTGGCCCCGGAAACCTGATCTTAGAATCTCAATTTACACAAACCTGTCAACGCTCGATCATAAGCAGTTCGAAAGCGGTTCCTTTTGGTTACATCCAAAACAAAATAAATCCCCTACATAATAGACACTCGATAATCATTCGTTGAACTAACTCAGTAGTTAATTTGTTGACAAGAATATGTGGAGCGCTTAGAGGAGAGAATGTTAAATTTAACTGGGTTTTAAATTAATCTTAATATTGAAGAGAGAAAATTATAAGGTAGAATTCAGAATTCAGCTGGAAAAGAGAAGACAAAGGAACACAGACTTTCCTGATGTTCTACACTATATGGAAAGATGATGTCTAATTCCTTCTCTCAGACACCGTGTTATTGGTCATTTAAGCTGGGGCTAGTAAAGACTAAGGTGATAAAGATGCTATAAATCCCTCCCTTGTGCTCCCTGGAGGCAGCACTACCTACTGCCACCTGACATCGTCTTCCCCCTGTCAACAGTCACTATTAATTGGGCTATGGAAGGATACCAACCCAAGGATCAGAGAGCGTCTGGGTTAGCCAGCTACAGCCCCCAAATTATAAAATCAAACAGACTCAAGAGTTAAGCCTCTCATTTCATCAATCTGAGAACCACATGTGCAAAGAAATAAACAGAGAAGGCTTGTCTGTAGGCTAGGGGGCGGAGAACAAATCAAATGTGCGAGAAGATAGCTGGGCGGGCATTAGTTCCTAAAGACAAAGAAGCAATGGGATTGGATTGTTGGCTAGTTTTTGGAAGCCTTCCAGTTTTCAATCTCCATAGTTTATGTAGTTATGGATATCCATAGGTTATATACTTCGTAGTTTAGAAAGTACATAGTAACTATACTTCCACCTTTGGATTCCATTAAACTTTCATGATTCCTTACAATAATTTCCATTTTACTCGAGCTATATTGAGTAGGTTTCTATTTAATATACTCAAATGATCTCTGAGGCAGATTTTAGTCATATGGACTAAGTTATCAAATATAAACCAAATTTTTCGTAGTCCCCCAGCGTCTGCATACGTGGCAGGATTGTATCCTCCGGTTCCCTTGGGGACTTGTGACTACTGTCGCTTCCAGGCCAAGCATTCAATTGTCGGTGAGAGATGTCAGAGCTCTTTCTTTTTTATTTCCTGTCACACAACAGGTCACATTCAAGATGTTGGTTGTCCTAGGAGCCTGGTTCTCAGAGGCACTATGATGAATCGCCTGCTTATCAACTCAGCAGAGACATTTAGCATGAGTTAGAAATAAGCCTTTTGCTGTGTAAGTCACTAAGACTTGGGCATTGTTCGTTATGTCAGCAAAATGTAGCTAAACTGATAGAGAGATTATTTTAGGTTGTTCCCCAGGGTTGCATGAGGTGGAGGCAGCAGCAGATACGAGTGAAACAGCAGTGTCAAGGAGAAGCAACGTCAGTCCCAGAGCAGAGTTAGGTACTAGAGAGGAGGGACTAAGAACAGGGCTCAGGACATTTGGCTAAGGCCAGAGGTCAAGTACGGAGAAGTATGGAGAAACTGTGTGAAAAAAATAGCATAGGGTTAAAATCACGGTCATTGTCATTATCAAGGTTCAAGGGGCTGAATGTATTGTACAGGGATGGACAGTTTACTTGAAGATGCAACCCTACACATATGGGTGTCCATTAGGTGAATGAGGAAAGGGATCAAAAATCACCAACTCTAAGGAAGTACAGACAAAATCATTTTGTAGCACTGTCCAAAACTATATGAGAAGTAAGAGAGGAAAAGCCATCTAATGCTTTGAGTTCTGCAGAGTCCTTCACATTTGTTCACTACATTATCTATTTTAGTCTTCTGGCATACAAGAATCTGGGTTACACGAATTACGGCTCCTGGTTTCAAACCCAGATTCTGCCACTTACTGACTCCCTACTGTTGGGTAATCATTTACTCTTTCAGGCTCAGTATCCTCATCTGAAAATGGGAATAACAATAGCAACCCACTGAAGATGGTGTTGAGAATTAAATTAGCTAAGGTCAATAAAGCACGCATATCAAACGGCGAGTGTTCAATAAAGAAAGCTTGAGGGTTACAATCATTGTTTTCAAATAGCCAAAATATTGCCAAATAAAGTGTATATTAGGGTTGTTCAGTAAAAATCCCAAGCTGCTGGACATAAAATCATTGGATAAAAGTTACGGAATGAGAAACTTTAGTTTACCAGATGTGGAAATTTTATAACTGTTAGAAACGAAATTGATAGCATTAAAAAGAGTGAGTTCCCAGCTGGGGGAAGAGTTCAAGCAGACGCAATTATCTACCTGAGAGACCAGGAGGGCTACTGTGGAACCCCTAAAATGGGGGCCAGGTTGAGAGGCTACTCCAGTCCTGAGCAGCTATGTCTCTACAAAGCTTCATTCATTCACTCATTCATCCATTCATTCGACAACTAGGAAATGACAACCAACTCTGTGGCAAATGCTACAGGCTAGGGCCTGGAGAAATAGGGAGTATGATACTAATACAGTCCTTATCCTCAAGGAACTATGAGACTGGAGAGGAAAACACACATGAAACAAAAACTATACAGCGATTCCCTCCCTCACTAGAGATGTGAAAAGTTCTAGGAGGAAAGATGACAAGTTCTAGGACATATGGTGACAGATTGCGTGCTATCAACTGTGAGGCAAGGCCAGCTTCCTAAGTAAGTTAGGATTTAGTGGAGTCCCAAAGGACATGCAGGAATTTAGCCAGGTGGCTAAAGATAGATGGCGGGAGGAAGAACGTTCCAGGCGGAGGAAATGAGCGGGTGCAGAGGTCTGAGGCATGAAGCAGCTCAGTATGTGAGAGCGGGGAGAAAGGCTTGCGTGTCAGAATGTCAGGAAGGGGGAAGAAAGTGAGATGCAAAGAAGGAAGAGCCCAGACTGCACGTGGCCTCGGAGGCCCGCTCAGCACTGATCCAAGGGGCATGTTATAACCCGAAGAACTAGATCAAAAACTTGCAGAGTCCTACCCCAGAAGGGTAGAATGTTGCAGAGCAAAAATAAGAGTTTTGTTACAGTATTATGTTTGAGCACCCATTGTGTGCCGTCATCAGGATTCGTGCCCAGCTGTAGGAGGTAACTTCAATTGCAGAGCTCCTCTGTGACCCAAGCAGCACATTTCTTGCTTGACATTCTACCCATTATCAAACAAAAGGTATCGTGTCTTGCCTTCATAAAAACAGTGAGGTTCGTAAAAGGGTTACAGAGGTATGAAACCAGTTAAAATCCCAGAATGCCAGACTGTAGTGTTGTCCCTAAACTTACAGAAGGAAATAGAGACTTTTAAGGAACATGCTGGGGGATGCAAAGGAAAAAAACAAAAACAAAAAAAACCTCAGTTACTTCATAAACGTGTCCTCCTTGGTGATGAAGGAGTTTGAAGACAGTTTCTTCTCTGGAGTTTACAACTGCACAGGGGAGAAGGAGCGGAGTGAGACACGGGGAAAAGCACTGCTCGGTGTCAATCACCCCCAAGGGAGGCATCTGATTCCCTTGGAAAAAAAACTAACCCTCAACCCTGAGTCAGAGAGCAGGAGAAAAACTACCAGGCAACATTGCAAAACCAACAGCAGGTCTCAAGATCAACGTCACAGAAACCAACAGAAGGCTGCCAAACGACCGCTTGGTTGACACATCGCTGATGAACTGCATCGATGGCTCCCAATTATCAGCCCCTCCCTATTTCTGAATGCTTTTGTGGTGTCCTCCACTGTGGGTGAGAGTACTCCCCACTTCCCGACTTTGGGCTCAGACATGTGATTTTCTTTGACCCTCAGAATGAGATGAAAATGAGGTGTGCCAGTGCTGAGATTAGGCTGTAAGAAGTCTTGTGTGCTTCCACTTGCTCTCTGGCATGGCCTGGCCAAGAACATACCTGAGCTGGCCTGATGGTTCTAGTAGGAGGATGAGAGATACATGAAGCAGAGCCATTTGCAGCCAACCCCAGCCTAGACCGCCAACCCCAGGTCAACTCATAGACGGTGAGAAACAATAAATGCTTGTCGTTTGAGACTGACTTGTTGCATGCAATGCCTAACTGATATAATCTCTATTTCAAAATGTTCATAATAAAATCAGAGGTACAACGAGACCCACCAATGACACAAAGTACAACAGGAGCCAGGAAATCAAAGGGAGATGAGAGGAGAAAGATAGGGGTGAGGAGCAGACCTCTGAATTTTTCTCTAGGGCCCAAATCTTAGCCATTCTAATACAGAAGGAAAAAAGGAGAAAAGAGACTAGAACCCACAGATCCTTCCAATGGCTCAGAGAGTGTTTGGCTGAAGCATGGGTGCGATGGGAAGATTATAGCTCTTGGAATGAGAACTCGATCGTTTCATAAATGTTCTGAGCTCTTTTTACCTCACCAGTTAAACCTGGAAAATGATACTTTCCTTTTTATAGAGTAGACATGAGGATTAGAAACAATAGTACATTTCATATTGCCAGTTATAAAAACAGTCACGGGGGTATAAAGTACAGCATAGGGAATATAGTCAATAATGTTATAATAACTGTGTACGGTGTCAGAGGGATACTAGACTTATCAAGGTGATCACTTTGTAAGTTATATGAATGTCTAATCACTATGTCGTATACCTGAAATTAATGCAAGATTATATGTCAACTGTAATGGAAAACTTTTTTAAAATTAAAAACAATTTTACAATCTTTATAACAAAAAAAGTATTATATAAGTATGTCAGGCAGCTAATTACAAAAAAAAAAATTCTAGGTGTTTGTGCTACCAATTAGTTTGTGGTACTTATCAACTTTTAAAATATTTGTATTTTGTTACCATTTCTTTTCTCGTTATAAAGAAATGCCCATGCTCATATCTAAAACAATAATTGTAAATATTTTTGCATGTATGCAAGTCAGCATAATAATCTAGTAGATTTTATATTCAGGACACTGAGATCATATTTAGGAAGTTAAATATGAAAATGAGGAAGATTTCATAAGTATATAAATTATCATTGCCTTATGTTTATTAATTTAAAATAAATAATATTTTTGAATGAAAAAAAGTAACAGTAGTACACAAGAAGAGAAGAACCCTAGGGAGATTAGCAGTCAATGACAGGTCCTCGTCTTGGTAATACACTACTAAGTGTGACCCGAGGTTTTGGTCTTCATACCCTGCCTATCTTTTCCCGAGATCTGGTTGATTTCTCTCCTTATACACACATCCCTGTTCCCAGATCCTTTGACTTAATCCCGATCTGGCGAACTGACATCCCAATCTGTCTCTTATGATCTTGCCTTTGACAATGACAGAAATGATGGAACATCAATATAATCGTAAAAATAGTGGCAGTTAAAATTTATGGAGATGCTGACTAGACATGATGCTAAGCATTTTTATTTACATTACATGCTTTTCTCCATATGTTGGTCCCATTGTTTTATCATCATCTTCATTTTACAGATGAGAAGAGATATTAATTACCTTTTCCAAGATTGCTGCCATTAAGAGGTAGTGAAAGAGTCTAAAATCCAGAGTTGATGATGCCAAATACTCCCCTCCGTACAGCTGTAAAACTGCACCTCCCAGACTCTCAGGACTTCTCCATGCCTCCGTGGATTCATGACTGGGTACCCTCCGCATCCGAGTCACCAATTTCTCAGAAGTCAGGTGTGACAGACGGGTTGGGGTCAACGCTCTTGACCTGTAAGCAGACAGTCGAATGACAGTTTCAACCCTGCTAATGGGGACCGACAAGAAGACCCTACAACCCTTTTCAGGAAAGACAGTGGAGAAAAATCCCCAACCTTCCCACCGATGGAGCCAGGCCTGCAGAGGGGACCTGCCGCTGACCCCAGGCAAATACTCGATGCTCTCATGCACTGCCATCCTCTCGTCAATTAGTCAGACGGCAGTTTAGCTGCTCAGTCAGTTCGTTCCAGGAGGTCACATTTTGGAAAGACTACCAATGAATTAAAATTTCATTTAAGACCCTTAATTGCCCGATCAATAATTTAGGGAACAAAGAACATTTTCTGGGAAAGCATTAGCTTATAACTGAAAAGTAGCTGCTCATCCCTTAGAAACAACACAATTTGAACGAGGGCGGGGTCGAGGGAGCTGAGGATGACAACTTATTGTTACTATTGTCACATATTGTTACTCGTTCTCCCACCTTCTCTCTTGCGCTAGCTCTCGATCTCTCTCCCTTTTCTCTCCTCACTCCTTTCCACTCCTCTTTACTCTTTCCTGTCTAGTCTTCTCTCTTCTCTCCACTATGGCTATTACTGTTTCATATTTTCTTATCCTTCTGAACATCGTAATTGCAATAACTAATGAACAAATCTGTAGCTACAAATTATTTTTTCTTGGAAAACAGCTCAAGACTATTACCCACGAATGTTTCTTAATTCCATTTGGAAGTATTAGTTGCTATTAAAATTAAAGATGCACCTTAAATTGTTATAATTCAAACCAAAATTTGATTGTTTTCGATGTGCTTGGCTGACTAAAAATACTTAATTTAAACAATATAAAAATAGACAAGAGTTCTACGAGTTCCAAAATTGCTTTTGAGAACTCACATTGTGGTTAATATATATCTAACATGCTAAAAACTTTGAACTGATTTATAAGAAAGTACTTCAAAATCAGTCTCTCTCTCTCTCTTTCTCTCTCTTTCTCTCTCCCTCCCTCCCTCTCTCTCTTCCTCCCTTCGTCCCTCCCTCCCTCCCTCCAGTTATTGCTGATTTCAGGAACACCAAAAAAACAAACAAAAAAATCCCTTTGGCTGCAAAGAAACTCAACAAAGAGTTTTGCCTCAGAAGTTGTTCATGTGGGCTAATTTTTAGTACAAAGTCACAGCCTGAGGATTCAAATGCCCCATACTCTGCCAGCCCCTCAATGATGATTCATCCAAGCAATGCAAAATTATGCCAGAAATTAAGCTTATAAAAAAAATGAGTGGTTCTTGACAAGAACACAGAGAACAGAAGACCAGCAAATATCAAAGGATAGATAACTTGTCCTCTCTCATCTTAAAGAAAAATAAGGCATTTGGACAGACTTGTGACGTCAGCTGCAAGAGTGTCCCCACATCCCACTCCTCACCATGGCCGACCCCTGCAAATCCCTCTAAAGCCTGTGTATCAGGGGATTAGCCTTGTCACAAGAGAAATCCCTGTTTGGAATCTGAGGACTAGGTGATCTTTAAAATCTTTTTCACATTTATAAAAGTCTTTAAAACTAGATTTTTTTTGCTCAGGTGTACATGGCAATGGTTAAGGGCAAAAACCCAGAAATCCTGATTTCTAGATGAGTTCATGTTTGTTGATACTGACTCTCTAGGTCCTACCGCCAATCCCTCTACATCCTGTGGTCCTACCATGATGAGAAGCCCAGGCACATCCTCACATCCTGTTATCACCTGCAGGCACTGCCCTAGGAGACAGCCCCATTGATTTCCCATCCGCTTCTACCCAAATTCCCCAGTCAGCCTTCAGTCAGTTCCCTAGAACAGGGATTCTCAACCCCCGGGCCGCGGACTAGAACCAGTCCATGGCCTCTTAGGAACTGGGCCACACAGCAGGAGGTGAGTGGCGAGTAGTGAGCAAAGCTTCATCTTTATCTGCAGCCGCTCCCCAGAGCTAGCATCATTGCCTCAGCTCCACCTCAAGTCATCAGGCATTAGATTCTCATAGGAGCGCAGGTCCCTGGTGCCAGAAAGGTTGGGGACCGCTGCCCTAGACAGTGGAACTCCGATGTCAGCTGCATCAGAATCATCTACATGCCTAGTAAAACACAAATTGCTCAGCTCCACCCCCAGAATTTCGGATGCGGTAAGTCTAGATGGGACCTAATCTACAGAATCTGCATTGCTGACACGTGGTGAGACCATTCTCCAGGAGTCTCTTGCATCCTTTACACTCTGCAAGCAGAGGAGCTGGCTCCCTTTATTCTGCACTACTTTTCAAGGATGTTTGAATCAAAAGCTTTAGAAAATGGAGTTAGTAAAAGGCAGGTTTATTTACTGTCCTGTATAATAAAAATAATATCTCTCTCCAGGACAAACTTCAGGCAAACTTACTGTCCATTATAAAAGATTACAATACCCCAAACTCATGATTTTTCTCCTGTAACGCAAGCCACTATGGGTGCAGGCGTTATCTACTCTCCTGACATTGCCCTGTGAGAATTAAGGGACCGAGGCAAGGACCTTACATGTTATATATTTTAATTTCTTTTAAGGTTTTTGTCTACATCTCCTTTCTGGTACATTCCTTGAGTTCTAGGACTCCTATTGTGTTCATTCCTCTTTTGTTCCCAGGATTTAAAACAGAGCCGGGTATGTAACAGATGCTCACTATCATGTGGAATGAATGAATAAAGACATAAGAAATAAATGAGCGGCAAGCCAATTCGGTTAGCCAAACTCTTGATTCCATCTTACAGATAAGAAAACAGAGGTTGAGAAAGTTTGGGTCATTTGGCCAAAATCACAGAGAATAGAAAATTGCAAAGTTGGGATTTGAACCTAAGTCTCCTGACCCTGCCACCTAAACTTGGCATAATTTATGTTGACCTAAAGTAGCCTTGCCCGCTTCTTAACCCCTCATTTAATTGTCCAGATCTGGTCTGAGTCCAACTTTTTTTTTTCCAAAATTGAGTTGTCTCCTCTGGATAAAGATTTATGACTGCTAAGGAAGTTAAAGGAAGTTGATATAAACTCTAAGCACAACCCCCAGTGTAGGTTACAAAAATAATCTTGAGCATCTTTAGAATTGGTGGCTTAGTCTCTAGAAACTATTTACTTAAACATGAACTACTCTTATTTCCAATATAGGTTTCAAAAGCCAGTATCCTTAAATCAAGATCAGGTTTTCCTTCATTATAATTCTTTGAAAAGTGATTGTCCTCTTATCTGGCAACTCTGTCATGATGCCAGCTAGCAAGAAACCTCCCCACCCCCACTTCCCCTCGCCAAGACAGCCTGGAGCTTATTGAAAACACAAAGAAGGAGCTTTGCCTCCCACAGCAGCATTTGGGCCCATGTAATTCAGATTCACTAAGACAATCAGTGTATGATCATTAAAAGAACACTGTACTGTTTACAGTTCTCAAGCATTTGGGACATTCTCCTTTGTTCATTATACCCAATTAGAAATTTGAATGAAGGTTTCCATTAAGCTAACACTGATCTCTTTTCCCATGTTTATTGTGGAACAGAAGCCAACAAGCCTCTTTAATTTCCTTCCAAGTTTTGTATATGAATTGCATTGTTCAGAATGGGGTTTGGTAATATAATTGTTCTCCCTCTGTGAGTTTGGGCCACTTGGTAGGAGAGAGTACAAACTCAATCAAAACTATCTTCTGAAAAACGTTATAATTTTTCGATTTTTGTTCCTTAGAATTTGGAGATATATTTGTAGAATTTTGTGAAGATCAAAATATATTTTCTGTACGTTGACTTTATAAATACTCAAATGGTACAGTGAAAAGAACCTCACTTTGGAAATCAAGAAATCTGGATTCAAGTCTCAGTTCCATTTACAAGCTGGAGGACCTAAGAGAAGCTATTTAACTTCTCGGAGTTGAGGTTTTCGCTCTAGTGCGAAGTGGGTTTATAATATCAGTGTTAAATACCTCATAAAATTATTATCGATGTCGAATGAGATAATATATATGAAAATGCTGATAATGTTTATTATTTAGAATTAACAGTCACATAATCAAGTCTCATTGAAGGTAATCTTCAAAGACATGTCTAATTTATAATTTGACGCACCAGAAATGCTTCATTACAATACAGTCCAATGTCTCATTGGAACGTTTAATCTATCAACAAAGGGAATAATAGGAGGATAGTTTCTATTTAATCATGCAAGAATAATTGTAATAGGAAGGTTACACTTAACACATTCGCTCCTGGGGTGGGAAAAGGGACTGTATTATGCTTTGGTTTTCAAGTTCACAGAAACGGATTCTCCGACCTTGTGTGGCATTTCACAACGTTTGTGTCCCGCAAAAGGGGCGGGGCAGGAGCCGCAGAAAGAGGGACAAATTGGAAAGGTCTCATTTCTTTTCAATTATTATAGCCAGACTCCAAGGACATCATTCACAATGGGTAGTACATGGAGACGCTCCTTCCAGAAACACTTTAATTATGGGCTGCTGGCATGTGTCCAGGAGGGAGCTGGCCATCGGAGGCTGGGAGGCTGGAGTAAGGCTTTCAACCAGCCAGATTCAGAAAAGGGAATACCCAGGGTGGGGGTGGAGTGCAGGGAACACAAATAATTACCATCATCAAGAGCAATTGCAACAACATCGGAGTTGGGCTCCTGTAGTTCCCTTGTTCACAAAGAGGCAATTCCTTTTGTGCAGACATCCATATTGACCCTCGTGCAGAAGCTCCAGAGGAAAAAAGCAGAGTATAACCTTTTCCTTCTTAATCATCAACATTTAGCAGGGTAAATGTCATCTGCTATCTGACTTTTCATTAACCATATAAAATCCTGGGAAATGGTCCCTGCACTCAGAGGCAAGCTTTAAAAATAAAACAAACAAACAAAAAAAAACGATTTCTCCTCCTTTCTTTTTTTGTCTTAAAAACTATTTCGTTTGCACACACACACCCTTACTCTCTCCATAAGGATTCCTGGAGGTGGCATGCCTGTGACCAACCTCCTCATCAGAAGTGTCTTAAGGCAGAATTATTGGAAGCAAATCGGGTAACTACACTAACGAGGAGACTCCATTTAACTGTCATCGGGAAATTATAAAATAGCTTATCAGAGACTGAATATGAAGGAAAGACCCCGAGGATTGTCATTTAAGAAGCAGTAGGTTAAACAGTGTGGGAGAAGATTTCCTTTAGCTCATTAGTACCTGAAGTCACAAACATTTAAGGATCTAAGACCTGCCAAGGGAGCAAGCCTGCCTCTGGTTTTCCTGCTGGAGAGTGATCAGCTGGAATTAACAAGAGCACCACTAGGAATTTCTTTCCAGATCAATTCAAACGACAGTTATCCTGACACCAAACTCTGAGAAAACGGTTAACCTCGTTTTGCAACCCCACACGCATGCCACGGGAGGGGTGTGTGCGTCTGGCATTTTCTCTCGGCAGAGCAGGATGTCACTGGGAAATTACTGAAATAAAAACACATCCACTCTGCACCTGTCACAGAGTCATGCCGTGATGAGAAAAATTACGCAGTGGTGCCTGGTTCTGTGGATGTCTCCATTTTATTCCCAGGCCTGCCACTCACTCATTTGTAGGTCCACGAGCGAATTCCCCGAGGTGGGCTTAATGGTCAGTGGCGGGGTAGAAAACCACCAGTCAACTATTAGCTTCAGCAAGCATTTCACCAGTCTGATTCATTGTGTCTAAGCTGACAGTCATACAATTTAGGACAAGAACAACATCCAAAAAACTCCAATCTTAGGGGGTCCTTACCTAAGCCTGGCTGCAATCTTTATGATGCACTAGACACACTCCTCAGCAGATGGTATTAAATGGGTTTTCATTGAACCAGCATGCAGAGGGGAATGAATAATCCTGATTTAAAACTTTCAAGCTACGGTTTCAATTTTGCAGAGTCCTAGAATTGGCATTAAAAACATTAGTAGGAGAGTTGGGGTTTGCATTCAGGAAATCTGGGTTTCAATCTCAGCTCTGCCACAAACTGCATGACTCTGGACCAGTCACCCAAGCTCTGGAACCTCATCTCTAAATAATAACCACCTCACAGAATTAGGATAGGTATCAGTCTAAGACTTGTATTTCAAACACTCAGGAAGGTATCAAGCAAAGAGATATTCCACTGAATAGATATTCGAACCAAGATTACACTGATGGTAGTTCATTAAAAATAACAATAATGATTAAGTAATATCATAGAATGGAATTGTATTATCAGTTAATCCTTTCTTCCAAATGAACTACACTACACAGTGGTGAAAATGCATTTTCGATTCGTTAAATATCCCCATTAGTTGGGCTGCAGTTCACTCTATATAATACTATTAGAGAGAAAAGTATATCTAATCTGTATTCTTGGCAGAAAGTGACTGGCTGTCTTAAAAAAAAAAAAAAAAAAAGATGTCCCAGAAGTTTATCAAGGTTACACAGAATTGAAAAAAGGCTTAAAAACCAGACTTCAGATGTGGCAGGTGACAAAGACCCTCTCCTTGACCAAACGTTTATAAGGTTCCTCTGAGCTCACTCATCAACTAGGCCTTGACCTTAGTCTTTGGTCTGCTTAGCCCAGTTTGGGTAAAAATCCTGCTAAGTCAGTTTGAGAGGATCTCACAGCCTTGATATCTTATCCAGCTCCTCACCTCTCACCTTTGATGTGTAAGTCCTCGGTGCTTTTGGCCAGAATCCTGTTTGGTCAGTTTAGCAAGAAACTCCCCAGCCTTGATGTCACCTCTTAGTAATTTTCTATCCACTGACCCCCACTGATCCTGCTCTTGGCTATAAAGCCCCAGCTGTCCTTGTATTCAGAGTTGAGACTCATCTCTCTTCCCTGTTGCAACAGTCATGACGCCACTGAAATAATCTCAAATAAAGTCTTCTTTATCCTTTCAACAAGTATCGGGATGATTTTTCTTTTACATGTGAAAAAAGGAGGCTTCACAGGATCAAGAACACAAATATCTTTTAGCAAAAAATCATCTATTCTTCCACCCATGGCGATGACACGTTGGACGTCTCCCAAGTTCTCCTGGTCTTCAAAGCACTTGCTCCCAATTCAAAGTACTGGACAGAAGCAACAGATTGGCTTGGACCAGGTTATCTTCCCAAGCCCTGGATACCAGGTGGTGGAAAGACAGACAGTTTCCATGGACAGAGATAAAGCAGGTGGGGTATTTCCCGAAAATAGAAAGAATTAAATTCTGAGCAGCCAAAAATATCAGTTTTCTCCTGTGAGGAGCAACTGGATGTGGCCCATGTGACAGACACTTTTCATATTTCATTTCATTTGATCCTCACAATCACCTGGAAGATGAGGTATTGTTACGCCCATGTTACAGATGAGAAGACTGGGGCCCAGATAAATTTGATGCCTTTTTTAAGGATAATGCATATTTTAAGTGGTGAGACCCAGATCCCTCCGGCTTGATCTTTCCATGCTATTCAGCGGGTTTTCATGTAGATTAGGTTAAGCACTGGGCCCCGGGCTGAAAGGAAAGCTGACCACAAAAGAACCTTGCAAACCAACAGGAGAGGAAAAGAGAGTGATGAGAAATAAAATCAGGGTCTCCTTTCTCCTCTGTGAAGACTAGGCAAGGTGCCTCCTCTGCATGTGTGTGTCTCACACAGAGGGAAAGGCAGAAAACAGTATTGTCCCTTGCGGGCAAGCACGCTCTGGTGGCTCCTTGCCCAGGGCTGCAGAGGCTGTACTCTGGCCTTGAATAAGGAGGTGGTGCCTTGTGGTCTCTGTGCTGTGTGAACCACACTGCCCTGAAGATGCTGAAGTTCCCTGCGACATGAATATTTATGACTCCTATCTGCCAAGCACCAATGGAGATCAGTTTGACCAGAGGGTGATGCCAATCAAAAAAGGCTCTGTCCCCTCCCTGGAGAGTTTTCTTCCTGTAAGGTGATGACATTCCAAACAATACAGAAATCACTGACTATAAACTTTATTTCTTAATATTTTAACCATTTTTATTCATATGGAGCTACACAATAAAGTGAGTCACAATAGTTTGAATTCACATCTAAAAACCTTTCATGTACAATTATAAATTTTTTTCCTTAACCCTCTAGGCTAGTAGAACAGTAAAGTATAAAGATTAAAAAATAAAAGCCAGTCTAGAATCTTTGCTCCCTATTAACTATCTTAGAGAAAGTTACTTAACCACTCTGAGCCTCATTTTTCCATGTGTAAAATGGGAATAATAATAGTATTGGCTTCATAGGCCTATTATGAGAACTTTGCACAGTACTCACCAGCACTAAATAAAGGAGAGGTATTAGCATATTTATTTTACAGATGAAAACTTGGAGAAATTAAGTAACCTGCCAAAATCATAGGCAGCAACAGAGACTTGAACCTTGTCCTTTAAAGATTCCCATCATATCTCTATACCTTATATTTCCTACCTGACATTCTGCTGGCTTTGACACACACGCTGCCTTGCTGATTCATATTTATTCTTGCATCCACCATGAGTAGTAAAAAGGGTAAGAAATTCTACTCTGGGCCCAATAGGTTTGCAACCTCTGAACACAGGTGTTACCTTCTGTTGAGAGCCACCTTTCCTGGACACATCTCCAGCGTCTCTCCTTTTCCTTAATGTTCTGTTAATAACATGTCTCCCATGTCTGCATTCAAGAATTTTCCAAGTTTCTATTTCTGTGTAGCCTTGTTAATACATTCTTAACGTTTATTCCCTTCTGAGTGAAGTAGGATTTTTTGCTTGAGGGGTGCTGTCACTCAATATACGATTCTTTATCCAAGTTCAAAACATAACCTTGGTCCATAGATTCAGGAAAATAACTTAGGGAAAGAAGCTCAGAGAATAGACACACATGCAACACCTGAGACATGGAAGATGCTTATATCTTCATGTTGGAAATAAAAATCCAGTTACCAACAAAGCCCAAAAGATGGCCAATTTCTAAGCAGCATCGCAAAGAGTTTAGAAATGAAGGAGATATTATCCTCCTTTCATACGCCACACCAGAATACTGCTACATTCAGTGTGAGCCCTGAAAAATCTAGAAGGTGATTTTATTAAATTGGCAATAATTATTAGGCCATTGATGTGATGTTTTTTTAAAAAAAAAAAATGTGTGGAAAATAAATTCCTAATGAGGTGAATGTACTTTTCTTACAGAAGGCAGCGGTGATGGCCAGCCGTGCAGTCCTGGGGCTCTGATACATAGTGCACCTCTGCCCTACCGCTGTTTCCTTTTGCAAGGCTGAATGATGCCATGAAGAGGCTCTGAGCCTTGAGGACAGACAGACCTAGGCTTAAATCCTGGCTCAGCCATTCAGTAGCTGCCACAGGTTGCTTTTTCTGCCCGAGCCTCAGGTTTAACATCCGTAAAAGGGAGATAATTATGCCTATCTCACAGGATTAAATTAGTGTGAATCAACTATGAATCAATGTTGATATCATTCCGAACATCAGAACTTGTAGAAGATGTATTTTGTATCTATGAAGTACATTACCTTTTCCCAAATCCTTTAATTATTATTATTTTACGTTATCATCACAACCCCAGTAGATAAATAGGTTAAACTGAGACTTTTTAATAGGAAAAACTGTTTACAAAGAGGTTATTTACAGCTGCCCAATGTCACAAGCCATCTGGTGCCAAAGCTGAGCTAGGCTCACACCCTTTGCTACCCTGTCTGTTCTTTCAGCATCCTATAGGTCCTCTTGGTGTTGAACTTGAATACTATTCTACCTGGGCAAATCTGGGTCCTCAGGTCCCACCTGTTCTCTCTTTCATTTTCTTTTTTTTTATTCACAGCAATTTGACTCTTCTTTGTGTATATATTACCTCCCCTCCATTATTTATTTAGAGAGAAATGATTAATATAAGTGCTAATGTGAATTACTATCTCCTATCTCACAACTCCTTCCAAGGAATGTTTCAAGTATTTAAAAATATGTACAACTAGACGACCATATGTTAAAAGGTATTTATCACTATCTTGGCATAGTTCTGATCTCAGCGATTTATTTCAAGCCAAAAAAATTTTAGGTGATAAAAAAAAAACTTTGATAAAGCCAATTAGCAAACACATATATCTAGTGTTGTTAATATGCTTTTAATTTAATCAAAATAGTAACCAAATTGAATAACTCTACTCAAAACTAAAGTAAATTTCTTTATGGTTTAAGTGAATATTTTAAAAGGTAATTTTCTAATCATGTTTATAAGCCCTTAAACGGACATTTGGCAAAATTATACATTACATGTGAACTACAGCTGTTTATAAAGCTAAACAAGATGTCCCATTGGTCATGGCTGAAAGTTATAAGGAGAGGACATAATGATAATACTATTTACCATATAGGTAATACTTATTGAAAGCTTATTCTTTACGAGGTGCAGAACTAAGCACTTTACAGTACATTGTTTCTTTTAAAATCCACAACAGAAAAAAATAACTAAAGTTTTAAAATACACAATAGCATTACTCTTGTGCCCATTTTAAACCTAAGAAACTGAGTCACAGAGAGGTTAAGTTATTGGCTAAGGGTCTCACATGAAGTAAGTGGTGGGGCAGGGGACTGAAACCCATGTCAATCTGACTATTTTAGAAAGCACATACTCTTAACTGAACTTATTCAATAATTTCATCCGCAAATATTTATTGAGACCTTGGAATTGCTGGGTGGACTTGAAGATTCTGGTGATACAGGAGTAAGCAAGAGAGGTAAAACTTCTGCTCTCCGCAAACATATTCTTTTGGGAGCAGATGGAAAATCAATACATGAACAAATGAATAAGATGACTGCAGATGGTGGTAAGTGCTATAAAGGACGGATGAGCCAAGGAGTCAGAGAGAAGGGTGGCTGACAATTCCCACGCAGAGCTCTCGAGGGCCTCACTGGGGAGGTGACACGGAACCACGAGAAGCCTCTGACACGAGGGGCCTGGAGGCAAAGTCTTCTTAAAAGCCCAGCTCAGGAGCCCTGCTGGGAGGTCCTAGGAACAGAAAGAACACCGGGGCAGCCAAGCCAGTGTGAGAAGGGGAGCGTGGGAGGGGCTGAGGCTGGAGACAGGCAGGACCAAATCTGATAAGGATACACTGTCACATAAAAAGTAAAGCATGAGTATAAAATCTCACTGTCCTACTGCAAACACTGTCAAGAGTTAATTTATTAAAATATATTTGTGTCAAACACCTTATAAGAGAAAGATTTAGCCTGAAGATCAATATAATGATTACGACTTTTTATATTTAGATAGGAAAAAATTCCACTTCAACACTGTAAATTAGTTTTGGTTTGAGCTAGGATAAAATAGGGTCTCTATCAGCCTAGGTGCTTGAGTGCCGATGATGACCAGGGCCCCTAAGCAGAGGACGTTAATTTGCTCCGGCTGCCATAACTTAAAATACCATAGACTGAGTGACTTAAAACAATAGGTATCTATTTCACATCCTTCTGGAGGCTACAAAGTTTAAGATCAAGATTCCTACTAATTCGGTTCCTGGTGACAGCCTTTTCCTGGCTTGCAGATGCCACCTTCTCACGGTGACCTCACATGGGAAGGAGAGAGAGACACCGAGTAAGCCCTTTCATATCTTTCTGTTCAAAGAATAGTTACAGGTGTCTAGACAAGAGTTAGCAGTGGCTTGGACTACAATGGTACAAGTAGAAATGTACAGAAATCATTATAACTTGCAACAGACGAATGTGAGAACTACGAAAAAGAGAGTCAGTTACTCTCTCTATGTCCATAATAATACTATCAGCTCACCAAATTGTGGCGAGGATAACTAAAGCTTGTTTCTGACCGAATCCAACACATCACACTCTCAGGTTTTGGTAAGGTTCACTCTCCCCCTCCGCTCCCCTCCATCTCCACCATCATCGCCGACACCCTGTTCCAGGGCTAAAAGCAACAATTACATTTTCTTCTCTAAATCATACTATTGTCTCATCATTGTGGGGGACCAGAGTAGGAGAGCCTGAGTCACCAATCACAAAACTTGGCTCATCATATATCTTACCCTGGGCTGGCTTTCAAATTCAGTTTTGCTTTGCCTCTCCTCAACAAGGAGCTCTGCCCATGGCTAACAATAAATGATGTACTATTCACAGTGAGGCAGCTCCACGGGGAAGAAAAATCAAATGAGACTGGTTCACGGTACTATTGAGGCAACTCTCTTATAATTATTCTTGATAACTAGAAATTTGTAGAAAGAGAAGATCTTTGCATTATGTTGTTTCCAGTAGGCTTGTGATCACTTGACTTCAGTGAAGGGAACTGGAGACCCCTTCTTTTCACGATAACCACAAATATTTCTTTAGGAAGACGATCAGCTTTTCTTAAAAATACTGTTCAGTTTAGAATTGCATTTGCCTCATTGTCTACTGTAGTAATTTGTTATTGCCATAAAATATCTAGTGGTTTAGAGCAGGTTTAGGGCAACTAGACGATAACTGTACTCTTTAGGCATCAAACTCCTACTGGATGGGAGTGGGCAAGAGAAATATATCTTCCCCCAAATATTTCTGAGTTCAATGCCTCATCGATAAGAGTATATTATTTTTGGAAGCATTTTTTAGGAGTTGATGCTCAGTAATACAAAGTAGCTTTCACACACCATGTGCATTAGAAAGAATGCTTCTCAGCTGTGGTAAGTCTAGGCAGCCTTAGTGGGCTGAACATAGTAGTGTTGAGTATTGGTACAGAGAGGGGGTGGGAGAGGACGCTCCCGAGTGTCTCTCCGCATTGTCTCTCTCATGCCCATGCCGTCATCCTGAAGTCACATAAGCTTTTAAATGCCCAGATACCAACTTGAGAGGGAGATGAGAAAGGACTGAATCTTTGAAGGGAGATAAGCAGCTCTAGATGGAAATTAAGCTGAATATTTATCAAAAGAGGCTGGAAAAATCTGAAACAGAATTGCTTTCTTTTCCTAAGCGTGGAAAGGGAATTTGTGAACAAGATACAGACATTTATGGGCAAAAGAGAATGCAAAATTTCTTTCCCACTACTGCATTGTAGAATAATGCTCCCCTCCCCAAAATGTCCACGTACATCTCAGACATGTAAATATGTTAAATGGCAAAGAGAAATTAAGGTTGCAGATAGAATTAAGATCGATAATCAACTGGCCTTAAAATACTGAGATTACCCCGGATTATCCAGGTGGGCCCAGGTGAGAGGATCCTGTATTATCCAGGTGGGCCCGGGTGAGAGTACCCCAGATTATCCAGGTGGGCGTGGGTGAGAGTATCCCAGATTATTCAGGTTGGCCCAGGTGAGAGTACCCCGGATGATCCAGGTGGGCCCAGGTGAGAGTACCCCGGATGATCCAGGTGGGCCCAGGTGAGAGTACCCCGGATGATCCAGGTGGGCCCGGGTGAGAGTATCCCGGATGATCCAGGTGGGCCCAGGTGAGAGTATCCCGGATGATCCAGGTGGGCCCAGGTGAGAGGATCCCAGATCATCCAGGTGGGCCCAGGTGAGAGTACCCCAGATTATCCAGGCGGGCCCAGGTGAGAGTACCCCCGGATGATCCAGGTGGGCCCAGGTGAGAGGATCCCGGATGATCCAGGTGGGCCCAGGTGAGAGTACCCCGGATGATCCAGGTGGGCCCAGGTGAGAGTACCCCGGATGATCCAGGTGGGCCCAGGTGAGAGTACCCCGGATGATCCAGGTGGGCCCAGGTGAGAGGATCCCGTATTATCCAGGTGGGCCCAATGTAATCACAAGGGTCCTTACAAACAGAAGAGCCAGTGGAATGAGAAATCCAAGGCTTACATTGGTTAATTTGCCTGAGGACACACAGCCTGTGAGTGGCAAAACCAGTATATTTTTTAATCGACCTGGGCTCTCTGTGCTGTGACTCCACTCCAGCTCTCAAATACAACCTGAGGTTTTCTTGTACCGTCTCTCCTTTGATATCTTGTTTTAAATCCTTATACCCAAAGCTGTGTGCAACTTTCCTAGCAGATGCCTCTATGGTCCTTCACAAAATATGCAGTCGAGATCCTTATTTCCAAATAAATATCGCAAGAGAAGTAGTCTATTTAGGTTAAATGAAGCAGAGAAAAAAGGTTAAAATGGTGTCTGCAAAGGTTACTACCGATACCTGCAGACACAGTGGAGGGCACAGGGCATTCTGTTTTCCTTCTGAGAATTTACATCCTTCTCTGCTAAAGCCAACCCAAGATATCCCTCTGCTAATAGATCCAGGCTGATTACAAATACAATGCATGGACACATCTGTGGTTTGCACATTGTTGAACTAAAAAGGCTCTAATGTGTTGGAGCAGAGGCCAACAACCAGTATCCATGGCAACTCCGTGTTTCGTTTCAACCGACAGTTGTGGAGAGTATTCAATCAGATTCTTATATTTGTCTAAATGGCACCCAATAAATATGCCCCATAGCCAACGTTTTTGTCTTGGCTTGCAGACAAAGGAAAAGGAGACCTGTGTGGGGAAGGAGGACAGGGGAAGAATTCACCACAAAGGGGCTAACTTCAGGAAAGTTAAAATCAGTGTTTCACATATCAAGCAAAAAAGAACTAAGCGGATTCTACTAAGGATGCGTATAGAAGTGAGTGTGTGTTTATGGGCGGGGGGAGGAGAGGGATCAAAATACCTGGCACTAATTTTATCATTAAAAAGTGATTTTTAAAAACTCATGAAATCTGGTTGTGTTTATAAGCTAATGGTCCACTGTTGTTTACTGAGTGTCCATTCAGACATTTATGCTAGGCATCATGCAAACATTATCTCTAATACGAATACACACACCCTACAAGAAAACTATTATCTCCATTTTACACTGAAGAAAGTTGCAGTATAGACAATTTAAACTTATCCACTGTTACGGATTTCTTCTGTGAGAGATTTAAACTTTGGCCTATCTGATTTGATTTTAAAGTCCTTGCTTTTTCCAATGACAAGGTCTGAAGGGACCAAGGAGTGTAGATTTTTTTTAAAAATTCCATCCTTGGTTGAATTACTGTTTCATTAATAAGATAGTATTCTGGCAAATACCAACTTTCAAATTCAAGTCTGAGAATTTTTATCACTGCAATAAACAGGCTTGTCAAAAATTAAATACTTCCATATTTCACTGAAAAATAATTAAATGTGTGAATATTCTTCATTTGCATGTGCTTTGCATGTGTTCATTCTAGGTCAACAAGGGGTAGAGATTGGGAGGTGAGATTCAGCCAACAAAATGCTGGAAACATGAGACTATGAGTACCCAAAGAATCCTGAGCAGAAAAGAGAAGCTGCCTCTCATCACATAAGCATCTAAAACCAAACTTCCTCTCACCTTTTGGAACTGGCTAGCATTGATAAATTGAATTACTGAGTTCCCTGTTGTGTCAATTAAACCATCATGAATGGCTGCAACTTTCAACATGATACCAGTTCAAACTCCAGAAGGGTGGACCTCGTACTAAGATGAAATGAAAGCATGAACAGCTACCTCTGCTATACGAATTAGTTTAGCGAGTACGATAAGAAAACAAACAGCTTCCTAGAGGCAAATTTAACATATAATACATGTGTACGCTGTAAGTTCACAACTTGATAAGTTTTGAGATATGTAGAATATAGCTGTGAAATCATCATCACAATCAAGATAATGAACATATCTCTTTCCCTCAAAGTTTTCTCATGCCCCTTTGAAGTCCCTCCCTCCGATCTCTCCCTGCCCAACAACCATCATCCCCAGGGAGCCACGGATCACCTTTTTCTTACCAGAAGTTAGTTTGCCTCGTCCAGAATCGAAGGTGCACTTATAAATTCCCCTGGCACTGAGTTAAACCAGAGGCGTCCATTCTCGGCATCACAGGAGCCCTCGCCCATGACCTCTCCCCATTTTCTTTCTCCCTCTACAGTGGTATCCATAATCCTGACCCCTAACCACGTAGACTGGTTTTCCACGTTTTGGTATGTCATAAATGAACTCGCATTACGTATTCTTTTGTGCCTGGGAGAGTCATCTATATTGCTGTAGGTAGTTGCAGAGTCATTTTCCATTTCGACAGCACCACAGAAATGTGTTTATCCTCTCCATCGCTGATGAATATGTAGAGTCTCCAATGCACAGTCACTACAAATACTGCTACTGTGAACATTCTCATGCACGTCTTTTAGTGAAGGTCCAATATACATGTTTGTTTGAGATATATTTAGGAATGGAATCTCTGGTCATAGGTTATGCATTAATTATCTGTAAACGATATTGCCACTCAGTTTTTCCAAAGGGCTTAGAATTTCAGCCACTTTTAAAACCCAGCCGTCTGTTTCAAACAGCAGAGAAGCAACTGTAGGGTTGTGTGCCCTGGAATGTGAGAGATCACCGTCGACAAATCAAATCAAATTTCCATTTCCTCTGCTCACATCCAAATATCATTTCCTCTAAATCATTTAAAACCCATGACAAGACATAGTCATTGCTAAGTTAAATAACTGAAAATAAAACAAACTGAAAAATCTAAACCATCAGAGCTGAGGGCTGTTCCATCTTTCTTTTGTAACAGCAAAATCCTTTTAATCGAAAACGATTTTCTGGAAACCTTCACATACAAAACCTGTAAAAGCCAAGCAACTCCAGAGACAGCTTTTTGGAACCACAGGGCTTTGAAGAGCCGAATTTGAAAACACTGCTATGCTCTGTCGC
>NW_011888786.1:3124208-3126641 GCF_000151845.1 Pteropus vampyrus | reverse complement strand
GAGATTCAGCCAACAAAATGCTGGAAACATGAGACTATGAGTACCCAAAGAATCCTGAGCAGAAAAGAGAAGCTGCCTCTCATCACATAAGCATCTAAAACCAAACTTCCTCTCACCTTTTGGAACTGGCTAGCATTGATAAATTGAATTACTGAGTTCCCTGTTGTGTCAATTAAACCATCATGAATGGCTGCAACTTTCAACATGATACCAGTTCAAACTCCAGAAGGGTGGACCTCGTACTAAGATGAAATGAAAGCATGAACAGCTACCTCTGCTATACGAATTAGTTTAGCGAGTACGATAAGAAAACAAACAGCTTCCTAGAGGCAAATTTAACATATAATACATGTGTACGCTGTAAGTTCACAACTTGATAAGTTTTGAGATATGTAGAATATAGCTGTGAAATCATCATCACAATCAAGATAATGAACATATCTCTTTCCCTCAAAGTTTTCTCATGCCCCTTTGAAGTCCCTCCCTCCGATCTCTCCCTGCCCAACAACCATCATCCCCAGGGAGCCACGGATCACCTTTTTCTTACCAGAAGTTAGTTTGCCTCGTCCAGAATCGAAGGTGCACTTATAAATTCCCCTGGCACTGAGTTAAACCAGAGGCGTCCATTCTCGGCATCACAGGAGCCCTCGCCCATGACCTCTCCCCATTTTCTTTCTCCCTCTACAGTGGTATCCATAATCCTGACCCCTAACCACGTAGACTGGTTTTCCACGTTTTGGTATGTCATAAATGAACTCGCATTACGTATTCTTTTGTGCCTGGGAGAGTCATCTATATTGCTGTAGGTAGTTGCAGAGTCATTTTCCATTTCGACAGCACCACAGAAATGTGTTTATCCTCTCCATCGCTGATGAATATGTAGAGTCTCCAATGCACAGTCACTACAAATACTGCTACTGTGAACATTCTCATGCACGTCTTTTAGTGAAGGTCCAATATACATGTTTGTTTGAGATATATTTAGGAATGGAATCTCTGGTCATAGGTTATGCATTAATTATCTGTAAACGATATTGCCACTCAGTTTTTCCAAAGGGCTTAGAATTTCAGCCACTTTTAAAACCCAGCCGTCTGTTTCAAACAGCAGAGAAGCAACTGTAGGGTTGTGTGCCCTGGAATGTGAGAGATCACCGTCGACAAATCAAATCAAATTTCCATTTCCTCTGCTCACATCCAAATATCATTTCCTCTAAATCATTTAAAACCCATGACAAGACATAGTCATTGCTAAGTTAAATAACTGAAAATAAAACAAACTGAAAAATCTAAACCATCAGAGCTGAGGGCTGTTCCATCTTTCTTTTGTAACAGCAAAATCCTTTTAATCGAAAACGATTTTCTGGAAACCTTCACATACAAAACCTGTAAAAGCCAAGCAACTCCAGAGACAGCTTTTTGGAACCACAGGGCTTTGAAGAGCCGAATTTGAAAACACTGCTATGCTCTGTCGCGTTATGTTCTAGAATGAGAAAACTCAGGTCCAAAAAAAGAAAAAAAAAAACGCCTTCATGGGCTAACATGGCAGGTGGTGAGAAAGCCAAGAATTAGAATCCAACTTCCTCCTAACCTCCAGTTCAGCACACTTACCTCGCCCTGTTGAATGGGATCCTAATCTGAACTCAAACACTGAGATAATCAGGTTCCTGCCCAATCCAGAGCAAATGTAAATAGATTTTAGGAGGCTCTGATCCTTCTAATATCCCTCAATTGGTTATTTTCTCTCAAAGCTGCTTGACAAACAGAGAGTGATATATACTTCTGCTGAGAAAATGAACCCACTCCACCCGTGAGAGAGGAAAATCACAAAAGCTACTACACCCAGATGCTTGTTCAAAGCAAACCACGTTTATTGAATGCGAATGAGGACAATTTAATACTGAATGTGGACGAAATTTGTGACCTCTTAAAGTCTACTGGAAAATAAGCAATGTGTAAATATGCCCTGCCAATGTAGGAATCTACTTCCAAGAAGAAAATTGAACTTTTGAATCTGACCCAAATGTTTTTTTCCAAAGTGTTGGAAAAATGCAAGTTCAATGTAGTCCAAGCAATTGATTTTAGGTCTGATTTCTAAAGACCTAGAAATCCTGCACATTGAATGGCTCTTTTAAAATTGAGCAAAAGACTCACATGAAGCTGAATTCAATTTTCCCCTGAAGAACATATGGACTTTCAAAAAGGCAAGGGAGGAGGTGGCTGGCAAAATATGTTTTCAGTTTTAACACATTTTTTTTTAAAAAAAACAAAATAAAACAAAAATTATGGCTAAATTTACTGAGGCCCAAAATAATAACCATTTTTCCTGTCACTGACCTATGACTATTTAACCTTTTCTGAATATTTTCTATGAAAAAAAATCATTCCTTGTGATAACAGTACTTGAGCAGTTGCAGGAAATGGGTTGATGTTAGT
>NW_011888786.1:3118808-3122057 GCF_000151845.1 Pteropus vampyrus | reverse complement strand
ATAGATATAGATATAGATAGATATAGATATAGATATAGATAGATATAGATCTAGATCAAAAACAAGAAAACTCCCTTGCCTCTTCCAGCATGTGAGGACACAGCAAGAATATAGCAGTCTAGAAAGAAGGACCTCACCAGACACTGAATCTGCCAGTGACGTGAACTTGGACTTCCCAGCCTCCACAACTATGAGAAATAAATATCTGCTGTTTATTAGCCACCCCGTCTGTGGTATTTCATTACAGCAGCCCGAACTAACTAAGACACCATCACCAAGTATCTCAATAAAATGGAAATACAACAGGTGTGTTGATCAGGGTTCTGAGTCAAAGGCAACAGAATCCACTCCAGTCAGTTTAGGCATAAAGTAATTTAATAAAAGACATTATGTGGTTTATTCGCTTTCTGTGAGACTCGAATTACCAGATGTATGCTACATAATCCAGGATAGATGCAGCTGGGTAAAACGCATCTAGAAAAAACATTCGAGCCCATCATGGGACCCTGTTAGAGGAACCACCGCTGCTCCCCTACCTGCATAACTTCTGGGACTAGATGCTAGAAACACCACCACAGCTGCTCTGGACAGCTCCCCACCACACTCGTTAGAAAGGCTGGTCTTCTGTGGCACACTGCTCCTTCCCTTTGCTTATTTTCTCCTCCAAATCTGGTGGCCAACTGATTGCCAGATCCTAGGTCGTGTGCCTACATCCTAGCTACTGCGTTTAAGCAAAGTCGCTTTGGCTCTGCAGGTTCTGTAAGAAAGCAGTTTCCCAGTGGGTTAGAAGGAGTCTCGAGGCAGCAAACATACAGCGTTTGACCATCAGTAGCTACGAAGTAAACAGAGATAAAAATTGAGGAGAGCTGAAACAGGGGCTGTTGGTTCCTAAGGCAGGCAAAGGAGTAAAAGAAAAGGGGTCCCCAAAAGAGGACAGGGGGCTCCAAAGATGGTGCCTTTCAAAAGATAATAACCAGGTCCTTCGCTGGGCGGCGGTCTCCTGGGAGAGAAGAGGCTTGACTGACATGAAGAAAGGCGAGAGTGACGGCAGCCATTTCTAGACGGGATACCTATTCTGTTTAATTTACACCCATTTTTACACTGGACTGGCCCAACTCGTCTCTCCGCAAATATTTCTAGCTATTAACAGACAAGCTGAGGTAAAACAGGAAAATGAAATAATCCAAATGGAAGTGTAAACTGAGAGAAGAAGAAAAAGATGTAGACTGGGTAGAAAATGCTTTGGAAAACAAAAACCCACACTCCTGTCTCGAATATTCTTGACATCAGTGGCATGACCAACAGCTAAAACTCACAATACTCAGGAAACTGTCATTCTAAAAACACACTATACGTTAAGTGACCTTGGAGAAACATGAAATGCTATCAAATTGATAAGTAGTTGGTCGAAACACGTTTGGGGCAAATTTATATTTCAACACATCGGTCATTTGAAGAATTAATATTTGTCCAGTTGTTTTTAGGAAACTGCTCTTAAACCATTTGACCTAGAACCCTTAGCCCAAATATTTCCTCCTCAGAGAGGCCTCTCCAGATCATCCGATCTATAATAACCCACTGCCTGTCAATGGCAATCACGTGACTCTGTGGCATTTACTTCACAGCACTAATCCCTCTCGGAAATTATTTTGTTCATCTATTGGCCTGGGGGTATATACTGTCTGCCTCATCTCCCGAGAAAGTAAGTTCTTTAAAAAAATCATAACAATGTCTTGTCCCATCTCTATATTCCCACTACCTAAAACAGTTCCCAGGATGTAGTTGGTGCCGAAGAAAGGTTGCTCCCTAACAGCAGGAAGCAGTAATGCCTGCCATAGCGAGTTGTTAGGAAGATTAAATTCATCACTGTGCGTTAAGCACTCAGAAGAGTACTTGGCACGTAATAAGACCTCAATAAATGTTAACACTATAGTATCATTTATTTGGAAACAATGCTCATGTTCTTTCTATATCACATTACTAATAAATGTTCCTACTAAAGACTTTTGCCTAGTTTATCCGGATTCTAAACCTGGATTTTGCCAGAGGACCAGTGGTGTTTCTCCAGCAGCTCCATGTGGTCTACTGCCTGGTCTTTGCAACATTAATGTTTAATGTAGAGTCATAATATACATTTACATCTGCTACGGATTAATAATTAACATGTGATATTTAATATGAACCAGAATTCAAATCCTTAGTGCATCTTCAAAAATGTTGCCATCTGGCTCCCAAGTCCTAGGGAATATTTTGCAGTGAGAAATCAGAAGTGGAAGGCTTGTGGTCCAAGGGATTTCTCTGCTTCTCTGCCCCCTCCCACCAACAGAGGTGGCCTTGGGAGATGAGTAATTAATAAAGGTTTAAGACGTCAGAAGCAGATGGACCTGGCCCCCTAGGTGCCTTTACAAACTTATAATTAAAGACTGCTCTGTGCGTTTGTCCACAGGTTGCAGTCCTAGAATATTGGCACTGGAAGAAACTCAAGATCACCTGGGCCCAGTCCTTCATTTTTAGTTGAAGGAACAGATAAATAAAGTGAATTGATCAAAGACACACAGACTGTTTTTAAAAGAGTGGGCACTAGAACTCAGGTTATTTTTATAATAACAAAATTTCTAGTGCTCCAGAGTTTTTGCTTGGATACATGTGCCTGGGTTTTCAGAAACAGAATTTACAAAACACTTTTTTTAAAGAGCTTACTCCTTGCAATCTCAAAGAATGACTGTCCCAACTCCCTCTTCTCCCTCATGTGTCCTATCTTTTGGTTTTCTGAGAGGTTTGGGTTTTTTTCTGTAGTTTGGATTTTCTGTTTATTTGACCATGCCGTTATTCAAACCCAAAGACATGCTCAGGGAATAGGAAAAGCTAACTCTATCACAGAGTCTTATTAAATGTTGGTGGGCTTAAACCAAATAATTTCTATATTGGTTAGAAGTTAAGAGCTTAATAAGGAATAAGGTTGAAATTATTACCTAAGATGGGAAGACTTAGGTTTTAATTATCCATTCTATTCACACGCGTGAGAAAAAAAAGCAGTGTATTGTAACTGTTAAACGTACTACTTGTTTCGAAGTTAGCCAACACTGAGTCTGAATTCCAGATCCACCTGAGTATTAGTAAAAGTCATTAGAGGTTTCAAGAAATGACCTCTTTTCAGACAGCAACCAGAAGCTGAGTAGGAAAAGAATTAGACAAACAGAGATGGCAGGCAAGGAGACAGGTCAAAGAGACCATGGCAACAGGCAAGAC
>NW_011888786.1:3114794-3117548 GCF_000151845.1 Pteropus vampyrus | reverse complement strand
CAGACAGCAACCAGAAGCTGAGTAGGAAAAGAATTAGACAAACAGAGATGGCAGGCAAGGAGACAGGTCAAAGAGACCATGGCAACAGGCAAGACAAGAGATGATAAACGATCATATCATACTTCCTGTTAGTAGGATTACCGAATCTTGGCAACAATTAGTTTGCCAATCAGTCCTATGTGGGGAAGGCTGAAATACGTATACATACATACATACATAGAAAAGAGAGCGAGCATGGTAGGGCGGGGGGCGGAGAAAGGGCAATCTGGTAATTCTGATTCAAACTCATATTTAAGAAGTGGTGTGTGGGGGTGTGTGTGTGTGTGTGTGTGTCCTATAAGTACAAGGTGTACATAAGGTCCTGGTTCGGTTTGAACAGCAAATAAATCATGTCTGTGTAACCTAAAACAATTTGCAAAATAGAAGATTATTGTTCGAGATTTAAATTGTTAATAACACCTTTATTCCATTTCCTAGGTAATATAAACCCTATGGGTAATAATGGTTAAATCCAAACGTATCCGAGATGATAGCAGACTTGTTGGGAGTTATTACACTATTCTGAATCTGTGTAAATCCTCCTTCACATTTTGCAGATTGCTTGCACCCTATGTAGACATAAACTTATTACAAATTCGAACTACATAAGAATTTCATGGACGTTTCATTTATAATATAAATTTATGTGTATAAAAATTCATTATTTATATATTTATAATTAGGCAATATATAAGAATTTTTCAAAGCAGCTGTTCCTCATGATGTGTTTTGTGGAACAGATGGGTTTTGATTTTATGAGTGCAGGAGCTTGGTTATGGCCAGATTTATTTATTTCCGATTCCCAGGACATAACTTTGATTGTCCCTACCTTTGCTCATATATTTTTCCTGGCCTAAAATGTCTTTCCCACATTCCTTCTGGGTTCTTGGACCCTATTCCGATGGGGGCGGGGGGTATAGCCCCACAACAGCAATTCTCCAGATACCGGATGGGTTTCCTAAAATTCAACTTGATTCTGACTCTATTTACCCAGAAACAGCACCAGATCCCACAGGTTACAGGTTCAGTCCTTAGGGGCGCAACGCACTGCACCCCCCCACTTCAAACACCAGTCGCAAACCCAGATCGCCTGTGCTTCTGACCTACATCAGAGGTTCCCATGACCCTCTCTTTGGGTTCAACTGACTTGTCAGAGCCGCTCCCAGGACTCAGAGGACGTTTTTACTTACTAGATCATCGACTTCCTGTCCAAGGGTGGACCTCAGGCACAGTCAAACGGAAGACGCGTGGCAGGTCTGCGGGAAGGAGCCCGGCGCCTCGAGCCTGCTCCAGGTCACTCTCCTGTCACTTTCCCGGGCTCGCCGACCCAGAAGCTCTCCGAACCCTGTCCGTCTGAGTGTGTCTGAAGGCTGCATTTCATAAGCATGACTGATGAGATCCTTGGTCGTTGCTCATTGCTTCATCCTCCAGACCCTCCCTCGAGTTCAGGGGGTGGATGGGAAGGTTCCAACCCCCTGTTGGAAGAGGTCATTGGAGGACATGATTGCCAGTTGACCCTCAATCTGAGGCTCATCACCTCCCTCCCCTGTTCTCGGAATTACGATCCACCCACCATTCCCACACTAGGAGTCATTTCCGGGATGCGGCCTTGAGAAAGTCAGGTATTGTTGAAACCATCTGGACTGAATACGTGACTGAACCCAGTTCAGACTTTCATATAAACTTCTAAGATTCTGGCAAGTGGGTATGGAGATCAACTTGTTGTGTGGCCTCCCATAAGACAAACGGCCACCGACCAATCTAGAGTGATCTGTCTCTTGCTTCAGTCTCTTTTTGCCTTCAATGTATGGGGAGCCGGGTTCAGATTTCACCCAGGGAAATTCCCTGATTTTGCAAATCAACACCCTCTAATCACAGGGTTGGTTGTCCTAACAACCAGCCCCCATCCTTAGGTCTAAAAGTCACTAATTAATATTTTAAAAGGTACATTTATTGCTATCATCACTTAGGAAATCTCAAAGATTTTAGGAGCTCTGTGGAAGAAAGGAAGACTAAGACCAAATATATATTTCTTAGTATAAATCACAATTTCACACACTTCTTTCTGTCCTGCCCTGGGAAAGGCTTCACATGAAAATCTTAGGTTGAAAATCCAAGTGCTGGACCTCACGTTCTTGAGCCCAGCAGCCAGTGGAAATGGGAGTTCTTAAGCAAGCACTGCCTCAGCTCTGCTGCGTCCACACAGAGACTTGAGCCATAGAGGGGAGGTTTGTGCTCTGGGCCAGATGAGAGGCCGGGTATCATTTCTGGGGTAAAGAACCTAAGGGGCAAATTCTAGAACGGCCTGGCCTGAAAGACCTGAGTGAGGATCTATAGGCAGAGGCTGGGCACACTCCATGAGCTTCCCTTGAGGCCAGCTGATCTTTCTGGCCCCTTTGATCTGCAGGAGACACAAGGGAGCTGAGCCACTGGGACACAGGGTCATCTCTGACCCTGAAGCTGGGTGAAGGAGAGTTGTAATTCTCACACACGAAGAACCACAGAAAAGAGACGCTCCCTTCTGAGTTACTGGCAGGGCTCCTTGAACTACCGGCTGAGTCTAAGATCACTGTGCATCCCAGGATGATAGGCTATTGCCTCTTAATATACCCCAGCAGCTGGATCTCAGCCTCAGACAACAGGCGGTGGAAGGGACACCCCCTCAAAACCCAGAGAAGAGGCATGAATGGAATACAAAGGATGAGCAGAAACTAT
>NW_011888786.1:3112237-3114744 GCF_000151845.1 Pteropus vampyrus | reverse complement strand
CTTCTTTCTGTCCTGCCCTGGGAAAGGCTTCACATGAAAATCTTAGGTTGAAAATCCAAGTGCTGGACCTCACGTTCTTGAGCCCAGCAGCCAGTGGAAATGGGAGTTCTTAAGCAAGCACTGCCTCAGCTCTGCTGCGTCCACACAGAGACTTGAGCCATAGAGGGGAGGTTTGTGCTCTGGGCCAGATGAGAGGCCGGGTATCATTTCTGGGGTAAAGAACCTAAGGGGCAAATTCTAGAACGGCCTGGCCTGAAAGACCTGAATGAGGATCTATAGGCAGAGGCTGGGCACACTCCATGAGCTTCCCTTGAGGCCAGCTGATCTTTCTGGCCCCTTTGATCTGCAGGAGACATAAGGGAGCTGAGCCACTGGGACACAGGGTCATCTCTGACCCTGAAGCTGGGTGAAGGAGAGTTGTAATTCTCACACACGAAGAACCACAGAAAAGAGACGCTCCCTTCTGAGTCACTGGCAGGGCTCCTTGAACTACCGGCTGAGTCTAAGATCACTGTGCATCCCAGGATGATAGGCTATTGCCTCTTAATATACCCCAGCAGCTGGATCTCAGCCTCAGACAACAGGCGGTGGAAGGGACACCCCCTCAAAACCCAGAGAAGAGGCATGAATGGAATACAAAGGATGAGCAGAAACTATTGGAACAGAACAGCCAGAAGAACAAAAATATTTTATGGGGGCGCTTGAGACTGTAGTCTAACACAAATAAGTCGTTCTGGAAGTAAGTGAATTATCTATGTAAACTATGTGTTCATGGAAAGTGCTAGAAGGGAATCGCGTAAGGGGAAACACTGCGCTCTGGTGATGAGCTTATGGGTGATTTTTTTTTCTCCTTCATCAAATTTTTATTAAAACAAATGCAATAAAGAAAATGGTTTTTATATGAGTTTGCTGTACCCGCGGGTTGGTTAGTTTAATCTACAGAAATTTCTTTCTCACGGTTCTGGAGGCTGGAAGTCCAAGATCAGGGTGCTGGCGGGTTTGGTTTCTCCCGCGGGCTGTCTGCTTGGCTTGCAGAGTGCTTGCTTTCTTGCTGTGTCCTCGTGTGGCCTTTTCTCTGCGTGTGAGCATCCCCGTGTTTCTTTTCTTTATAAAGACACAAGTCCTATTAGATTAGGGTCCTACCCTCGTGATTTCATTTGACCTTAACTACCTCTTTAAAACCCTGTCTCCAAATACAGTCATCAATGGGGGTTAGGGCTTCAACCCGTGAATTTGGGGAGAACACGATTCAGTCCATAACAGTTTCTAAAAGTGAAAACCTAATTTAAATTTTACAGTGAAATAATTTAGCTACGTAATTCCAATTAGTAGATTTATATGGAAGTGGGACAGAGGAAAAGCATGCGGACAGAGGGCTGCCCTTTCTCCTCGCTATGGGACCTTAAGCAAGTCACTTTACCCATCACTGAAGAGAGGACTTTGCACATGAGGATTTCTCAGATTCCTTATGTTTTATAATTACAGTTGTTTCTAAAAAAAAAACAAAAAACAAAAAACAAAGGAACAAAAAACAAAGAAACAAAAAACTAGTTTTCAAAAACCACTGAGAAACAGTTATAAAGAGTAAAGTAGTGGGATAGTTTGCCCCACAACACAGCGACAAAGCACAGCCAGTTACTTATCTATTCTGAATTACAGTTAACCTTCTTAATCTGAGGTTCCATTCACCAGGGTACTAAGAAAATCATTTACAATCATCTTTCCTATTTTACTTTCCTCTTCTCTCTGAGGTTCAAAAAACTCTTAGGATTTGAATGGTACCTAAAATGGAGACAGGCCTCTGGTTTTCAATCCATCCTGATTGCAGTCGAGATGCTCAGTGTCCATGTTCTTATACTTCGTTAGAAGGGTGAAGGGTCTATTCTCTCAACGTTTACCAGAGGCAGCTGACACCTGGCACCCTGCTTCCAGCCCATGTGACCTTCCACACCAGTACCCCATGTGACCACCACTAGGAGTTTCACGGGAGTGGGGCACAGACCCTCACCACATTGAGAAACCTGCCATCTCTTCAAAGCCTCAGTCTTGGGAATCCCACTGCTCTGCCTCTGAACTTAGAGAACTTCTAACTCTCCATCCAGAGACCTCCTTCTGCCCCTCATTGAATAATCAATTGTCTATTTCTTAATGAAAACAAAGTTCCATGAGTTCTCCCTTGGGCCCTTTGAATACAAGGCTGGGGGTAGAGGAGGGGCACGAGAGGAAAGTGTTGCCATCTTTCCAAGTCTGCTTCTGATGGTTGATTTTGTGTATCATCTTGGCTGGGCCACAGCACCCAGAAATTCAGTCAATATTATTCTGGACATTTCTGTGAAAGTTATTTTGGATAAGATGAACATTTAAATCAGTGAACTTTGAGTAAAGCAGATTACCCTCTGCAATGTGGTGGGTCTCATCCCATCGGTTGAATGCCTTAATAGAACAAAAACTGATTTATCCTGAGCAAGAAGGAATTTACCAGCAGATGGCCTTTGAACTCAGGCTAC
>NW_011888786.1:3078805-3112157 GCF_000151845.1 Pteropus vampyrus | reverse complement strand
CCTGCAGATTTGGAACTTATACCTCCACAATAGCATGAGCTAATTCCTTAAAATCTCTCTCTCTCTCTCTCTCTCTCTCTCTCTCTCTCTCTCTCACACACACACACACACACACACACATACACACATATATATATACACACAGATACATAGAAATATCAATATATAGAGATAGAGATAGAGGTGGTAAAAATGGCCTTTTACCTCTGTGATCTTACCATAAAAGACAGGTAACCCCAGTCTAATCATGAGAAAAACATCAAGCAAATTCCAATTAAGGGACTTTATACATAACACCCCACCAGCACTCTCAAAACTGTCAAAGTCATCAAAAACAAGGAAGGGTTGAGAAACTGCCACAGCTAAGAGGGACCTAAGGAGGCAAAACAACTAAATATTGTGTGGTATCCTGGATGAGATGCTGGAACAGAAAAAGACATTAGGTAAAATCTATCTAAGGCAATACGAATAAAGCATGGACCTTAGTTAATAATAATGTATCAATATTGGTTCCTTAAGTTTAACAAAGTGCCACACCAATGGAAGCTGTTAATAGCAGGGGAACCAGGGTACAGGGTAAATGGGAAGTCTTTGTCATACCTCGAAACTGTTTCGTAAATCTAAACCTGTCCTAAAACTAAAGTTTTATTTTTTAAAGTTACCTCACTACAGTTAGAACACAAATGGTATTTTTAAAAAGACTGCGATGTCCAATTCCTCCAGGAAAGTAGGAATGAGGAGCTTTGAAATCTATCCGGAGTGTGCTAATCCCCCTGATGGGATGACACGCACCTGAAATTTCATTTGTTCACGGGGAATAGAAACAGCACAGATACGCTCAATCTAGTAGATCCGGTTTGTTTCCTTGTTTTATTTTGTTCTGTTTGTTTCTTTCTGGTCACAGTTGAGGCAATCAGATTTCTCAGTTCATTGTATAGTAGTCATTATTGGTGTTTGATTCACCCCCTCTATTATATTTTGTTATTATTTATTCCTGTTTGTTTACAAAACTCACTCCTTTCTCCTCTTAGCCACATAAGCAACCATTCTAACATGTTTTATGAGAATCTGACAAAGGCTCACCATCCCTCACCCCAAAAAGGACTAAAAAGTGATAATGTTGCCAGTGCCTTCTTTTCTAATAGTAAAAGCCTTATCTGAGATTAAAATCACTTAAATAGGAGCTTTGGGGTGACAAGTGGTATTGAAAGGCTCAGTTTTGTTTGAAAACTGTGGGCTTAATAGGACATTATTAAACCATTTAATCTCTCCTGCAGAGACATTTCATGCTGTCCCTTCAGGGAACTTTGCCCGCAGGAGGTCCTGAAGTCAGCCTGTGGCCAACTTGGTGACAGTTCAAGAAGTTCATCCTGCTCTAATTTCGACTCAGCAGCAAGAACACTCACAGCAGGAAATTCAGATTTGAAAATCTCAAGGAAAAACACACACTGCCTTTCACTTCCCACCACCCGGAATATTAAACCCAAATGACCACGGTGAAGGCAAGAGAAAGACAAATTGCAGAAATAAGCACTGCTATTCTAAGTCTCCAGGTCATTTCAAGTGACAAATAGGCCCATTTTATTTCTAGGGAAGACACTATCCTCCCTAAAGGGAAGAGAAACACGCCCTTAGAAGCTATTCCATCAAGAGAATAGCATTATCTACGGAAATGGATTGTTTTGCAGAAATTAAAGTTCAGAGTTTGACATGCAGCGTGGTTAGGTCATCCAGCATCGAGGAAGACCTATGCATGTCTCTCCTCTCTCTGGTACTCAACACACCTGCCGATTTCCGTTCTTCTATAACCTGGATGAGGCAGCAGACAAAACGAGAGCAGAGCTTCAGAGGGAGAGAAACGTGGGTCCAAATCCCAACTCAGCCCTTATTCTAGAACCCTTTCTAGGCTTCGGCTCCACAAGTTTAGGAGCATGGAAAACAACAGTAATGGGGAATATTTGGCAGATTCATGCTAGTCAGAACGCAAGGCAAAAGTCGTGTAGATTCTTTATTGATCCCTAAGAAGGCTGCTATTTTGGAGTCCGCATGCCGCTTTGTATTTCTTTAAGACCAGCGGAGCCAGCTTTTCCTCTAGTGTTGGAAAAGATGGCCGCTTCTTCACTTATGAACCAGACAAAGCTGCTGGCTTGCATTTGAGGACTGTGTTAAATGGGAACTGTTTAAATTTAAACATTAGAATTGCATTCAGCACAGCTGATAGAAAATGAGAAGCATTCGACACAGGCCATTTCTGGGAATAATGGTATCATGTGCTCATCTCGGGTTACTCCAAGACAAACAATGGTTAGTAGAGGGCTAACCAGAATTGAACGCACTATTTAAATATAGCCTGTGTAAACTCCTTTCTTTCTCCCCTTACCTCCCCCTAATTTCCTCCCTCTCTCTTTTCTGCGTCTGCTTCTCCCTCTTTCTCCTTTCTCCAGTGCAAGCGTAAATGCACCAAGGTTAAATGCACGCAGTACTGTATGAGTCAGTTCTGCTACACATACCTTGCATCGTGGTATTAAATGTGATAACATGCACAAAGCAAGCATTCCAGTGTCTGGTGGTTCATACTAAGGCTTGGCTCTGTCAGCCACTCAAACACTCATCTTCACTTCCTCTCCACCAAAAGTGACAAATGTAATGTCCAGACCTGAGTTTATTTTACTTTGGCTTCCTCCCAGAACTTCATTATTACCTCGAATTATTTAGAGTTTAGGAAAAGGTATGCAGAACCAAATTAATATGTACTAGAGTTCCACAGTGAAGAAGAAAAAAAAAAAAAAACAACGAGATTTGAAAAGAACAGCACAAATTATATTCACAAAAGTCAGCATGAGACAATGAAAGAAGACGAAATCTGGAATCATATGTATCTGAGTTAAAAATGCATCTCTGTAATTTTATCTTGGACAGTTTTCTTAATTTCCCTGAGTCTCAGTTTCAAATGTAAAATTCGAGCTTCTCATCAGTTATTGGAGCAATGACAGTTATGTTCTATTCAGCATCCTAGGGAGAGAAAATCCAACGAGTGATTTGTACCAGTCAGGGTCCAGACAGGAAAACAAACGGCCCCCTAGATAGTTCAACCAAGAGAATTTAATATAGGGATCTGGTTAAACAGGTTAGAGGGTTGGAGATGCAAAAAGGAATCACTTAGAGCACAGAGGTAATAACTGCAGGACTAGAGGATAAATGGAAAGACGTTTAGAAGTTCAGAACCTCGCAGCTCGGCAGAGGAGCCCTGCCTGGCTGGGACTCAGACCTCCAAGGAAGTGCCGCCAGCAGGAGGGTCCTCCGGAACTCAGGGGAAGGACACAGGGGACTTGCAGTTCAGTCTTTGAGGAGGGGGTCGTGCCCAACTGGCACGAGGACCTCTGAGAGGGGTGACTGAGGCTGCTTCTGAGATTGCTGAAAGAAGCCTTGGCCTGGAGCCAAAGTGCCTTTTGGGAGCAAAGCTAACAGGAATAGAGCACAAACAGTAAGAAGTGTGTCCCTTTCCCCGCTCCATCCTTCCTGTCTCCCTCCGGGTCCTCCACTAGTAGAACCTTACAGGGATCCAGGTGGCAAAGGAGAACTGAAATTTGCAGAGTCCAGCACAACAGCAAGTGGTTGGGTGGCATGGACAGGTGGGCAAAGACAGCAGCTCGATGACCAACAGCACAATGTCCCCCCAACCACACAATACAGCTTAAGGGGGATGTAGCACTAACTCTCTAACCTTATATTCCAAACCGAGTAGCCAACCATTTTTAAAGAATAGAGCTAAAAACATTGATGGTTATTTCCTGGAAAAATAGTATTGTAGTTAGCAGCATAGATTTGGGGCGGGGGAAAGCCCTTGTTTAAATTCTGGACCCCTCACTTCCTAGCTGTGTGACTATGAGCAATTTAATTATGATTATTTATTATTAATAATTATTTATTTATCTCCATATTAAAATTCTGGTTTTTGCCTTTCTTGCGTTCCAAGTCTTAAACACTCTCACCTCTCACACCTCCAAATGGAACATCTCAAAAAGCCTGACAAAGATTTCTGTTTAGACATCCTATGTCCTGCATACCCACTATCTAAAAGTCAACCAATATTTTTTGAGTTCCAACTTTGCAAATAGCAGATACTAAAATAAGACTAGGTTATTAAATTAAATGTTTATTCAGTGCCTAATGTGTCAGGCACTATGCTTGGCACTGGAAAACAAAAGTATATAAAACATAGTCATTGTATTCAAGTGAAAATCATTTTATAACTGTATGTACAGTTATAAAATATGGCAACAGTGAAGTGATATTTACAGGTTCTTATGGGAGCACATATGAGGGAACCACTCATTCTGGGGATGGCAAAGAAGTCTTTCTGGAGAAGGTGACAGCTGAGCCAAATCTTAAAGAATGAGTAGAAAGTATCCAAGTGAAGACGCAAAGGATGTGGAAGCAAACTCATCAATTATCTTTTTCTAATACATCTTCAGTTTCTCATTCTCCAAGACATTGCTTCCCTATTCTCAATAATCATAATAATATTATTATTATTATCATATTATTAATAATAATAACATACTTTCTTCAATCCAATCACTTTCTTGAGCTATCATTGCTCCAACCTACTAAAAAGCAATATACCTCCCTCCCTAATTATAACATCTAATAATCATCATGTACTCATCACCAAGTTTAATAAAATTATGCCTTTTTTTGCTTTAGATTTTGTAGAGAACAAAACATTACAGATGAAGTTAATAATTAATTTGCACACTTGCCCAGACATATTACCTCCTGCCCTTCTCAGTGGTAATTACTATCATTATTTTGCATTTATCTTTCCTCTGCATGTGTTATACTATTACTGTATATGTATGCATCGATTTTAAAAATAGAATTTTGTAGATTTCTTTATGTAAATGGTGTCTGTCATACTGTATTTTTTATCATGCAAGTTGCTTTTTTAAACTATACTTCTTTGGGTATTTGAGCTGTATCCATAAAGAAATATGCAATCTCATTCAATTTAACTGCTATAAAGTATCTCTAGTATTTACATATCACAATTTATTTAACTTTATCTTTATTCCTGGTGTTTTGATATTATCAACAACACTGCTATTTTTTCTTATATGTGTCCCCTGGTGCACGATGAGCAAGGAGAGCGTGGTATTACTGGACTGTGGTGGAGGCATATGTTGCACTACTGATGTTCAACCCAAATCTCTTTCCCCGTTTACTGTATTCATTAACCCCAACCCCACGAGTTAGAAGTGAAATCTAACACAGAGCACCAGAAGTTGACCCTGAACTCTCAAGCATTTACATAGCATCTTGCCTGCCCTTGAGTGATGACTGCCTGGTGAGCAGTAGAAAGGAAGGAAAGATCGACTCCCCTTGTTTCCAGTCAGAACAGTTCCTAAGAGGAGGAGCGAGCTCTGCAGGACCCTGCCTGAGATTTCACCATTAACAGTCTTCCTCTCCTTCCACTTCCTGCTTCCCCAGTCCCTTACTCGTCTCCCCTGAGAGCACTTTCTTAATAGATCACTTGCACACAAATCTCATCTCAGAGTCAGCTTCTGGAACACCCGATCAAAATTAAGGTACATTTCAAATTGACCAAATATTGCCAAACTACTATTCATATTGAATGAACTTGTGGCGGCTCTCACTAGCAAGGGTATGTAAGTTGCCAAGTCTCCACATCACCTTTAAACTTTGGAGCTAGCCAACTTTAATTTTATTTCTTCATTCTGATAACTGTAAAAAAAAAAAGCTATATCATTGTATTTTGCATTTCTCTGATGCCTAGTGAGGCCAACCTCCTTTTCTTAAGTCTGTTGGCTATAGACATTTCCCCTTCTGCAGATTGCCTATCCATTATCCTACTGAAATGTTTGTCTTTTCTTATTAATATGTAGTACTACTTCTTTAATTCTGGAAGCTAAACCTTTGTAATTTACATAGGTTATAAATATCTTCATTTAGTTTGTAACTTGTCTATTAAATGTATGCCATCTTACATTGAAAAAAATTTGTTTTAATATACTCAAATGTATTTATCTTTTCCTTTATAGTTTGTGCTTTTTGTTTCTTTTTTGCAAAATCTTTTCCTAACCCAAGGTCACGAAGATTTTCTCTTATATTTTCTTCTAAAGGTTTAAACATTTGCTTATCACAGTTTTGTCTTTAGTCATTTTGTGTATGGTGTGAGGTAGGAATTTGACTATATTTTCCCAATAGTTTTTGGTTAAATAATTTTTTGCCACTAATTTTTAATGGCAGTTGTGTCATTTACTAAGTTTCCATATACTCATGGCCCTCTTCTGTAGCATTGGTCTATTTTTCTATCCCTTAAACAATGCCACATGTCTTAATTACTATGGTTTTAGCAGTAATGCTTGATATCTATAAGGCAATTTATCACCTGCTTTTCCTAAAACTATTCTGTCCCTTTCTTCTTCCATATGAGTTTTAGGACAGGCTTATCAAATTTCATGAAAAAATAGGATTTTAATTAGAAGTTCATTGAATGTTTAGGATAACTTATGGAGAATTAATATCATTATGATATAATCCTATCTATGAACATAGTATATCTCTCAATTTATTTGTGTATATTTTAACCTTCGAAAATATTTTGTAATCTTCTCCATAAAGATTTTAAATGTCTTTTGTTAAATTGACTCCTTGGTACATAATGTGTTATTTTATTACATATTCTTTTCTTTTATTTCTGTATTTAAGATAGCTGTTAATGTTTGTACATTGATTTCATATCTAATAAGCTTGTTGAACTCTGATATATGTAATAGTTTATTGATTCTAGAGGATTTTTCTATGGAGACAATCACACTGTCTGCAATTAAAAGCATTTGTTCTACTCCTTTCAAACCTTAATTTCTCTTTATCTTTGATTTAGTACATTGAGTATGGCTTCTAATATAATAATAATAGGAATAATTAAATTTACCTTCTTTACTTTTTCCTGACATTAATAAGAATGTTTTTAAAATATTACAGTTAAGTATTGTTTGCTATAAAATTTTAATAGAAATATAAGAAAATGTTTTTTACTTCCAGTTGGCTGAGAGTTTTAAAAATATGTGATATTTATATGTATATATGTATATATGTGAATAATGTACAATATTACTTAATATGTAACTATGGCTGAGTATTGAATTTTATCAACTTTTTCCTCCATCTCGAGATGATCATATGACATTCCTTTTTAATGTTAATATGATTAATTATATGATTAAATTTTCTCATATAAAGCTATTCTTACATTGCTGGAATAATCCCTATTTGACACATATAAACTTTGAATGTATATGTAACCCACACACATGCTGACTTTAATTTGTTTCTATTTTATTTAAGGTTTCCGCATCTGTCTTCCTAAGTGAAATTAAAGAATAATTTTATTTCACTTTCTTGGTCTAGTTTGAACATTGAGATTATACTACTGTCACGAAATAAGCTGAGTAATTTCTCTCTATCGTAATTCTTTGAAACAGTTTTATACGATGAGGATCTTCTGTTCCTCAAAGGACTGGTAAAACTTACTTGTTAAAACTATGGAGGACAGAAAACAAATGACTCTGATATTTGTGTGATGGAGCTGTTGGGGTTCAGGGTGAATAAGCAGAGGGAGGGAAAACTTTAATTACTATCTCGACTTCTTTGATAATTATTCTTTTATTTAAGTTCTCTTTTATCTTGACTCAAATAGGTATTTAACTTTTGAAATATGTGTTTTTGTACCATAAATATGTTTATAGTATTCTTTGTGATTTTTTTTTGTCCCTATATACATAGCTCAGACACTCTTTTTTTATTCCCTTACATCTTTTTGTTCTTATCAGTTTTGCTAAGGGTTTATTTATTATTAATTTTTTTCAAGGAATAATATTCAGGCTTTCTTCATTCTTTGTATAGTTTCTTTATTTTCTGGGTTTTTTGGGGGGTGTTTAATTATTTTCTTTTTCTACAATATTTAGGTTTATCCTTTTTTTTTTTAAGTTCCTTAAATCAAATACTTAATTCATTTATGTTCAATTGTTTAAAAAGGCACATAAGGTACTAACATTGGTGTATCCTTCTAACATTTTATAATCCTCATTAAGTTTACTCTTTAATTCATTAATTTCTAAGTATAATTTATATTTTTCTAAATACATGGAGACTGTTTTTAATATTTTATTATTGATTTCTAATTGCCTTTTGGTTATAGACATGGAATTTATTATACTGATTCTTTGAAATTTATTGAGACTTCTCATGCGTCTTAATGTGCTCACTGTGTAAACACTCCATGTGTACTCAAAAGGCATGTAATATTCTGTATTTGTTCAACTCAGAGTCCTATTATTAGAGTTAGCTTTTTAATTAAATAGCTTAAATCTCTATTCTTATTAATATCTCTTCAGCTCGTTCTATAAGTATCTATCAAGAGTTAACTCTCTCACTAAAATGGTTAATTTGACCATCTCTCCTTACATTTTGGTCCAATTTTAATTTATATTTTCCAAGGACATGCTATTAGCTACAAATGGACTGTGGTTGTTACATCTTCTCAGAGGACTGTTCTTTACACAATTGTCTTCTTTTTCTATTCAATACTTTAAATCTATTCTGCATAATATTAATATTGCTGGAATAATTAATTTTCCCATCTCTTTGTTTTCAATCTGTGTGATTTTGTTTTTGTGGTGTCTTCCATCAGCAACATATGGCTGGATTTTGTTTTTATATCCATGTAATAATCTCTGTCTTTGAAGGTTTAATCTACTTACGCATATTGTAATATCTGATATGTCTGAAATTATTTCTGCATCTTACTTTGTGTTTAGAGTCTACCAACATTTTTCTTTGCTTCTTTCTATATTTTTCCTTTTCTTGTTTCCATTAGGTGCATAATGTTTTTTACATGCCCTTTTTATCCACTTGTAGGTTTTATTTCCATGGTTTAATTTACCATTAATTATACATAATTCTAATACTATTAAGATTACAGTATTTTATCTCACTCTTAGATGCAGCAAGGATTTTTGCACTCTTTATCCATGAAATGACCCACCCCTGCCCTTCATTTCATCTTTAAGAAAAACGTGATATTCGGTTTCTAATTTTATTTCTTTTACATCACCTCTTAATGAAATGTTCAAAACATCCACATCACATTTCTCCATTCTATAGCATATCTTAGTAATTCTAACAATGACAATCTCTGTGGAAAAAAACTCTTGTAATTCATGCATATGTATGTATGTATGTATGTATGTATGTATGTATGTATGTATGTATTTTTTGACTTCATTCAAAGAATAATAATTCAACGAAGAATTATTATTCTTCGTTGACATTTTGCAATTGTACTTAAAATTCTTCCGGCCTCTGTTTTCGCTTATTGAAAAGTCTGCCGTGAGTTTTAATTCCTGTTTCTTTGTAGGTAGTCCATCTTTTCTCTGTCATGGCTTTAAGATTTTCCTTTCTCTCTGATATTTTGCAGTTTCTCTACAATAAGAAAACGGTGATGAAGACAGAGTAAATTCCTAGTACTATCTCTAATTCACAAATTCTCACTCTGTGACCCATCTAGAGATGATGTTCTTAGGGAGTAAGATTGATTTCCCACTCCTCCATTATCTACATGGAAGAACATCCATTAGAAAGTGACATTCTTCCTTGTGCACTCCTCCTACCTGATTGCTGGGTGACAGCCACTACTTCCCCTCCTTTGACTGGAAGATGCCAATCCATGATGAAGGCTGTAAACACTGGAAGTTGAGCCTTTTTCTCCTGCATTTCTGAACTGGTATGAGGCAGCGATTCTGTATGTGCCTGCCACCCCCAAATTATCCATGGGTGGGATCCAGACTGGATCCTAGGGATAAGTTAGAGGCAGGCAGGCAGGCAGAAACATCAGTAAATTTGTTTGGTCATTGGTTGCATAGTTTGGCCTCATCTTCCAACACAGCTTTTGTATCAATGATAAAACTCACTTTTTACTTTTTAAAAATTGAGATATAATTCACATACCATAATATTCACTCCTTTAAAGTGTACTACTTGTTCATTTTTAGTATATCCACAAAGTTGTACAACCATACTATCTAGTACCAGAACGTTTTCGTCACACCAAAAACAAATCTTGTATCCATTAGCAGTCACACGCCACTTTACTCCACTTCTAGCCCCTGGAAACCACTGATTTACATTCTGTCTCTGTGGATTTGTCTATTCTGGTCATTTCACATAAACAGAATTATACGATATGTGGGCTTTTATTGGTCTGGCTTCTTCCCCTTAATAAAGCTCACTTTTACTCTACCTATCTGGCTCCTGAATCGCTCTCAGCTAGCTTCAAACACAGTGGTGCAGAGAGGGGTATTATTTATGAAATCCATAAAACTCCACATAATTTTTGACTTCTTGGTCCGTTTCAGTGACTATGATTTTATTCTCAAGATTTACTTATAAAGCCACTTGTTCTTATTTCTGCCTGATTTTGTTTTATTACTTCTTTTCCTGGTTTAAGTAAACTCTTTGTGTTATAACATACAGAAAATAAATCATAAGGACATACACCTTAATGAATTATTACAACCTAGTCAACAAATAAAATATTTGGTCATCCCCAAAGTCCTTCAAATGATGTCCCTTTGTACCCTTTCTCTTCCTTCTAAAATAACACTATCCTTATCCAGACATCTAAAACCACATGAGTTTTACCAGTTTTTAAACTTTATAAAATGGAAATTATACTGTGTGTATGTATATGTGTGTGTGGGGGGGGTCCTTTGGCTCATCGAGTCTGTTACACTTCCATTTTTAATAGAAGGTATACCTTTGTTTTTTGCTTTGAATGTCTTAAATACATTTTCATAAAAGTCTTTGTCAGACTGATTTCTAAAAGAATTTCAAATGGAGGAAATTCATGTTCTGATTTTTTTAAAATTTTGTTCACTGCATTAATTTCTTCATGTGCTTTAAATTTCTGTTTACAAGTTTGTTTTGAGTGGACAGACTGCTTATTTTAATGCTATGTTTGTGTGTCTGTTTTGTTTTCGTTTTTCCACATCATTCCTTTTCTGTCTAGAAGTTTGTAATTATCTCCACCCATCAGCCTGGTCTCCTAGTCCAGATACAGGCCTGCCCCATTATAATGAGAATGTCACAGATCCATATACAAAGCCAGCTGGCAGGTGGAACCTCGTTCCTAGTCATGTTTCTGTCTCTCCTGAATCCCTGCTCCCACTTCCACTTCCCAAACTCCTCCCCGCCTCACAACCAATAGCTTTTTAAGCCAATCACCAACTGTACTTCATGAAGCATTTTTTATTCTACTCTCCTTTCACAAGTGGTAGAGACTTGCAGCATTGGTCGATGGCATGGCTCTGTTCTCCAACCCCATGAGGAGCACATTTGCAGAAACTAAGCTCCCAGATCTACTCCCTGCTTCAAAACAGAAAGCCCAGAAGGTCTGTGCTGCAGCTGTCACCAACACTGTGTTTTTACTAACCTTGAGTTTAGAACCTCCTACTAAGTCTTGTATTACCTCTTTTACTTAAACACACACACACACACACACACACACACACACACACACACACACACACAACTATAATTGTGCCCTTGGTAAAACAAAAAGGTATTCACACAGTATGAACTCATTGTCTCAGCTATTTTCTTAAGCCTTTACGAGCTGATTTAGGGAAACAATGCTCTCCAAAAAGGGTTATCTTAAATGATCATTTAGCTACTTCATCTAAGAGATACTGACTTTCTCTTCATCTTGGCCCTTGTTGATCTTGGGGCATTTCATAATGAGCACATCCCTCGTCCCAAAAGCTCTCACCTCACTTGTTTTCCATCACCCTGTATCTTCCTTCCTCTCTAACTATTCCTTCTCTAGTTCATACTCACTCTTTGAACTCTCATTTCCTTAATATATAAGTTCCCCAAAAGAAATCTGACTTTGTCCCTCTTTCAATCCTCTCTACACTCTTCCCTTGGGTGACTTCCTGAACTTTTATGGCATCACAGTTCTACACAAGTGATTCCAATTCTCTGCTTATACTGCTGATGCTTCTTCCTGCTTTCACTCTCACTGTTCCCACTGTTTTCTGGACATCTCCAGCTTCTTCACTGCCAACTGCCACTGTTATCTCCACCGATCTGTTCTTCCTCCTCAGCATCACCTGCTTTCCAGGGACTTGGATAAAAACTGCTAAGGTAACCTCTACTTCTTTCTTTCCCTGCCATCCGTTATCACTCAGTCATGAAATCCCACAAGTCTGATCCCTATCCCCTCTCCTGGTAACTCCAGCTACTTCTCTGGTTTGAATTCCTGTTACCTCTTACCTGAACCATGTACTCATCCCCAGCTCATTACCCTGACTCTAGCCTCTTTGCTCTCCAGTCCACCTGACATTCAGCCACCAGTCATCTTCCTATGGTACAGTTTGATTATGTCATTTCTTTGCTTAAAAACGTGCTTGAAAACTGCCTGTACCTCCTCACTTCCTGTAGAGTAACACACAACATATTTTGGCCACCTTCAAAATACTCAATGACCTAGCAAAAATTCACTTCCCTCCTAACCATGCTTCTAAACAATCACCCTGTTAATCATGTCCTATGATGCAGTCACGCCTAACTTCACCACATCCCCTTCATATATCTTCATTTTCTCACATTATACTTCCAACTGGAACTTCTTTTTCTCTTGTCCATGCAAATTCATACCTCGCTACACTTCTTTATGCCTCAGCTGAAAAGCCACTTCCTTCAATGCTTTTTTATTCCATCAGCCAAAATTAATCTCCCCTACCCTGAAATTCCTCTAGCATTCTCTCTAGTTCTATTAAGCCACCTATCCCGGTCTATCAGCTAGTGTACTTATAAACCTGTAGCATAACTGCTATGAGACTATAAACGCCCGAGGACAGAGCACATCTTACCAACCTCTGAGCCTTTCACAAAGCCTGGCACAGTCACTGACTCAATGCAGGCATTTAATAAGTATTTCCCAGCCGAGTAAATACACCGAAGACATGACAGAAGACATGCATGCCTTGGGTTGAAAGCTAAATGAGTTAAAAATTCTTCTCTTCCCAGATTCAATAACCCACTGATTTTCAAAGTTATAAAAATCAAAATATATTATCAAAGAAACTTGTGGAATTTTAATTACTAGTAGAAAATATTAACAACATAACCAGCAAACTTTGGGGAATATTTGGCATTTATATCTCATCCTGTGTGACCAGTAGGCTTCCGTAATCTCAAGACTAAAACGGAAAGACTTGAAAACTGGAAAACGACTTAACTCTCCATCTGGCCACAGCATGGCTCAGGGAAGAGAAGATCTCATGTGGCCTCCAGAGCTCAGACTTCACACCTCCAACATGCACTCATCAAACTCTTTCTTCCTCAGCACTGAGAGGGTCACGGACCCAGCGTGAGGCAGAAGTCTCTCATGGTGAAATGAGACTATTTGATCCTAGGCTGATATGTTTAGATCTTTATCTTACAGGTAAAAGTAAAGGAACTTTTTCATAAGTGAAATCAGCAGACACAATTTGAAACTTTAGTAGAAAATTCGGCCTAGTAACATGAATGGGTAGAATAGCAGGATCCCCTTCTCATATTCTAAGATGACACAGAGCCAGATCAGGAATTCTAACCCCCACCCCAACTTTGATTTACAGCTAATACCTTGGCACTGTTTTCAGAGCGTAGAAAAAGCCTGAGCAAAATCTGTAAATTTGCCTCTAGGCGTACAAATGTTATTGCATAATTAACTGAGACAGGCATTAATGTGACTGCATTCACAAAAACAATCCCAGTTAGGGAGCTGTATCTTGAGAGGAGTTTTTTTAACCTAAGAACCCACAGAATTCACTGTCTCAACTCTGTTTCGACAGCTAAGGTTATCGCTCCAGGAAAGGCTTAAGATTTCTAAAAACCATGTCCTTGAATGAAGAGGGAGCTTGAGGCACCTTAAAAGATTTAAGGAGCACACTGTCAAGCTTTCTGCCAACATTGAGGAACGTCTGCATACCTGTGTTCCCAGTAGGATGCTCGCCTATCTCTGGGGGAAATGTTTTCTCTATAAAATCTGATCACTTTGATAGGACATAAAGTAAAACTAACCACAGATATTCAGAAATCACTACCTTTTCATGGGGTGTCATCAAATTAATATATATTTTTTCCTACCACCAGTATTGACTCTTTAACCTCCCAGGCCTACATAAATCCTTATTACGCTAAAGCGAGAGGCATTTCGACTCTTAATCTTTGTATTACCTCAGATATGAATCCTACATGTTATTCTACGTCTTCTGTTTCTGCCCTTCACGGCTTGATTTTAAGTGCTGTTAAGTTATATTTATCAAAAAACAAACATACCTATTTAGTTACGTAAGCACATAACATCTAGAAAAGTGCTCTGTTCGAGGCATTATTTTCCATTTTCTCATCAAATGAGTACTTATCCCAGACAGGTAATGACAGCACCTACTGAATCTTTTCTTCTAGACCTGTACTCTTGGTTTCCGCTCTGGGAGATTAAAAATCTATTGAGGTGTTCACACCATGGTAGCAGGAAACTCTCTCAGAAGAGTCTACAAAGAGATGACAGAATATACGAAGGGCCAGGGCACACCACGGCCTATGAAGAGAAAAAGCCTCGTTCCGTGCTTACCCTTTCCACCATTCAAATACCAAGTTGTCTACTACAATTCTTGAACTCTTCAAAACTAATTTCGGTTCAAGAACAGTCCTTCGAAATCCCCCAATTTACTTTTGCCTTGTTCCTAAAGTAATCGATAGATCACGAAACTTTTCTTCTAGTACTACTACTACTACTAGCAGTAGTCTTTTTAGCTGGATGTTGCTGAAACGAATTCAACTCAGAATACCAGAATTACTTGGCTGGCTCCTATGACTAAGAGCGATATTTTCTAGTAACTTGCGGGATTAAAGGAAATGCTGAAAGAATGAAGGTCTTGCGGAATCAGTACCGCCAGAACGCTCGGTCTCTGTTATTTCCACCTGCCTTTGCTTTTTCGGCCATTCTTTCCCACAGTTGGATTTCCATCCTGTAGGAATATGGCCTACACCCGACCAGCTGAGCAGCACAAGTGAAGGCAGGTAGCCTCATTCCACCGGGATCCACATATTAACCTCTAGAAAGAAGCCAATTCACCCTATCTTGGTCCAATACCTATGTCTTGGATGGGAAACGATGATTGGACAGACCTGGGCCAGAGGGAGAGGTCTGTTACCAGAAGCAAAGAGATAACCAGGCTCTAAGGAAAGGGAAAAACCAATTGCTTCCAAGGAATATTGAAAATAATAATAGTTGGTGTCTGGATAACCTTAAGGCCATACAAGGAGGCTCACGAATGAACAAATGTGTCTACTTGGTCTTTTAAAAGTTAAATTAGCATCGACATTTTAAAATGCTGAGAATCCCCTCCCAAAATCCTTATTTCCAGGTTTATTCAAAAAAATGGAAAGGTCTGACCACATTCTGAAACATGAACAAACACAGGAAGGTGAGGATGCCACTTTCACTGGGACACACCCTTTCCCATTCACGCTGGCCTGTTACATTCACTTCCGTCACTCGCCCAGCCCCTGCAGGAGACGATGACCTCTGACTGATACAGCTGTTCAAATTTATGAGCATTATTTCTTTTCATCTTCCCAGCAGTGCCTTGACACTGGTATTTCTGTATCCCTGAGGAAGCTGAACTCAGAGTTTTCGTGACATGCCCAAGGTCACATGGCTAGTAAAGGAGAGGAGCTGAGATGAGTAATACGCATCTCAAATCTACAGTTTTCAAGTAGAACTTCCCAACCTTATTTTTAAACAGTGAAACACTTCCTGTCAAATGAAATCTTGGGCAGATCACTTATAGGTCAGTTAACAGGAACTGCGCTCTGTGGCACAGTAGAACTGTAGGACTGGCAACTCGCGCTGGAGTCCACGAGGCTTAGAGCGCCACCCCCCTCACTTTTGACTCCTTGACCATCCCTCCTCCCACCCCACCCCCCACCCATTTGCTCCCAAGGCATTTTTACAGAGCAAAATGAGAGACTCTGTCATAATGTTATTAAAGTAAAAGGTATTAAGTATCTGGTACTCTGTGAAATCAACCCTTTAGGAAGATGAGAGAAATACATTTATCAGGCATAATATATATAAATATATAATTATAATGTATATAATTATATAAGATATAATTATACTATACGTCTTAATATGCATATATGTAGTTTTAAAGGATGTCTGCAATGTAAAAGGATGTTTGCAATGTAAAATACTTGCTTGGCTACGTAAAAGGATGTTTGCAATGTAAAAGACTTGCTTGGCTACGTAAATAGTATTCTACGAAAAGAGCCTCCAAAATTTTTGTAACCAAATTAACTCAAGGGAGAGGAGATATAACAGAGTTCATTCAGAAAAAGAGAAGCCGCACTATTATTTCAGGATAAAGCATTTATCCTGAAGTAGGGGGTTACACAGCCATTACGAGATCTGGGGTAAGAGAGGAGAGGGGACCTGCCTGTGACGTCAGGAGAGTGCTGCCCAGGGGCAGCTGAGTCAGCAGCTTGAGCTCAGCTTGAAACAGCAAAGTGCATAAGGCACAAAGTTCCCCAGGAATCGACTCTGGGTTTGTAGCGGCCTGCAGAGAACACTGGCTTCTCCAGCTCTCCTACCTTTCAAATCTCATATAAATTTCTCTCATTAGCAAATTCCGGACAGGAATGAGATAGGATGGGAACATGGATAAATGTAGTTCCTCACTTCTCTTCTTCGATGCACAGAAAATCTCAGAAAGGGGTCATAGGGATGCATAGTTGACAAAAAAAAAAAAACCTATCAATCAGGGCATCTTCGGAACAAGTAAATGTGGGCAAGGAAAATACTGAGCTCCTCATCCATACAGGTACTGGCTGAGTCATGTCTACTCAGACATATCAGGGGCTTCTGCTTTCAACCTTCCAGTTCGTGCAGTTCCTCCTGGTTCTTGTCTCCCTTGTTGAGATGGAAGACAGAAGGCTGAGGTAAGAAGGATGAAATCTGACCAAAGATTGTCAAATTCAGGGCAAGTAGATGTGCATTAAGGCAGAGACTACAAATAATATGTAAACCAAAACTGACATTTAAATACAAGAAGATAAATACATAGCAGGAGGACCTGGTAGCATGGAACTCTTGGCCATTATCCACTTAGTAGAAGCATAAAGTCTTCAAAAAGGCAGATATATTATAATGAAGGCTAGAGTCACACGGTATAGCTGAGGCTGCCAGTTCCCTACTCTTAGAAGTCTCTTCTTCCTTCTAATTAAAAAAAAAAAAAAAAAAAAAGCCAAGTACATTTCCATGTACTGAATGTAGACTTAGAATGAAAGTCTACATTTCTTACCCCATTCCCTGGAAGCCCTGTACTGAATGTTTGCCAATGATTATAAGTAGATGCACTACATGGAACTCATGGAAAGAATGCATGCTTTTCTACTTCTTCCTTCTTACTGTCTGAAATGGGGATGTGATAGCAGGAGCTCCAACAGCCATTTTGTACCATGTAATCTGGAGAATGAAAGCCATGAAGCCAAGGATGGTGGAGGAAACAAACAGCTAAAAGCTACCTCCAAACTTCTTTTACATGAAAAGGAAATAAGCCTCTAAATTACTGAAGCACTACTGAGAGAAAGGTCTTTGTTATAAATTGCCAAAGGCAATTTCTAATGGATAGATGATTAAAGCTATCAGATGATATCTGCTTATAATGCAGGCCTAAGAAAGGGGTAGAAAATGCAAATATCTTCAGGGGATAGGTAGATAATTGGAATAAATAATTATATAAGTAAAGAAGAGGCACTGGGAAGACCAAAACCTGATCAGAAAACAGAGATAATGCTAACTGGCTTCACTTAGAGAGCTGGAGATCAATTATCAAATATCTCTTTTCATATCAGACTCTCATCCTCAATAAAATGGTTCTTCTAGGTCACAAATATGACCCTGTCACTTCCCTGCTTAAAGCCATCTTCACTGGTTCAGTACACGATTTAAACTACTTAACCATGGCCTATAAGGCCAGTCTCCTCTCACACCCGCCTGTCTCTCGGGCCTTGTCTCTGCCTTTTTTCCCACATTCCCCACACTCCAGCCACGTACAGATGGGTGAATCCACCCAGATCAACCTGGAATGTCCTCCCTATCTCCTGCTTTCAACCTTGTCTTCCCAGTGGAAATCCCTGGTCAGCAGTTTCTCAGAGGACTTCGAGATCATGGCCTCCTGTGTGAAACCTACTCTGAGCACTATGGATGTTCATAGAATTGAAATGTTGCTTTCAGGTGCAACATTAGAAATATATTAGTTGCTGAGGTGCCATTATTGATGGGGCTTAAGTTATAATTAAATTTTTGAAAGGCTCAGGTAGCGGAAGGAAAAAATATATGTCAGAAACAGAAACATCATGAGCAAAGGTCCAGAGGTGAGAAACATGTTATTCATTCAAGGAACGGCAAGCAGTCCAGCTTGGTTATAACGCCAGGTAGACACATAAGACAAAATTGCAAGAGAGAGGTCTAAATGCTTGACTAATGATGTGCAGTTAAAATAACATTTAATAAGAAACTTTACATGCAGAGACTGATGCTAGATTCAGTAGTCGTAAAGTCTAAGATACAGTCCCTGCCCTTAAGGAAGTCTACTAGGAGAAACAGACATGCAACAGATCATTTCACTATGTTTTGGGTAAATATTATGATAGAGATATGCATAATGTGTTCTAGGAATTCATGATAATGATTACACTCTTCTTTACTAAATGTCTAATGCACTAGGTACTTTATACACATTATTTCATTTAAGAATCATAACAGCCCCTGAAGGTAGATATTTTTATCTCCAAGCTAAATGATGAGAAAACTGAGATTCAGAGAATTTAAGCAACCCTGTCCAAGGTCACACAATAAAATAGTAGCATTCTTTCCACTACATCATGCTAAAGGAAGTTTACTTAACTTGGTGGGCAATGAGGTGTCACTGAAGAGTTTTGAGCAGAGAAATGACATACTTGGAGCTATGCCTTAGCGGGGCTAATGTGGCAATGATATAAAGGAAGAAAAAACTATCAGAGAGACAATTAGAAAGCTATTGCAAGTCCAGGCTTGAAATGCTGATGCTCACAAGTGGCTGTTTAAAAAAAAAAAAAAAAAAACCCCTCTATGATTATGCTTGTTGTGTGTGGTAGTCATTAGTGCTTTTCACCAAGTATGTTCACCAAACATTCTGTTTCTCCCCCTTCTGGGCATATGATAGGACTGCACTTCCTTGCACTGGTAAGAGTAGGTGTGGTCACATGACATCCTTTGACCAATGAAATGTGAGAAGAAATGACAAGATTCACCATGCTGTCTGTTTGCCCCTCTGCCACAGCATCGAAAACTGATCCAGAGAGTACTGGCCCATTAGCTTGGGAACTAAAGTGAGAATGATGTAGAATGAAGTCATCTCTGGCCCACGATGGACAAGAAGCATCAGGGAGAAATAAAACTTATTTTAAGCCACTAGGATTTGGGGCTTGTTTGTTACCGCAGCACAACCAAGTTTACCCTAATTGATAGCACATCTTTTTCTGAGATTCAGCTATTTCAAGCACTGCTTCTCCAACTTCAATGTACACTCTAATATCTGCAGATAGTGTTAAAATGTGGATTCTAGCTCAGCAGATCTGAGGTGAGGCCCAAGATACTATATTTCTAACAATCTCCCCATCCCAGGTGATGTGGATTCACACTTGCAGTATTGCAAGAGTCTAAAGCTGCACTGTGCAGGATGATAGCAAATAGCTACTGTGGCTATTTCAATTTCAATTAACTAAAATTAAAAAAAAAAAAAAAGTTTTAATCTAGTTCCACAGTCATACCAGCCACATTTCAAGTGCTCAAAAGCCATGTGAGATCAGTGGCTACTGGATTTTATAGCAGAGAACTGTTCAAACATTTACATCATCACAAAAAGTTTTAGTGGACAGTGCTGATCTAGAAAAACATCCAAAAACAAAAAGTGATAATTAGCCCTGGCAGTGCGGGGGATGGAAATGGTCAAGATACAGGCAAGCAGAGTTGCTGGTATCAACCAGCAATCCAGTGCAGAGCAGAGGGCTTTGAGTCCTAAGACACAAAGCTGAGACGGAAACGAAATGTGACATTTGAGCTGAGTACAGGACAAATCCCTGCCCTGCCTAATCATTTTATTTCCCTTGTGGATCATTTTAAGAGATCCCATTTCAGGGAAGGCAGTTCCAGGGAGCCTCCTCTCTCTTTGGCCTGATCTTGTCTGTTCAATTTGGCTAATCTATTTACTTCCCCCAGAAAACCCACGACATCAAGTGTAACACTTGTTTTCGATCTCCTGTGCCCAAGAAATCAATAGCACTCAGAGAAAGCATGCCTGTAAGCACTGCCAAAAGAGCTATGGACTTACACAGTACAGTAGGCACGTGGCTACGACTGGATGCTAGCTGCTGCCTTCCGCTAGGGATGATGTACACTCTGGTGCCCGCACGCTTCTTCAGACAAGAAAGAACTTCCTGGTTCATCTCATCCTCTCTTCCTCACCTCCATTCCCCCTGAAAACAGCAGGCTTGCTGTTTTAAACCTAGACCTGGACGGGAGTTAATAACCTGAGATCCATGGACACGATGGATTGTATGCAAAAGCTTGGTATATACTCCCCCAAGAGTAATGGGGAAGTGGGGAAGTAACAGGGCAGCTGGCTCCATCCAGATTCTTAGTGGCCCAGAGTACCGAGGATCAAGGAAGGAGCAAAAAGGACCTAAAAGGAACAAAAGGATTAGAATAGAGAGAAAGACAGACAGAGCGGGAGACTGCTTGTGAGGGACAGCTTATGAGTGACCTGCTGGAAAAACTACCGAAGACCAGAAGGAGTCAAGGACAAAGTCATCCAGGATAACAACTTAGACCATATGGCCCACTAAACATTAACTCACTTTTTATCCTCCCCTGTATAACTAAGGCTTTCCTAGGGAAGCCCCTAAATAGGCTGTCACCCCACTTGGCAGCGAAGATGATGATAATTAAGTTAAAGTTGCATTCTTCTACACCCAAGTTGGTAGACAGTGTAACTATTTAGAGTCTATGCCTTTTAGCAGATTCTCAACAGACACTTTGGACTCAGCACCCACATCAGTGTCTGAGGATACCTGACAAAGTATACGGTGCATCTTTAAGTGCTGACGGGATCTGCTGTGTCCTTTCAAGGGTCTCTTTCTCCCACATTCCTGCTTCCTGCACAAACCAGAATGTTCGATCCGACTGCTCCAAACCCCACTGTTAATAATGCCATGTTCAGGACTCGAAATATATTACTTTAGTCCTTCTCCGACAGTTGCACTCAAAGACTTCTAACTATAGGAAAGAATGAATTTGTACCTGCCACCCTCCTTCCCACTCCAGAAACCTGAGGTCGACCCCCAAATGGCTACCGTTATCAGGTCAAGTTCTTTGAAGTCTATGCTCCATTTTTAAACATGCTGAGTTTTTACTCTGGAATCTAGCATTGCTCGTTTAAACATAAAAGTCATAATTTTTACCACACATCTTCAAGTACTATATCCATACCCAGAAAGCTAGGTCATGTTTAACCTGTGGATGCAGGTATTTCCTGTCATACCGCCATGGACTCCCCAGATTTGTAATTGTGTGAGAAGCCTGACAGACGCTGTTGATTTCTTGGACATTTTGTGTCCATATACCGTGTGCCTAGCCCTTGCCAGATGCTTATAATGCAGAGCTAGAAAAACCTGCCCTCAAGGAATTCAGAGTCTAGAAGATACAGAGACGCGAACGGTCAAAATTCTGTGCACGATGTGCCACAGCGGAGGAAAGAACAGGGCACGGGAGACCAGCGGAGGACCGTGGGAACTATGGAAAGTGTACGGAGATCATCTGGACAACAGTCTGCCTTATAATTCTGCCCAGAGGTGTAACCCCCTTTAAATAAGGGGGACAAAGAACTCCTTGTGTTTTCTTGAGTATGCAGGATGCTATCAAAAGAAGAAGCCTTCACCAGACGTGCAGCAGCAAATCTGCACGTTGGTTCTACCTTCCCTGCTGAATCGCAATATGATTCCTGCTCAGCCAGTCCTGTTGCCTGGGTTGTGATGGCCACACACACACACACACACACACACACACACGGAGAGCGGAGAAGGGGAGGTGAAGAGCGGACAGAATTGCCCGTGGTCACACATCTTTCCTCAAAAGGTGACCATAAGCTTGGTCTACCGGAAACACAGAACGGGCCTTTGAGCAAGTCTCCGGCAGATCTACAATTCGTCCATGACAAACTCCATATCCCTCCAGTGCAGGGGTCAGCATACTTTTTCTGTTCAAGGCTAGATAGTAAATATGTCAGGCTTTGTCAACCACGTCCCGTCTGTGTCACAAGTATTCAACTCTGGTCTTGTGGCAGGAAAGCATCCCCAAACAGGTTGTCTGCAAATGGTCATGGTTGTGTTCCAATAAAACTTTATGAAGAACACTGACATTTCGATTTCATCTAATTTTCCCTTTTCAAGAAATACTGTTCTTCTTTTGACTTTTTTCCAACTATTGAAAAATGCGAAAACTGTTTTTAGCTTGAGGGCTATATACAGAAGCAGGCAACTCCCCCGACCCTTGTGGTAGGAGTTAAGCTGCTGCTCTTCAGTCTCATGGTGGCATGTTGGTTTTAAGAAAACCCTGCCATCCTGTGCCTCCTTACACATGAGTCCACATGGCCACGTGGCCGTGACAAAAACTTTTTGAGAATATGAAGAAGAATGTGTGTGTTTAAAAGATTCCTCTCATTCGGAGTAGTCTTCAAACTGTCAGAGACCGCAGGAAGTCTGGTTGTCAGGAGCTTAAGGTTTTCTTATTTTTATTGTTTGCAACAAACAAAGAGGAGATGGAATTGAATGATTTCACCAAATATAGAACAGAGCACTGGCAGCAGCTTCCCAACAATGAGACAGAGGTCAGGGTCGGGGCCAGCCCTCCCTCTGCTCTCCCGCGGCCCCCAGGCTCGGGCCGGCGAGCGGGTGGGGTGCGTGGCGCCCCGTGCGGCCTCCCACCAGCTGCCCACGCTGCCTCCCACCGCGTCGCCTGCCTGGATTCGCGGGGTTCAGGGGCCACGCTGCAGTGCCAGGGGGTTCGTATTCCTATGAATGAGACAAAGTTCACGAGCAGCACACACAGCAGATACTTATCAATTCCAGGAAATGTTATCGCCAAGCACGGCTGCGGCTGCGTCGGGAGCCATGAGCGGGACCAGCTGCTCGGGCGGGAGCGGAACTTTCTGTCTGCCGGGGAGTTCTCGGCAGAGCAAAGTGCTGGTGAGCTCCTTGGAGACCCAAATTGGATTTCTCTTTTTCTTTTTTTCCAACTTCAGGGGTCAACTTGGGTGGCAGCTGGGGATTCGTTTGAGGGTCTAGGAAGTGAACTGATCATTTATGTCCTTCCTGCAAACCCTCTTCCTGCCCGCCCCCTTGCCTATTGCCCACACACATAACAGACCTTTAAGAGATGGAATTCCACTCAATTCACTTAATGATTCCTGAGTTCCTTCTACGTGTCCTACACTAAGCTGGTTGTTGGAAATAAGACAGATTTGTTTTGGACTAGTTGGCTGGCAGCGAAAACAGACACACTTAACTAGTAATTCAAGCATGACATATAGGAAGAGACGTACCAAGCGCTATGAGTGCATATGGAAAGGAAATGGACCTACCCCTGGAGGTATAGAAGGCCGTCCTTGGGAGAGGACCCAAAGCTGGTGGCTAGGTGAAGAGAGAGAAAAGATTTCCAGGACAGGGAGGAGCATGTGTGAAGCACCCAGAGCAGAGACAGTATTGCGATCACAGATGTGAACGACTACGCTCCAGAAAGCTGCAAAAGAGCAAGGGCAGGGACCATGTCCTTGTTCCACTCTGCTCCTGGCACCGGGCTGGGCACAGGCTTCAGTGACTGTCGGCAGCGATTCTCGGAGCTGATCTCTCCCTTTTCTTCTACCTTCTTATAAAACTACCTTCTAGATACAACTTTATTCCAGGGCCTTCAGTCTGCAGAGCAATTATTGGTTTACAGTCCATTAAACCAGAAGATGGGTCTTACTTGTTTTGCATTCCTAGTGCCCAACAAAACGTAAGGGTTCAACAGTGAAAGAAGATAAAAGAAGAAAAGAATGAAAGAAGAAAGGAAGGAAGGTAGAGGCAAAAAAGGAAACTAGAAAGAAAAGACTTTAACGCATTAAGATAAACTTTTTTTACTGTGGTCCATTCACTTCCTCCCCCGGCAACCAGAAGGGTGGCAGCAATATGACCTTCTAGGGATGGAAGAAAGAGGAGCCAGTCTCTTCCCACCCTTGACTCTCGTTTCTCCCCTTTTTCATTGCCAGCTTGTGTTAGTCAGCTATTGCTTCAATAATACTGCATGAGAAACCACCCCCATAGTCCTGAGCTTTATTTCTTGCTCACAGGTCTTCAGTCCGGCTGCAGATTGCCTGGGCCGAGCTGAACTCGTGGGATCCAGGCTCCGGTGTGAGGGCTGGAGTCAGGTCTCTCCACACTGTTCGCTCAGGTTGACCTGGCTCTTGTACTCCGTGAGCGCCACGGAAACTCCCCCCATTTTGCTGGTACCACTTTATATATGGTCTGAAAGTCGGTCACCTAACCAAGTCTAGGTCCAGCTCACTCTAGTATTTCGCATCTATCGGGTTGCCTCAGCCAAAATGTCCAATCCATCATTCTGTGGCAAACGAGAGAAACAGGTTGTTTTTTCAGGGTAAAAGATAGTTGTGTCTTATTTTGTGCGGAAGGGAAACAGCCAGTAGAGAGGGATGAATTAAAGAACATGATTAACTTATTTAGCAAGAGCCTGAAAGGGTAAGAGGGGAACGAGTCGAGGGCACAGGTGGAGGGATTGGCCTAAAACGGGAGGAAAGGGAAGAGGCGAGAGTCACTTTCAAATCAGACGGAGGCGATGGAGATTACTAGGGGGAAAGGAGGCAGAGAGTGAGGAGCACGTTCATAAAGCCACCAGTCTCTATGTGCAGTTTATTATCCTCAGAGAGAAGAGGAGGCGTTGGCAAGGAAGAGGACCTCGGGAAAGAACTGTCCAGTCGGAAGAGCTCCCCGGGGAACAGGAGGAAGCACCGATGAAAGATTCATAGACGTGTGTGCCAAGTGGAGTTGGGGCCCAACTGACGACAGAGATCAGGAGTTCGTTGGCTCCTCATCTCTCTACTAATACGTGATTTTTCTCCAAAGGGCTCGGCCACTAGGGTGTCACAGCAGAAAATGCTGGTGGTTGACTGGATCCAAGACTGAGCAAGTCAAGGAACCAAAAGAGCAGAAAGTGCTGAATGAGAGAGCTCACATTAGTGACTCCCGGTGTTGAGGCTAAGTGGAGAAGAAAGAAGGTGTGTGGCCATGGTTACGAGAATGCACAAAACTTACCCAACTGTGCACTTAAAATGGGTATTTTTTTCATGCAAATTTTACCTCGGTAAAGGAAACATGAGAATGGTGAGAAAGCATTCCTCTCCAGTCACTTATTTTGTCATAGGAAATCATCCATGTTCTCTGGATTTTCATTTTCTTGTCATAGGGCTATATCTTCAATCGGGTTCCCTTGAAACAGGCTCTGAAATGGAGATCTGCGTGAAGGAGGTTTGTTGGGATGTGCCCTGTAAAAGTGCACTGAAAAGTACCTGTAAGAAAGCATGGAAGGTGTGATTGAGCAGACGGAGCCAGCGAACTGTGAAGCAGCGTCGGCTGTGGCTGTTCCACTAGGAGCTAAGGTCCTTTAGAGCTGCCTCAAAATGAGACAAAAAGATAGGAATATTATATTTCTTTGTCAACTTGTTTTGAGATGTGAGCTGTCTCCAATACATCTTGAGGGCTATATACAGAAGCAGGCAACTCCCCCAACCCTTGTGGTAGGAGTTAAGCTGCTGCTCTTCAGTCTCATGGTGGCATGTTGGTTTTAAGAAAACCCTGCCATCCTGTGCCTCCTTACACATGAGTCCACATGGCCACGTGGCCGTGACAAAAACTTTTTGAGAATATGAAGAAGAATGTGTGTGTTTAAAAGATTCCTCTCATTCGGAGCAGTCTTCAAACTGTCAGAGACCGCAGGAAGTCTGGTTGTCAGGAGCTTAAGGTTTTCTTATTTTTATTGTTTGCAACAAACAAAGAGGAGATGGAATTGAATGATTTCACCAAATATAGAACAGAGCACTGGCAGCAGCTTCCCAACAATGAGACAGAGGTCAGGGTCGGGGCCAGCCCTCCCTCTGCTCTCCCGCGGCCCCCAGGCTCGGGCCGGCGAGCGGGTGGGGTGCGTGGCGCCCCGTGCGGCCTCCCACCAGCTGCCCACGCTGCCTCCCACCGCGTCGCCTGCCTGGATTCGCGGGGTTCAGGGGCCACGCTGCAGTGCCAGGGGGTTCGTATTCCTATGAATGAGACAAAGTTCACGAGCAGCACACACAGCAGATACTTATCAATTCCAGGAAATGTTATCGCCAAGCACGGCTGCGGCTGCGTCGGGAGCCATGAGCGGGACCAGCTGCTCGGGCGGGAGCGGAACTTTCTGTCTGCCGGGGAGTTCTCGGCAGAGCAAAGTGCTGGTGAGCTCCTTGGAGACCCAAATTGGATTTCTCTTTTTCTTTTTTTCCAACTTCAGGGGTCAACTTGGGTGGCAGCTGGGGATTCGTTTGAGGGTCTAGGAAGTGAACTGATCATTTATGTCCTTCCTGCAAACCCTCTTCCTGCCCGCCCCCTTGCCTATTGCCCACACACATAACAGACCTTTAAGAGATGGAATTCCACTCAATTCACTTAATGATTCCTGAGTTCCTTCTACGTGTCCTACACTAAGCTGGTTGTTGGAAATAAGACAGATTTGTTTTGGACTAGTTGGCTGGCAGCGAAAACAGACACACTTAACTAGTAATTCAAGCATGACATATAGGAAGAGACGTACCAAGCGCTATGAGTGCATATGGAAAGGAAATGGACCTACCCCTGGAGGTATAGAAGGCCGTCCTTGGGAGAGGACCCAAAGCTGGTGGCTAGGTGAAGAGAGAGAAAAGATTTCCAGGACAGGGAGGAGCATGTGTGAAGCACCCAGAGCAGAGACAGTATTGCGATCACAGATGTGAACGACTACGCTCCAGAAAGCTGCAAAAGAGCAAGGGCAGGGACCATGTCCTTGTTCCACTCTGCTCCTGGCACCGGGCTGGGCACAGGCTTCAGTGACTGTCGGCAGCGATTCTCGGAGCTGATCTCTCCCTTTTCTTCTACCTTCTTATAAAACTACCTTCTAGATACAACTTTATTCCAGGGCCTTCAGTCTGCAGAGCAATTATTGGTTTACAGTCCATTAAACCAGAAGATGGGTCTTACTTGTTTTGCATTCCTAGTGCCCAACAAAACGTAAGGGTTCAACAGTGAAAGAAGATAAAAGAAGAAAAGAATGAAAGAAGAAAGGAAGGAAGGTAGAGGCAAAAAAGGAAACTAGAAAGAAAAGACTTTAACGCATTAAGATAAACTTTTTTTACTGTGGTCCATTCACTTCCTCCCCCGGCAACCAGAAGGGTGGCAGCAATATGACCTTCTAGGGATGGAAGAAAGAGGAGCCAGTCTCTTCCCACCCTTGACTCTCGTTTCTCCCCTTTTTCATTGCCAGCTTGTGTTAGTCAGCTATTGCTTCAATAATACTGCATGAGAAACCACCCCCATAGTCCTGAGCTTTATTTCTTGCTCACAGGTCTTCAGTCCGGCTGCAGATTGCCTGGGCCGAGCTGAACTCGTGGGATCCAGGCTCCGGTGTGAGGGCTGGAGTCAGGTCTCTCCACACTGTTCGCTCAGGTTGACCTGGCTCTTGTACTCCGTGAGCGCCACGGAAACTCCCCCCATTTTGCTGGTACCACTTTATATATGGTCTGAAAGTCGGTCACCTAACCAAGTCTAGGTCCAGCTCACTCTAGTATTTCGCATCTATCGGGTTGCCTCAGCCAAAATGTCCAATCCATCATTCTGTGGCAAACGAGAGAAACAGGTTGTTTTTTCAGGGTAAAAGATAGTTGTGTCTTATTTTGTGCGGAAGGGAAACAGCCAGTAGAGAGGGATGAATTAAAGAACATGATTAACTTATTTAGCAAGAGCCTGAAAGGGTAAGAGGGGAACGAGTCGAGGGCACAGGTGGAGGGATTGGCCTAAAACGGGAGGAAAGGGAAGAGGCGAGAGTCACTTTCAAATCAGACGGAGGCGATGGAGATTACTAGGGGGAAAGGAGGCAGAGAGTGAGGAGCACGTTCATAAAGCCACCAGTCTCTGTGTGCAGTTTATTATCCTCAGAGAGAAGAGGAGGCGTTGGTAAGGAAGAGGACCTCGGGAAAGAACTGTCCAGTCGGAAGAGCTCCCCGGGGAACAGGAGGAAGCACCGATGAAAGATTCATAGACGTGTGTGCCAAGTGGAGTTGGGGCCCAACTGACGACAGGGATCAGGAGTTCGTTGGCTCCTCATCTCTCTACCAATACGTGATTTTTCTCCAAAGGGCTCGGCCACTAGGGTGTCACAGCAGAAAATGCTGGTGGTTGACTGGATCCGAGACTGAGCAAGTCAAGGAACCAAAAGAGCAGAAAGTGCTGAATGAGAGAGCTCACATTAGTGACTCCCGGTGTTGAGGCTAAGTGGAGAAGAAAGGAAGGTGTGTGGCCATGGTTACAAGAATGCACAAAACTTACCCAACTGTGCACTTAAAATGGGTATTTTTTTTCATGTAAATTTTACCTTGGTAAAGGAAACATGAGAATGGTGAGAAAGCATCCCTTTCCAGTAACTTATTTTGTCATAGGAAATCATCCATGTCCTCTGGATTTTCATTTTCTTGTCATAGGGCTATATCTTCAATCGGGTTCCCTTGAAACAGGCTCTGAAATGGAGATCTGTGTGAAGGAGGTTTGTTGGGACGTGCCCTGTAAAAGTGCACTGAAAAGTACCTGTAAGAAAGCATGGAAGGTGTGATTGAGCAGACGGAGCCAGCGAACTGTGAAGCAGCGTCGGCTGTGGCTGTTCCACTAGGAGCTAAGGTCCTTTAGAGCTGCCTCAAAATGAGACAAAAAGATAGGAATATTATATTTCTTTGTCATCTTGTTTTGAGATGTGAGCTGTCTCCAATACATATTGGACCATATACACTGAAAGGTATTGTGGGCAAGACAGCCCCCTTGGCCAAAAGCAATTCCTGGGAGGTGGGAGCGGGGAGATGGCGTGGGGGGGTGGGGGCGCGGTAAGAAAGAGAGAGCCTGCGAGCCAGCTAGCTGTGAGCCATCAGTCACCAACACTCACCAGAAAGGCGGAATGAGTCTTCCAATCCTGAAACGGGTATCTGGGTAACACACCACAGTACCTACTAGAGGTTGTGCGCAGGATTCTCTGATTGCTCTTTTCATCTCTCTTGCATCTTTGCTTATGTCAATTTTTCTCTCTACTGTTTGATCTCTCTTTTTTCTCGATAAGACTTACAGTGGGTTTATCTATTTAGCAGATTTTTAGCAATCAGCTCTTAAATTGATTCATTATTTCTACTGTTTACTTTTATTTTTTAATTCAATTTTTACTTTTATTAATTCCTTCTCCCTGTTTCTTTTTGTTTATTATTTCATTAATTTACTTAAATGAGTATTAATTTTTTCTTTCTTCTTTAATGAAGACATAATGGAGGTATTTACGATTCTAAAATTTTCTCTATGTATAGCTCTATGTCCCATAGGTTTTGGTCCTAAGTATTTTTGGTAGTTTATAACTTATCTTTTAAAATCCTTTTTGTTCCATGTTTAGGAGAGTTTTCATAGTTCCTAAAAAACAAAATTTTTGTCACATTTTCATTATTTTAATTTTTACTGAATTATAAGAGAATATACCTTATGAAATCTTTTTAATTTTCAAGGTTTAATTTATGATCAAGTAAATGATTGACATTCCTAAATATTTGATGGACAAATGAATATAAATATGTTGTCCTCACTATTTGTTGCATTTACTTAATGTCCCTTGTTATTTTATTCAATGCATTTAACCTTGAGGTCCTTGGTCATAAACTAATACCTGCTTTCTACTTGCATTTGCTCTTTTGTTTTTTTTATCTCCTTGACCCACCTTAATTTTCATTTTTCTTTATTACTTTTTAAGTAGAGATATATAGACAGATGTAGATATAGATATAGCCACAGACACAGACACATAGACATATAGACATAGGCACAAATTTTTTTTAAAGGTGTGTGGTTCAGTTTGTTTTAACTCAACTAAAGAACTTTGTCCTTTAAAGGCAAAAACTTAGTCTGCCCATATTCTGTATGACTCAATCTCTTCTTTTCATGATAATTTTATGATTATTATTTCCTCTTTTTCCTTCGTGTTTGCAGATTTTATCAAATTCCTATTCTATTTTTCCCATTAATTTGAAAGTCCTATTATTTTGCATTTCATGGTGATCGCCTTCTTTTTCCTTGTTCCCATAATCACGAAATCCTCCATTCTTATGAGAAAACAGCACACCAACTATTTCCTCCACCGAAACATTTTTTTATTCCCTCCCTTTGCTCCACCCCAATAATATAAGTCTATTTCTTCCTCCTCCACCCCAGGATCCTAGTTTCACTGAAAATGATTATTGTTTCCAGTTCTAGGTAATTATTTGATTTTTCCTTACAGTAAATCAGTATGTACTTTCTTTTTTTAAGACACTTTGTTTAGCATTTGTTACATATTCTCAATATGTTCTGATCCCCTTCAATCTAATTTTCAGAGAGAAAGAAAAATTGAGATTGATTCTGTACCCACATTCCTCTTCTCCTCATCTTCCTTCACCTTAAAGTATTGGTTATTTTCTTATCAATTCACCCCAGAACACAGTGAGCCCTTCCAGGTATTGATTCGTTTCATCGCCCCTCTTCTAACATGTCCATCCAAGTCTCACGGATCCATCCTTAGGTCTCTTATTGTTTCTACCTTGTTTTACTTTTCTTAAAAAAAAAAAAATTGTGCTTTGAAAGAATTCTCGCACTTACAAACTTGATCTCAACAATATTAATCTTCTCCCTCAATTCTTCTATAGAATTGTTAACATAGGAAATCGTGAGAGTTTAATTGTTGTTTTGGTGGTAAGTGATTTTGTTAGTGGCGATGATATTGTTCCATGACAAAACATATATATATATTTTTTTGCATTTGAATCTCATCTAGTGTCTTATTATTTGTTACTCATATTGTTCTCTGGATTTTTGTCAGGCACGTGTTCTGTTTACAGAGCTGACTTTAGGCTCTTAGAATGCCCCTCTGTGGAGAAGTTCATTTTATTTTCCTCTTGATGTAATTCAAGCAAATGTAGATGCAGCTGCCATTGTTGAAAAATGGTGAAACTGTAGCTAACACACTCCGCTCTTCCCAGGAAGGAGACTATAGAGTCACACAAATCACCACTTCCGAGGCAATAGATGACCGAACAAAGGAAAATCCCTTTAGTGATCAGCTGAAACCTATGCAGGCAGCATTTGCAAAACACAAAAAGACAGGTGGGGCTGAAGATCTGTTTATACGGAGAGGCGGAGGAATCTAAGGACAGTGTTAGAGACATCACGGGGTGGGGGAAAGATTACGCTGGGGGAACCGAAGGGGGCCGTGGGAAGATGGAAGGTTAAAGAGGTGAGATCCAGCGCCCATGGGATAGCCTAACCCGTGAGATCTTTTCTTGACGTCCCTGCCCCCTCATATTCCCCTCCTCTATTATCTAAGGTACAGGAAACAGATTAGCTAGGTGAAGTCCTAACTCCTGGTCCTTGAAATTGATTGTAGGTGACTCATTTGCGCCCTTTAGGAGGAGAGTTTAAAACAACACCGTACTTCATCTGTGCTCAGTCCACAGGACAGTGTCGGGAGCGCCTCCTGCCCTGTAGCGCCCAGTTGAGAACCCGCCCGCCCTCACCAGCCTTATGGACAAAAATGAACTAGAGGAGATTACGAACCACCAGATGCCTCTCCCCGCCATGAATAATCATGAGAAGTATTCCTTTGATCTCCATTTCACCGAGGACAGCAAAGACCGGCTACTCTGAGATGTAAAGAAATGGCTCGGGTATGCAGGTTACACCACCTGTAGTTAGCGATGGCTGTTACCATCCAGTGAGCTCCTACCATGTGCCTAATTTAACCCTCCTTGCACGGCAAGTGAGGATCAGGAACATGAAGTGACACATCCAAGGCCTCGCAGCAAAGAAGTGCTGGAGCTGGAAATCACCCTGAGGACCTCTGGAGCCTGGTGCCCCCATTCTTTCCAGATGACCCCACTGACCCTGTCACACAATGAACAGCATAAACAAACACTCCACATAAATCCAGTGTCATGGAAATGCATCCAAGATGTGGACTGGAATAACAATTTCCTGTTAAATTTACCACACAGTTGATGCTTTCGCCTCGCTACTGGGAAACATCCCGTTCCCAAGGTGGAGCGGAACACTGGGAGACAGAGCATCCTGCGTCAGGCCTCCGGAGACACAGACGCCCCACGGGTCTGCCTTGTTCACTGACCCAGGGAGAAACCCTTTTTCCAAAATATTGAGAAAACCGTTCCAGAAATCCCAAGAGAGGAAAGCAGCCCTGGCGATAGGCCACCTTGTTGCCTCAAGCTGGCCTGCTCAGGTCCCAGCACGGTCGGAGTGATCCCCCAGTAGAGAACACTGCTCCCTCAGCCCGGGTGTCTGGACTGCCACCACATCATCCTAAGACCACATCCCTGATTGGGACCTGACAGTCAGATGCAGGCTTGAATCCAGGCTATGCGCCTATGAATCGTGTTTCTTAAGCTATCCGAGCCTTAAGTTCTTCATCATATAAACATGGATGAAAAAACCACCTCATAGAATTGAAAAAATAAACATTTATAAAAGTAATTGGCATACAGTAGGTGTTTGATAAAGGATAATTACTCTCCCTTCTGGCACACAGGACTTTAGAATACTATTTATGAAGTCAGTTCTTCAAAAAGCTAGCCCCGTCGCATTCTGTGACTGGAGTCAGGAGACAGGACGGAGGAGATTCTGCAGTTAGCATTGGTTGGAGAAAGGAACATATGCTTTCTCCTACCTTTAAATTCATAGTGAACATTATTGTTCTAAAGGCTCTGAGAATCCCCACTATATTAAGAAAGGTTTCCTGGATTCATTTGGCCACTAAAATTTTTTATAGTTTTGTAATATC
>NW_011888786.1:3072968-3078755 GCF_000151845.1 Pteropus vampyrus | reverse complement strand
AGTTACATCTAGAGAATATATTTGAAGAAAAACAATATCTTTAAGGGAGATTTTCATTTTTTTATATAAATGGCACAAAATGTCAGAAAGAAATTCATTCTTTATTATATTTATATTACCTTTATCTGAGGCACCTAAAAATACCCAGAGATAAATTGCCGGCTATTGAGACAGGCAGGCAGATCTGATCCTCGTGTTATGGTATCGCAATTGCCAAGAGACATGATCTGATCCAAGAAAGATTGAAAGCAACAATCAGAAGCCAGAAAAAAATCAGGGCAGAGCATTTCTTAAACTGAGAAAGACAGTGAAATATACATTACCCTCTCCAGAGGCAATGACAGGCAAAGCCTCTGGTCCTCAAAGTCCCCAGTCAGCTCTCACCGCCAGCACCCCGCTCTGCTCACGTGAGAGAGAGCACAGTAAAGCACGTGTGGGAAAGAGCACTGTGCTTGAAAACCAAGTACTGGAATCCCAACTCTCTGGGTCTCAGTAGCCTTAGTCATAAACCAGGGCTGACTTTATGTTGATTAGATAAGATCTTGTACACAAAATACTTTGGAATAGTCAATTAATGTCATATTTAACTGAAGCATTTGGAAGATGGATATGTGTGCCAATTTAGAACCTCCAAGACCTCAGAGAACCTCAAAGATCTGCCACAACCTTCTATTCTTAACAGATGGTGAGACTCAAGCCCAGTGCTTTCTCCAAGGTCACACAGCTCATTAGTGACAGAGCCAATACTTCAGCCTGGGTCTCCTGACTTTTAATCCAGAGATCTTCCCACTATACCTCAAAGATCATATTCATCTTCACTTGTGTTTAACATCAAATGAGCACAAAATTAAGCCGAATATAGCAATGGAACTTGTAAGTAAATATGAAATCCTCTTATCTAATCTATTCAGAGAAAAAGGAAATTCTGGTTAATCAAAGAATCTGTCTCACGGAAATTAAAAAATTCTCCCCACAAAAAGGTCAGGGAGCCCTGATATACACCACACACAGATTAATGACTTTCAAATCATGTGAAAGCAATACAGTTCACCTTTGAAACCAGGCTGGACATAATTTCCTCTGTCTTTGATGACTGTGGATTCTCACATTGCTTCAAGGCAACCACGATGAATATCAATCATCAGCACACTGAGGGCATAAACTTAGAGCCCCACTCTAAGATTACACTGCGTGTGCAGGGCTGGTTAATAGAGCTCTGGGTTAATGGAAATCCAGGTAGCGGAGGAGGGTGCTGTGTACAGATTTATGACCAGTTTCCAGGAACTCGCTAATTTAGAAGATTTTGTACCTTTACTCTTTATTTTATTTAAGATAGGCTATTGCTTAATATTTTATGAATTTCAGAATTAAAAGCCAGCATCATAAAACAGAAAAACAGTGTAGATAGTTCACGGAATCTCAAGACGTGAATGAAATACGCAAGGCAACAATTTCTATTTCATCCTTCAAAAGAGAAGGAAGGAGAGGCACAAGAGGTGAACTGACATACCTATTCAGAGGCAGAACAGGGACTCGAATCCGAGACTTCCAACTCCTTGCCCAGAACTCTTTGCTTCAACGGATGTAGAAGTTTACATTTGATTGTTTACTTTTTTATCCAAGAGAGCCCAAGGGTAACTACCTGGAATTAAGGGTAGAATGTTCGAGAAAAGATAAATCTAGATTACAGCTGCTATGGAAAGCAAGGAGCAGTGTCTGCTCCAAAGAATGAGAATTCCCCACTTAGTTCCCAGTAACCTTGCCTTAAACATAGGTAACCCGCCCCACGCATGCTCAGGAAGTTCTGGCAGCACATGCGGACGGAGCCAAAGCTGCCGGGCTTCCGAAAGCCTGCCACCATGCCAACTGGGGAAGCCCCAAATCCTTTCTCAACAGGTGCAACATTGAATTTACTGTCTTCTCTCAATCTAAATTGCTTCCTGCATTCTCCATCTCAGTTGGTGGTAAAACCATCAACCTGTTGCCTACGCTAGAAACCTAGAATTCAATTGTAACTCTTCCCTCTCTCAGGACTGCTTGTTTTTTTACCCGGGATATACCTCTTGGTTGCTTTTTAAAAATTCAGTCTCAACTACCACAGCCATAGATCAGATTCTTACCGTCTCTCACATAAATTACTACAATAGGATTTCTCCTGACACAGCTGTCAACAGCCCTACCTTATCCCCAACCACTGCCTGCTTAAAACCCTTTGATGTTTCCATTCAGGAGAATTTCCCTAAACGATCCACCCACCCCTACACACACGGTCGCACAGCTGCACTCCAGTAGCACCGACCCACTTACTACATTACACTGTGCTATTTTTTATCTCTGTAACTTGGATCATGCTGGTCCCTCTACCCAGAATGCCCTTCTTTCCTTACTTTCCCCAGATCATTTTCTCTGAGTACTTTCTGTTCATGCTCCGAGACTCAAGAAGTCACCAAGTGCAGGGAGCTTTCCCTGATCTCCAAGTCCAACCTGCAGGATAATGTACCCGTCTTCTGTTCTTCCAGAGTCCCCTGGATTTAATTTTCTCATTGTACCCACCACATCACCGTACACCATCGAGGGGTCTGCTTTTCCCATTAAACTGTGAGCAACGTGGCAGCAAGATCAAGACTCTGTCTTATTCCATTTTTGTGTCCCCAGGACCCAACACACTTAGCTCTTAAAAAAGGCTGAATTAACAAACAAGCAAACTAATTTATTGATCAGTGCTCTTTCCCACCTTTGCTGTCCTTTCTAGTCACCTTCACAGGGTACCGTCTGCACCCTCCGTGGGCCTACCCCAGGTGCAGAACCATTTACACTGAAGAGAGAGGAGTTTTTCTAACAAGCACGCGGGGAGCAAACCATCAGACGGGGGTGGCAAACAGACACATCATCTCCTCCATATTGAAATGAGTTTTTTTTCCCTTTCAGATGCTGAAAGCTGTAAATGCAACCAAACCATAAAAATGTCACAGCACCTACGAGGACTCACATTTGTACAATTCATGAGCGTAACCACAGTTCATCTTCAGAACAATTCTAGGAAGGTCATCAGAGTCAGTGTTGTCCTCATTTTATAGACAAGAAAATTGAGGTTTACTGAAATTATCAAGCACACCAAAGTCTGAAGATTAGTTAAATTAAAGGCTCAGATTCTACTGTCTGACTCTTAGACCTCTATACCAGTGTTCTCCAACCTTTCTGGCACCAGGGACTGGTGCTCCCTTGAGAATCTAATGCCTGATGATCTGAGGTGGAGCTGAGGCGGTGATGCTAGTGCCTGGGGAGCGGCTGCAAATACAGATGAAGCTTTGCTGGCTCACCTGCTGCTCACCTCCTGCTGTGCAGCCCAGTTCTTAACAGGTCGCAGACTGGTACAGGTCCATGGCTAGGGGGTTGGGGACCCCTGCTCTACACCGTGCTACCTCAAAGCATTTTTATTCAAAATAAAAATCAAAACACTCTTATCTCTGCATTATCCTTTTGACTTCATTTTCCTGAAGCTCAGGAGAGTCCTACACTGCTGCACATTTGCCAGGGAACCACCCGCCCTGCCATCCTAAGGCTGGCTGCCCTTCCTTCTCTTCAGAAGGGAGGAACACAGCTTCCTTTAGGACCCAGGAACAGATGCTGCCCTGAAACAGCTTGAGGAGCTCCTGACCCTCTCCCTATTCGTGGTTGCTTAGAAGCAGGAAAGCAAATTAGTATCTAAACAGTTTCTTTAGATGGAAGGCATAATTCATATAACAGGTCAAATGCTATCCAACAAATAACACTGAACAGAAATCCTCAAGTTATAAAAAGATTCTCAAGTCTTGACTATGGATCATTTATTAAAAAGCAGCCTTGATATGACACAGTTCTAAATATGTGTATGGGTGTGTGTGCACACGCACACACACACACACACAGTCCTATTGTCTTGAGTTACTTTGTGCTATGTTCTGTCTAGGTTTTTTGATGTCTTAACTCATTAATCCCCATAACATGCCTATAAGAAAGTCTTAGTATCTCCATTTACAACTGAGAAAGTGGACACTTAGAGAGCTGTCCACCTAGTGGTTATTGAAACTAGACATGCTCAGTTACACTACTTAACCAAATCCCAACTTTGCCACTTGCCTGTGTAGGTTAATTGATCTCTCTAGCCTCGGTTTCCTCTGTGACATGAAGCCAATAATGATAACTTTCAGCACATGGCTCTACTATTTTTTCAGGACACCATTTCTGCTTCAGGTGGTGAATGAATAAGAGAGTATGTAGATAAAAACACATGAGCTCGTATTCACCTTGACCCAGAGATCACTCACGCCACTCACACTCCCATGCCACTGCTAAGAACTGGTTGTGTACCCAAAAGCAAGGGTGCTGGAAAACACAGTCTAGCAGTGTGCCAAGGAAGGAGAAAACTCAGCCCTGAACCCTGGTAGGAAACTAGGCACCCCTGCTGTACTTCCCACATAGCTTCATTGTGAGAATAAGATAGTACGTGTAAAGTGCCTAGCACTATGAGCATGCAATAAATGTTAACTACAACTATTCTTGATAGGTACCAAGGGTAAGAACACAAGATTCATGACATCTCTTCTAGTGCTTTCTGTCTTAACCCTTAGAGTATATCTATCACTTCTTTGAATTTATTGTACTAACTATACCCAGCCCTTGCTTTCAAAGAAATTGACAAACTGTAGGGGGATATTGAATGCTATCATAATTGAAGATACATGTACAAATCAATTTATAACAACTGGAGCAAGAAATATTCACTTATTCATTTAATTAACAGATACTTATTAAATATCTAGAATGGACCAAATACCTTTAGTACTTAACACAGAGTTAAATCAAAGTTTTGTGGTAACATTTTACATTATTTCACTTGCAGAGTTGATACAATATACCTACCAGAATTCTTGAAGAAGATACACAGCATCTCCTGATTGAGAGGGATACAGTGAATCAGAATTGGTGCTATGTGTACACCATTTGCCCAACAAGCTGCCTGAAAGCAAGTCTAACTAGCAAACCTGTCCCAGTAAAAATAAAACATAAGAACATCATGCAAGTCATAAGCATTCCAAACCCTAGGTTCCTTACAGGGGGAGAAGCATCAGGCAGCACACACTCAGTAATAGGATCATGTTCTAAACTACTGGACAATCCTAAATAATGAGACTAGCTGACAGTGCTGGACCTATTTACTTCTTTGTCACCATCCTCTTGATCTCCTCTGAATTATGCTCTCTCTGCTGATTTCTACGACATTCAATCCAGGTATCCCGTAAGGCATTTTGTCATTCTGCTTCATGAACCATTATAGCAGAGCTTAAGAAACAAAAGGAAGAAAGAAATTATGTGGAAAAGAAGGAATACCCAAACTGTTTCCTTCTACTTGCTGCTGAGTAATGATGTCAAATATTCAATCACTTCTCCTCTAAACATTCATTATACAACTACTGTGTTGTATCTCTATCTTCCCCAGACCTGCTGGCATAGCAAGTTCAAGAAGATATGTTTGCTGCTCACCTCCTGCTGTGCGGCTCAGTTCTTAACAGGCCACGGACCGGTACAGGTCCATGGCTAACGGGCTGGGGACACCTGCTCAATACCATGCAACGTCAAAGTATAATGTAACGATGTTTAAAATATAGTTTATGATTGGCTAAAGAAGTTATGGTTCATATATACAATGGAATATTACTCAGCCATTAAAAAAATAAAATCCTACCATTTGCAACGATATGGATGGACCTAGAGGTTATTATGCTGAGTGAAATAAGTCAGACAGAG
>NW_011888786.1:3033465-3071013 GCF_000151845.1 Pteropus vampyrus | reverse complement strand
CCCTCTCTTTCTTGGTTTGGGTAGGAGACCTTGCTCAGCTGTGAGTTTCTTATTTTGTAACTGGTTTATTGAATGATCTAGACTCTAAAGAAATCAAGTTTAATCTTTCTCACCACTGCAGACCTGCAAACCTGCCCTGTGGACCCATTTTCTCCTCCCTGCACATAATCCTGGGTAGGTTTTTTTTATCATTTAGAATTAGGTTTTATTAGAAGAAATAGAAACCCTGAAAACGAGTGGTTTAAATAAGATAGGTTATTTATATCTCGTAAAAAACAAGCCTTGGGGTGAAATGTCCAGGGTTAGTACAGCAGCTTCATGTTCCTCAGGGACTCGGGTTCTTTCTAGCTCACTGCGCCCCCAAACCTAAAGTGCGGCACCTCTCCCTTGCCCTCACAGTCCAAAACACTGCTGAAGATCCAGCTAACATACCTGCATTCCAAGGAATAAGATAAAGGAAAGGAAGGCTTAAGGAGACTTACTCTAAGCACAACATAACGCTTCTGTTTAGTTTATTGTCTAGAAGGGGGTGTAAGGTAGCTTCCTAGGTAGGGTACAATGTGCCTAGTAGAGAAGCCAGGTTTGTTACAAAGTAGGGAGGAGAGAATGGACAGGCAAGTGGCAGTCTCTGTCACAGCTTCCATAGCTTTTCCAGTAACTCAGGTAATAAAAGGCTTTGTCCATTATAATATTAAAACTCCAAACGCTCATCCAGTTGAAGCCTCCCCTGTGTGTACTGGGGAGCAGGGCGGGGGCGGCTCCTGTGTTGTCTCACCGGAGAAGGAGAGAGAGGACAGAGAGATATCGGCACAGTTAAAACCTGGCACTGGGATTCTCTGTGCGCAGCCGATTCCAAATGTTTTGTTTTCCAAATGGTTGCTTTTGTGGGGTCTCCGGCGATACCTGAGCCCTGTAGTATTCTCAGTGCCATTAACGTGGGCGTGTCAGAGACTGAAATTTGCCCCCCAATATCCACCTTCCCCTTCTTATTATATAGCGATAGGATCCCAGTTAAGCGGTGGACACGTGACCTTCGGGAATAAGGACACCAGTTACCAAGTGACATTACTTTAACGATGAACACTCTGTTGACAGCTGGTTTCTGCTCTGACGTGGAAGCAACTTGGACATTGTCACTCCCTTCCTCACAATAAGAAAAAAGCCGGACGAAGTGAAAATCAACAACTCTGCTTAGATTCATCAGAGAATCGAGGTCGCAGGGCAAACCGATGCCCTGAAAACTAGAGAGAGAGACAAGCAAGTCCACAGAATCACGACTTATCCGGAATGGAAGCTGCCGGAGCCACAAACGGAAGCAGAACTTAAACTGTCACTGACGAACGACTGGGGGAGTTAACAGCTCTGGAGGGCAGGCCTGCTGGCGAGCTCTCACACCTGTGTGAGTGTTACTTCCAGCAGCCCATCAAGATCTCTGGGTGAAAATTGGAAGAAACTCCTTTTGTGCTTCCAGCAGGGAGAAGAAGAAAGTGACCGCTTTGAAATACATCCAGAGCTTTCTTCTCTTCATCTGCCCTTAAGACGAGCTACTTTAACAGAGCCTAACTCACGTGGGAGAAAGGAAATACCCATCTCCAGCCTCCCTCTACTCTTCCTGAGAAGCACCTGAAGGGCCACAGCCCTGGGGCACATGCTGACTGAGGGGCTGAGAGCGAATCTCGAATCTTGGGAGTACAGGATGCTTTCCCTCTTCCCACGCCTTACCGCCACACAGCTGAAGGAACCGCAAGGCCAAGACTCCATTTAAGAAGGAGTTCCTGTGGAAACCAGGAACAATCCAGGAGACAAAGACAAGGACCCTAAAGAAAATGGAAGCCTCACATATCCCACGGCTCATGCAAACAGTGGAGAGAGCACATCTCCTAGCAAAACAAACATAAAACTGCATACTCAAGACCTGTTTGTACCAGTTTCTATTACCCAATACACCATGTCTGGCTTTCAATAAAACATCACAAAGCATTCTAAAAGGCAACACACACACACACACACACACACACACACACACACACGATACAACAAACGAGCAACAGAACCAGAGTCAGATAAGACAGATATTTTGGAATTATCAGACCAGGTAAAATAACTATGATTAATATTCTAAAGCTCTAATGAAAAAAAAAGTAGAACATGGAAGAACTGCTATAATGCAAGCAGAGAGGTGGGAACTCTAACAAAAGAATCAAATGGAAATGCCAGAAATCGTAATCACTGTCCCAGAAATGAAGACTAGCATTTACCAGCTTCCTTTTCAGCGAGGTGAAGCCACGTGCCTGGGTTTTGACTAAGAGGATATGAGAAGAAGGGATGTGTGCATCCCTCAGGTCATGCTTGGCAGGACCACGCCCCCGTGGTGGCCTTTAGGATCACTCGCTTGCATTCCACTACAGGATTGTACTTCTTCTGACTCTTTGATGTTAAGTGTGGCCGTGCGATCGGTTCTGGCCAACAGGTGAAGGGTGAAGTCATTTAACTGCTGATGCAAGGCTCTCCAGCCCGCCCGTCTCCTGCCGCAGGCCCCAGCAATGCTGCAGATGACGCAGGTCCCTCCTCTGACATCCCTGAGTGAGAGGGGCATGAGACAGAACCCCTAGTGACCCATGGAACGCATATCACACAAGCAAAAAAATCAAGCCCCTGATATTGTGAAGATGATTATTACGATAGCAGGGTCCAGCCTATTCCAACTAACAGCCCCTCCCTTTTCCCTCACCATCCTCACTCCAGCTGAAATGCAACTGGTGCCGAGCCAACTCGGATCCTGTGAAAAACATCCCAGCGATATGAGAACAATAAAATGGAAAGAACCTGGGTCTCTGAAGAATTCTCAGGGCAAAGCCACATACCAGCTCGAATTTCTCTCCGAAAGAGAAATACACTTCCATTTTGTTTAAAACGTTCTGTTTTGTTACGGCTGAATCTCTGACGAATAAAATAGGCCGTGCTTCCTCTGCCTGGTTGCTTACGCTTCGGTCCCGAAGAAATCCTGTATGCCCGCTCTGTTACCACAGTATTGTACATTTGAAGTTCTGTGCTTTACCGGGCGTTTACAAACATATTTGGCCACACCACTGCACTAATTGTTAGTTCTCAGGAAGTGTGAAATGAAAACACTCAATGCTATTCGCCTACATGTGTGTAACCATGGGGAAAAGGTTTGGTCCCTGCCCTACTCTGGCTTCTGTTTCAAACTCAATTTGTTTAAATAATTTTATGAGTTTATATGTGAGTTGAAACAATGCCACCACTGAAAAATGACTAACATTGCCAAGAAAAGAGAAATCAAAATGGTGGCCAGCAGGAAACTCGGTGTTTATAATGGAAACTGTCTCAGGTGAGGTTAAAAAAGCACAATAGGACATGACGTAAAGTCTTTGTCAAACTAGCCCGTGTGTAATCAGACATAGCTACAATTCCTTAAATTAAGAGACAGCCCATTTAGCCAATTAAATCATGCTTCAAATAAACTCACATAAATAGTATACATTCCCAAACTCTTTGTAGGGTTGTTTCACTTATGATGAAATCTGAAATACTGCACATCTTCAGGAACAAACACTATAACGAAAACTGAATTAAATTTTAAAAAAGAACTGGTTCCTCTAACTGGAAAACTAGATACGGATTCAGGAAATGCTTAATCCAACAGCAAAAACGATGACCAAAATTGGGTTTTTCTGTCTCCATCTCTGGGTTCGCGTTTAGGTGTTGGCTTCAATCTCCAAAGCAACTCCCTCTACCTCGCCTCGCATCTCATGACGGCTGCCACGGAACTACATATGTTCTCTTGTTTATCTCCATAAAGAAAGCGTATGCCACCAACCACTCAACAAAACTCTGGAATCCCAGTTTGATTTAATTAGCGCAGGTCATATGTCCATTCCCTGAGCAGAATACGTGAGGGCTGAGCCACACGCTCCATCTTTTTGGGGGCAGAATCGGCCTCCTCTGAAACATGGGGAAGAGACAGACAGCTATAGCATAGACTGCTAGCTCCTTCCCCTCCCACGTGGTGACTAGAATGCATGTCCCTGCTTCGCTTGCAGCTAGGTGCAGGCATGTGACTGAGTTGGAACTAACAGTACGAAAGCCTTGACCATGACAAAACCTCACGCTTAATCCCTTCTAGTTTTTCCCACCTCTCAGGTAAAAGGAGAGGACTCTAAAAATTTAGAGGAGGTCAGAGCCAAGAAGATGGAAGAAGCAGAAAACTCTGAATGAGAAAAAACCCAGGAACACCCACATTAGACTTTAACCTGAGCAAGAAATATGTTTTTTATAATGCTTATGCATTAAAAATTGATTATTTATTTATTGCAACAGTAAGCATTACTTTAACTAACACAACACTACAAATAATATTGGAGTGATGTTTCCAACCACAGAGCAAATAGATGTTGGACAGCCCAAAATAAGCAACATCCACTGCAACAAGGGTTTCAAAATTCGGATTATCTTTAAATAAAATGGAAGCAATTATGCTGCCAGAGACATCTCAGTCTACATACCTTTTCTTTTCCAGAAGAGGAGCATTGTAATGACTTAGCCACAAACCAAATAAACAAAGCAGCAATTGCCTCTTGTACTATAATAAGCCTTTGCAAACATGCCCTGCATTTGCACATGGCTTCCTTAATAAATGGATGCTATTTTCTTATGTTCACCAGCAGTCATATCAAATAAGAGATGCAATTTAAATTTGCTCTGCTTCTCAGGGAACCACTCTTCAATACAACTAGCATTTTAAAAAATGAAAAATGTATTTTTCTAAAATCTCTTCCTCTTCTATTTTAATGTGCAAGCACAAAACAAACAGAAAAAAAAAAACGCAAAAACCAAGAGGCACAGAGAAGGCTATATAGAAGAATCTGTGACCCTGTTAGAAAGCCAGTGAGCAAGGCAAGGAATAGTGACTGGTGGAAGCCCAAGCCAGTTACCTTCTATCCAAAATGGAACACGGCCATGCTACACTGAACGCCCGATCCCATCCGATCTCGGAAGCTAAGCAGGGTCGGGCCTGGTTAGTACTTGGATGGGAGACCACCTAGGAAGACCAGGTGCTGTAGGAGGAGTAAAAAATAAAAAAATAAGGGATTGTAAGCTGACAAGGTCCTTGCAATCTGTGAGGTCAACCAAGGGTTGCCTCGCCTAAAAAAAATAAAATAAAAACATAAATAAAAATAAATAAAAAATCAAATATGCCCAGACGGGGTGAAATCGGTACCAAATTCAAAGCTTAAGCAGATATTCAAAAAGAAAAACTAACATCAGGAATCGACATGCCAGGTGACAGACAAATACGTGCTCTGCCTGGAGAGCTCCTTCCTCTTCAGCTGGATAAATTCTACTCATCTTGCAGGGCTCAGCCGAAATATCACAGCCTTGAGACAGATTCTGATATAATTCCCTCCTCACCTTCATGTAGTTATTCCTCTTCTTATAATTACCTTAATAACCTTCACTCTTCTTCCATAGTTCTTCTCATTACTGTAATTACAGAATTATCTGTGTAATTATTTTAGGTCTGTCTCCCCGTCTACAGAGAAAGTCCTCTGGGGAGAAAGACCATGTTGCCTCGTTCACCTGTACATTTCCAGGGCCTCACACAGTGCTTGGCACATGGTACAGACATTAATTCCAATGGCATTCTGCTGAGTGGTAGGGCTGGCATCAAGTTATTTTAAAAGGACAAAGCGCCTGAGAAGATCCTAGCCTGACATTTTCCTTTTGGCCAGTTTTTGGGGGGTGAAAAAAAAACCTAGAAACCAATAGAACATTATCTCTTAAATCATCTAAGAAATCATCTATTTTGAAAAACACTTTGAAAGATTGTAGAAGATTTTCTCTAGACCTTTTTTTCTTGAAGACAAACCCTATCATATCACTACGTATGGAATACGCCTCTGAGATGATGAGAACTAAGCTGGTATGGAACAACCTCCTATCCCACCACAGCCCTCCCCTCATTTCTTTCCCTGGAAAAGGACTATGGACCAGCCCATAAACTTCAGATCAATCTTTAGTCCATCATTCAAGCTTTGTCACTTCCTAATATGTAATCCCCAACTTCCTTCTCCTGTTTGAAAGGGCCCCATTTTTCTCTTTTACAATGGCCTCAAAAAATTGTAAAAATGGAAAAATATAGGTAAACGGCCTATCTCTGGGTCTGTGACAGACACCAATGTTCTGTTTTTTGCTTTCTTTCATGGCACTCCTTGTCCTCAAGTGCCCTCTGCTCTTCGATCTTATTACAGACTCTAGACTTTTCTCCCACTTGCCTCCTTATTCAAATCCACTTCAAACTCGCTCTCAGAGCAGAAAGGATCTGATCATCAAGTTCAGACGAAACCCTCAATGATTGATTGGATTTTATTTTTTAAACTAACATTTATTGAGATTTCATATAATCTTGTTTAATGCAATAACTCCATAGATGGGAACTATTTATTAATCCCTCTTTATTGATGAGAACTCTGAGGCTTATAGAGCTTAAGTAACTTGTCCGATATAATATAGCTTGTAAATGGTGGGCCCAGAATTGAAAGCCAGGTCTGTCTGACTCCAGATTCACTCTCTCCACAGCAACACGCTGCCTTTCCACTTTCTTCTGTTAATACCCTTGTTCCACCCAAATAGTGAAAACTTTCAATGGATAATTGCCTGGTTAGATGCCAAGTCTAGCCCAAAACTGTGATACCACATGTGGCTGGCATAAAATCGTTAATTCACAAAGGTCCAACCACATCATCTTCAGCTGGATATTGTAACAGACACCTTAGCAGATGGCTTTGACTTCAGCTACTATCATCAGGAGACATTTGTAGTGACAGACAGAACACAGAGTAAAAAAAAAAAAAAAAAGTTATTTGAATAATGGAAACAATCTTACAGTCATCAGTCAACCTGGAAAATATTCTTTATTCTCAACTGAAATCATAACCACTTCAGAAGGCATATTTAAATGGAGGATATTCTAGGTCATTTAAAGGCTTTAGAAAAAAGGTCACTGTTCCTTAACGATTTTAACTTAATTGTGTAATAACAACTAGATATAAAAATAGCAATGACCATTAAAATGAAATGTGGTTGCTACGCTCAGTATAATCAAATCAGAAAATCTAGAAGAATGTACATTCAAGCATTACTGACCAAGTGACAGAGACCTGTTTACACTGAAAATATTAGCTCAGACACAAGGAAGATCCTAGACCAGAAGGCCAACATGAGATGCAGATGGGGGCCAAACGAGCTAAAGACATAAAACCAAGGGCTCCAAAGATGATAACACTCTACTAAGGCCAGATGAAATACTACCTTTCTGGTTAAGTTATTCAAAATACTATAGTAAAAGAGTTTGGTAATTTACCACCACACCCCAAGAATCTTCTACATAAGATATATCTGTGTGTGTGAGAGAGAGAGATTTTATGCTTATACTGAATATTGATAACTGCATGTGTTCATTCCACAATGCGAGCTACATTCTCAAAAATAAAATCCTTTAATTGTCTTTACAAGGTCTTGCATTAAATAACCCTATTTCAGTACTGTTAACGGTAGCTGTACCAAGTGCAGGCACAGTAACCTTCCTGGGAATCACTCTCTCTGTGTTCAGACATATGGTTCAAGTCACCTTTCTTAGAAAATGATGTCTGAATAGAGCCTGATCCAGTGTTAATGAACAAAACAAATGTTCCTCCTTTGAAGGTTCTCACCGACAGAGCCATTTTCTTGGCAGTCAACCTGCTTCTCATCCTTACCCAAGATGCATTTTTTAAGGTCTATTCTATGCCAGGCCTGTGTCAAATACTGGAGATACCTTCAAAGGACTCGCAGTAGAGGAAATAAGACATAGACGCAGAAGTTGAACTAAAATGGTAGGTTCCCAGGATAAAAACTGGTGCAAGATACAGTGGCGGCACCAAAGAGGAAGTGGTTGATTCTACATGGGGGACAATGGCTCTCAAAACATTTAGAAAGATGGTGAAATAAGAGGTAAATCTAGAAAGTGAAGTGAATGTTGCTTTCTTATTGGAGACAAAGAGGTGGGGAGGCGGGGGTGGATTGAACCTTACAGTAGGATTTTAATACTAAGATCCATGTCAGTGCTAGTTATCCTAGTAACAGAATCTTGGGCCTACACACAGAGCTCAGTAGTAGGCCAGTTCCCTGGAAACACACCCAGGAGCCCTTTTATCTATTAAGTATAATCCAGGTCCCTGCCATCTGTAAGAAACTCTGACTTGTTGATGATTTTGAAGGGGATGACTAGACGGACCTCTCCTAATCACAAATAGAACCCTTGAAGTAAGTTTGGCACCAGAAATAGGTGGTAGGCATAACAGACATGGCAAGCAAAGGGAGAAGTACTATGAGTTTGGCAGAGGCATTAGGGAAAAACAATAATAGTAATAACTAAGATCGATTGAATGCTTACTGTGTGGTATGAGTACTTTTTATACTTTATAGGCATAAAGTATAAGGATTATCCCATTTGAGAGATAAGGAAGCCAGAGCAAAGAGATATTAAACAACTTGCTCATGGTTATAGAGCTAAGAAGTAGGTGATCTAAACAGGAGGCAAACCCAGGACGTCTCAGTGCAAAGTTCATGCTGAGATTCTCTTTGCTAGAGGGCCTCGAAACCAACAGTGCTGTCTAAACAGTTTGGCAGGAGCCAGAGTCCAGGAGGATGATTAGCAAACTCTGACCCTAGAGAACTAGTCACTAGGTCTGTGCTGGGTACTACCCTCCCTGCAGGGCTAGAAGTCTGGGGCCTGCTGCTGGAACAAAAGCAGAAAAAGCCACATATTTCACTGGGGTTAGGTACACTTTCTCTGAAGCCTGAAACTCGTGAAGACAATAGTTTCCCTTCGATTAGTACAATAGTAGTCCCTTCCGCCTAACCAATTAAAAAAAAATGCTTTGAACCTTCTAGAAATAGCTCCCTCTCGATTATCACTTCCACAACTCGCAGGGCCCAGAAGTTTCCACTTCATGTCTGTTTTGTATATTTAAACTCATGATCTTCATATTAATTCTTCCAAAATGACATTTTATCATGAAGAGTATCTCCATTTAATGTCCCTGTGTCAATATTAATGATGGCATTTGCGTGTTTATTAGGTAAAAATTGGGTCCTGACAATCACACAGTCAATTCCAGGGTCCACGAGCTCATTCATCAGGGCTTCTCAATTGCTTTTTTAATTTCTTCTGTTGACACTGACCCTGTGTGAGGTTATTTATAAAAATCTTTATGAATATAATTTATGACTTAATTTTAACAAGTATTAGATAGATGTTATCGCTGAGCCCATGACCTGAGGTAGCGAAGATTTCCTATCAGATAGCATCAGGATTCATTTAAATTTCTCATTTTGTGATTCCTGTTCTATTTCCCCAGCAGCTCGAAGGGTCAAATATAAATGAAAGAGAAATGTCTTTCACATTAACTGATCTTTATTGATTCCTTGGAACAGAAATGTAGATCTTTCTAAAGCAATTGGACAAATGACCTAAAGAAAGACAAAGAACATTTTTATGTGTACCTATAACAATTATACCGTACATGAGATGTTTCTCCAACATATGCAATGTATTCTATATTACAGTATTTTTAAGTTTATATTTTTAAATAAAAAAACAGAGACACATTTTTTAACTGGAAAAGTCTTAAAAAAAAAACGCTCATTCAAGGATTTCAAACTGACCACGCACAGGATAAGTAGCGTTTAGCCTGTAAAGAGAAGAGTTTTAAAAATACGAAAATGCTTAATGAGCCTTGATTTCTAACTTCTTTTGAAAAGTCAAAAGATCTGGTGACACTGTGCCAATACTTCCCCATGAAATAACGGTCGCTCCTGGAAAAGTCTGTGTAATCTCCAGATGTCATCGTCCCATCATCCATTTCTGTCTTACACCTTATACGCTTCATTCTCTCATATCACTTGCCTGATCTCTGAAGGCTTTGAGGCTGTCAACCCCAGTTCTTGTCCAACTACCTCATTTTACAGGTAAGGACACTGACAACCAGAGAGATTAAATAACACGTTCACACAGCTGGAACGAGGACCAGGTCCCGGTCTCCTAACCCAAGCCGCACTATTTTCTTAGTGTAAATTTTGCTCTTAACAACATCTTTTGGGCAGACATATGGATGCATGTTACTTAACACCTCACTGAGTGTAATGAATAGGTAAATATTATTGTGCCTCTGCTCTTGCCAAAGACGACCGTAATGATGAGAACCTAATTTACGGATCCTACGTATCTGTCATCAGAAAGGAATACTAGCTGTGAGGATTGACCAGAATGATAATATGTGATGCCATATTGTATTGATTCCCGTCTGATACCTGCAGTAGCGATTAGGCAACTCTAAACACAAGTACTGCCAAGCCCAGGAAACAACATGGTCTTAGAAAGGGCTGATGATAAAAAAAGACAAGACACATCTCCTGTGTTAGGCTGCCAAGATGGCCCAATGATCTACATCTCCAGGAATTCGTGCCCTTAAGTAATTCTCCTCTTGAGTGAGGGCTGGACTCAGTGACTCACTGGTAATGAATAGACTATGGCAGAAGTAACGGTATGCCACTTGCGAAGATTAGATTATAAAAGACTGAGGCTTCTGTCTTGATGGGGTTCTCATTTGCTTGCTCTTGGATTGCTTGCCCTGTTGAGAAGCCAACTGTCATGATGTGAAGCAGCACTGTGAAGAGAGCCACGTGGTGAAAGACAGGCTTACCAACAACCACACGAGTGAGCTGAAAGTGGAACCCCACCCCAGCCAATATGCTAGATGACACCATAACTCCAGGAAACAGCTTGACTGAAACCTCATTAGAGATTCTGGGCCAGAAGAATCTAGATAAGCCATTCCCAGATTTCTGACCCACAGAAACTATGAAAAAATAAATGGTCGGTTGCTATTTTAAGCCATAAGTTTTGGGGTAATGGGGTAATAATATGACAAATTACCCCAAACAAATAGGCTCCTCAACCATAGACAGAGATCACAGATTTCTGAGTTCCCCATGTGTGTTAAGCCACCTAAATTTTTATACATATTACAAATAACATATACTGATATGTGTGTGTGTATATATATGTACACATATATCAGAAATGTGGAAGCATACTGATTAAAAAACATACATATGAGTAAAAGATGGAAGCATACCAATTTAAAGAACACATGTAAGTAAAACAGAACTGTGTTCGAATCCTGGCTTTGCCATTTGTTACCTAGATGACCTTGGAAAGATACTCAGCTTTCACTTCCTCATCTGAAAAATGAGGTTAGCATTCTCACTGCATTTTATAAATGATTCTACTTTTATTCTGAATCGCCCTCTATTGCAGTTACTGGTTGCAGTTCACTCTGAGGTCAGATCTAATTCCAGTGGGCTCAAACCAAATACCAGCCAGAAGGTCATCTATGCATTGTAAAACACCTAGGCTTCATGGTGGGCTCTTCTGGCCCACCCTAGACTAGGCTCGCCTTCACCAGGAAGCTTTGTGAGCATCATATTGACTCAGCTGTGAAATGGTGTTTATAGACATCTCCTTTATAAAGATGATGTATGATATGTGTCCAAATGCCATGTACTGTTTAGGGAACAATGATTAGTTGAATCTTTACACTGTTCGACATGAGTAGAAGAGAACGGCTGTCTGAATAAACTTATTCTAAGCCAAAGTTCAAGATTTCTAAGCCTTCATCCTACAGATTATGACTTTTCTTTTCATTTTCATAATCGATATCTTTAGCTTGCTCACTCCCTATAGGAAAATAAATTTTCACAGAGCAGCTTACTCCAGATTCCTTACAGATGTAAAATTTTGCCATCTAAGGTCAGTGACAGCTCAGACCAAGAGTCTCTAGTGTTTGTATGGGAAGCTGTGGTTGTTTTGCTGTGTCATCAAGCCCCCAAAAATATGCCTGAGCCATTATTCACGATTTGATGTAAGTTCTTTAGAATCTATTTAAATTTGCTCCTTTATTTAACACAGTTTTACTGGACATGTTTCTGTGCCAGGCACCATAATAAACACAAAGATAAATGAGATGCTACATTTAAACTAAAGTTGGGTTATAATCTAATGGCAGTGACAAATGTTTAAAGAAAGAATAATAATGCAATTTATTAAGAATAAGTTCAACACTCTAATGTACTAGAGGTGCACTGGTTATAGAAAGCAGGAAGGAAGTTCTACATCAGGAGACAGTGAAAGAATTCTGGGAAGAGAGAGAGTTTGAGTTAAGCTGGAAGATACTGATGAGTGGAAAAAGGAAGAGGCTCACAGGGCTACAGGTCCAATCATATAAACAAAGGCAAGGAGGTATTTGAAAAGTCTCAAGAATATAGAGCTGAAGGTATATGAAGGTTATAATGGAAGATGAGGATGGAATGGAAAGAGAGCCCAGATCAGGAAAAATATCAAGACACAAAGGAACAAATAATAAGCTAGGGCATCAGCAGTTAAAATGAAAAGGAGGTCAACAAATTAAAGAATAACAGCCAACTTAAAAAAGAACTGTCATAATTAGAAAACTGATTGAATGCATGTACTATTTTGTTTCAAACAAAAAGGTGAAAAAAAGAAAAAGAAATAAAAGCCATGAAAATAATGAGATGATCAAAAAAGAAGGGATAGAGCAAAAAGAAGAGTTAATCATAGAAGACACAAAAAGGATAGCTGAGAAATGTTTCATTTGAGGAGTTAGTGGGACATTCGGGGTTTAAGATAATAGAAAGCTTGAAGGCTAATGTGTGAATGATGGAGAAACAGTTATGAGAATTACTTTAAAAAGTAAATGGCACACAGTATAATAGAGGATCTAATGCAAGTATTGTGTAAGTCCTCGGGAGGCTTAGCATTGAGCTTAAGTCTTGAAAATTCATTGCTCCTATAAACCACGACGGAGACAGGTAAACTTTTTTTTCAAAGGCCAGATAGTTTTTTAAGATCGCATTGGTCTCTACTGCAACTATTCAACCTGCCACTATAATGCAAGGGCAGTGATAGACAATACACAAACATAGGGCATGGTTATGTTCCAATAAAACGTTACTTCAAAACACAGGTGTCCAGCCTGCGAGCAGTCATTTGCCACACCTGTAGTGAATATTTGATGATCCCACTTTATTCAATATAGATTACCTCATATTTACTAATAATGTAAAGCATAGAGGGAAAAAGGAATAGCTACTACTTATAGGGTGCTTGTGATATGTCAGATACTTTGCTAAACATTTTTAATACATACTATAGTAGCTCACTTAACACAAAACTATGAGGTATAAATTACTGTCTCCCTTTCCAGGTGAAGAAGTTGAAAATCGAGGTTAATTTACCCAAAGTCACTGGTAAATGATGAAACTAGAGTTTTAAAGGCAAGGACTTCCTCTTCAGGCAGTACACTAGACTAGCTAGTCTGAAAATCTCACCCACTAAAAATTATAGTAAGGTTTAAAAAGCCATTTCTGAGCTCAAAAGAAAGCAAGAGAAATCCCCAAATACCATAAAAAGTAGCTGTATATTATAAAATGAGTGCTAAGTAAATACAAAACCTAGGATTTTCCTGCTAGCAAGTGACAGTGGTGGGAACCCAGAAAAACCAGGACTGCTGGTCACACAGAGAAGGGACCTGAGACCCATGAATAAGCCTGAGATCCTTGTATAAAGCAGGATCTATGAATGGGGCTCCAACCTTAGTGAAAGATCAGATCAGAAATAAAGATCAGAAAACAAAGCATCCATCTCCTGCCAGAGTGAAAAAAATCTGTCTGACTCTATCACAGCTTCGGGTAGACCATTTTATGATAATAAATGTCCCTTTTATTTCTTACAGTTTTCTCAGTTGAAATCTGTTCTGTCTGGTATTGATAAGATCACAGTCATTTTCTTATGCTTATGGTTGTCATGCTCTATCTTTTCAATCCTTTTACTTTCAAAATTATTTGTGCCAGAACCGATGACCACAAGACAGGGATATAATTCGAAAACGAGATGAACTTTAAAAATCTAATTAGTGTCCTCGGAAAAATTAAAGAAATCCAAAGATATAAAAACACAGATATTTATTAAAAAAAGGGACAATTAGAAAAATAGACATGTTGAAGGATTTAAAAGGCAATTTATCAGTATATATTGCAAAAAGTTACAAGAAATATACAGATTATCTTAGTCAGCTTTTGCTATGCAAACAACAACCCTTAAATCTCATGTGTTTCTTGCTTATGTTACAATGAAGGATGCAGGGTGGCTGTGCAAGTGTGTCTGACGAGGGTGGGGGGGTTCCCAAAATCATGTTTCTAGAAAACATTAGAAACATAGGAAATCAATCCAGGAGACTCAGTGTTAGGCTAAGAAGGTTCAAGAAAATAAGAACAGAAAAAAAAGAAAAAATGATGAAACACATTTGTTAAAAAATAAAATTTATAAAGGTAAATAAAAAGAGAAATTTCTAAATTGAAATGGCCCATTTGATTTCCAAAACAGTATATGACCCACTCCAAATCAAAAACTATAAAATTCCAGAACACTATAAACAGAAATTCCCTAAAAGTTTTCTTAGAGAAAAAATAAAATTCACCCATGAAGAAATGAGAATCCAACTGCTATCAGGTTTACCAGTAACATTGAGTACTAGGAGACGAAAGAACAAATGCCTTTAAAGTTATGAAGAAAAACGATTTCAATCTAGAATTCTATAACAAGTTGAACTATCAGTGAAGGATAAGGACAAAAATAAGATACTGCAGTTAAAAAGAAAATGCCTAGAATTAATTTCTTAAGTGTTATGGGTGAATATAAGATAAATATATATATTTTTAAAGTAGTCTTATTAAAGTAAAAAATGTCAATATGTGAAAATTGTAACAAAAACATTCTATTCACTAACATTCAAAGGAATATGTTTGACGAAAAGAAAAAAATCCACATAAATAAGATAATATAATATTATTGAAGTACTTCAAACAAGATCTGAATATATTTTTAAAATACATCATCCTTCTTGGATGAGAAGAATTACTATAAACCATCGAGTACCTTAAAATTAATATATAAATGTGATACACTTAACATTGAGAAAAGACTCACCCAACCAGTTATCAGAACATATAATAAAGCCATTTTAATCAAATCAGGATGACACTGGCATAGAAATAGAGAATATCCCCAGGATATATAAAAGTTTAATATGTGACAAATACAGTAGTTCAATTCATTCAAATCAGTGGTAATAATGTAGCTTGTCTAATAAATGAAACTGGCTAAAAAGACAAAAATATTGCAAGAACATCTAGGAAACTACTAATCAAAAGCAAGGGAAGCTTTTTAATCAAGATTGGAAAGTCAAAAAATACTTTTAAAAGAAAAAAAGAAAAACAAGGGTATTTGTCTATATAAAGATATATTTTTAATTTGTATATAGCAAAAGATAATATAAAAATCCAATTGACAAATGATTAGGAAATTCTGTAACAGAGGTAACAGCTATAAAAACAGGCAAAGGACTTGAATAGACATTTCATTAAAAAACAAATCCAAGTGGCCAAAAAAAAAAGTTATAAAAATACTCAAATTTTCTAATATCCAGGAAAATATATATTAAATCACTTTATACTTTCATCGAACTGACAAAAAGTTGAAAAGACCTATAATACTTATTTTTTGGTGATAATGTAAGGGAAATTGTACTTAATGAAATAGTTAGTGTTACATGAAATGTTATCATTTTTTGGAAAGCAAGCTGACAACATCTATTAAAATTAAATATTTACATATCCTATCTTCAGAAACCCCACTCCTGGAATTGTCTAACAACCACAAATGTATAATAATCTATGTAGAAGGCTGCTTCCTACAGTTTTGTTTGTAGTAACAGAAACTAAAAGCAATATAAATACTTATTAATAATACTTGAATAAATTATGGTATATTCAATTTATGGAATATTATACAGCAATCAAGAAGAATGAAATAGAGCTATTCCAGTTATTGGAGAATTGGAAAATTTTTATTAACTAATACAGAGATAATATGATTGTGACAAGTGAATCGTACGATTGAGAAATGAGGCTGGAGAAATATGTTCCAATGAGACAAGGGCTCCTTATGCTGTGCTAATGAGTTTGAAGAGTCTACGAACTGCATGATAAAAAGAAGAATAATGAAAGATAAGCCCTACAAAAAAATCTATGCTATCCCAATTGACAGAAGCCTACTTTGCCTTCCCTATCTCACCTTCCCACTTGTTTCTTATGACTCCCTCACTGCCTTTTAGATTTTCTATGAGCAGGATACTGCTGTAGAAAAATAAATATAAGAGATGAGGGACAACTAGTGATGCAGCTCAGTGATTATTATACTGAGATCTCTAAAATAAAATGTGACCAAATCAGGCATGAGTGCTCGAGAAGAAACTGTTTTCCAAATATGCTACACTGTTCTTAGAAAGAAATGGCTGATCCCGTCTGTAACAGATAATGAACTCAATGCTCTTTCGTAGAACATTGTGTGGTTTCCAGGGCCCAGGGAGGAGAAGACTTCTTCATCTTCTCCCTCATTCTCCCTGGTGAATATTATTTGAGGGGGCTACCAGAATCTAAGAAAAATTCATAAAACCAAGTACTTATATTTAAAGATGCAAAACTGCTAAGCATATAGGAATGTGTCTGTAAGGACAGGAGGAGAACAGTATAATTTCTGACTGAATTTAAAATTTAACCAAAACATAATATTATGTTTTAAATTTGAGGCTGTTGTGTCATCCTGAGTCATTTCGGGAACTCCTACCTCTGATAAGCTACTGTTATTCTCAGCAAGGTTTGATTCACAAGTTGCCTGGGAAGCTGACTCCTAAGGTCCTTTAGATCATTGAGATTCAAGGAAATTGCATTTTTTAAAACGATGGGAGGGATCAATCAAGATCATCCCTGGGACAAGTCTACTCCAGGGTGCACAGCTCTCTCTTCCTTCTTCCCACACAACTATTCAGTACGTGGTCATGGCTCCCTCAGCTCAACTACAAACAGCCAGCAGAGACACTCATGGACACTCCAGTCCCCGACTCCCTCTTGGCTTCTAGTAAAACCAACAGTCATGAACGCATGGAGCTGGCGGCCACCGCTATTCCCCTGTGCCTGTGCCTAGTCCTGAGAAGCCCTGTCTGAGCAGACTGGTAGACCCGGACCCTCATTCTCAACAGAACGAGTGGCCTTCAGAGACAAAAGAGATACGGAGCCATTTAGTCTAGTGGTCCTCTGGATACTGAACCAAAATTTCCACTTATGAACCTCCAGAGTTGTTGAATTGAGGCAGCCTCTTTCAACTTTGGAAAAACTAATTATTTCAGTGGTCTTCCTTTATGTGTGATGGAACTGTGCCACTCTATTCAATACTTATTCCAAGGCTATGCCACACAAATCTATTCAACACAAAGCTTCTCAATCCCCTGACCTCCCCATCTACTGCCATTAATTCCAGTTCTATCACTTGGAATAATATGAAGTAAGATTAATCCTTCTTTCACACGACAGCTTTTGTATAATATTATGCATCTTCCCCCAAAACTTCACAAACACACACGAAGTCTCTCTTCTCCACAAACATCCCCAATTTCCTGAAAAATCTCTCTTCATCAATGGCTTCAAATGGCATCACCATCCTTGATACTCTCCTGGGAATACTCTTAAGGTCATCTGTGTTATTATTCATTTCTGGCATCCAAAACTGAATATCATACTTCAGAAGTGGACTGAGAAGCTCAGGGTAGAGTAGAAGCATCTTCTTGTTCATTTTAAATGTTATGTCTCCAATACTGCTACCAAAGGTCATACTCGCTTTGTAGAAACTACATAACATTATAGGGTTTGTATTCAGTTAAAATATATAAGATATATTTTATGTGTACCAGGAAATTATATCTCTGTGATTCTATACTGTCATATAAATTTGGGAATGTAAATGCATGGCCCTATATTTATCCTGAGTCTCTGTAACCTTCTCAGATGTGGCCTGTCTTCTGAATCTACCCACTTCAGGCTAAATCTCTAACCAAGAATCCCTTCTACCAATTGCTATCCATCCAGGTTAGGTAGTCTGTCTTAAAGCTCAATTCACAGACTTAACAAAGCCTCTGTTTGCTAAGGGCATTTTCAGTAGAAGACTTTTCAGTGTCTGTCTCCTCCCCTGCTCCTTATCTCAATGAATGGCACCACCAACTATCTCTTCAGTTTTCCAAGTTAATAATTTAGGAGAAATGCTTGGCTCTCACTCTCCTGTCAGCCCTATATATCTTATCAGTCCAACCCCGATTGAGGCTTCCTCCTAAATCTCGCTAAGATCTGTCGATTTGGCTTCATTCTCATGGCCACTCTTCTTCTCAGACCAAAGTCTTACCATTGCCAAATCCTGAAACAGCTACTTTGCTTCCCTTTTCCCATTTCTCCCCAACAATTCAAACCTCATCATTTCTCTCTCCTGCTTAAAATGCTTCCACAGTCCCTAAGGGTCTAAATAATTAAGACTCTTGATCATCTAGCCCTTGACTTTTCCAACCTCACCCACCACCACCTGCGCAGACCAAGATTCTGTGCTCTTCCCAGTTTTTGACTCAAGAATGTACACCCGTGTGTCCCTGCTACTTTGAGCATTCTCTGCTCCCTTAGCCAACATCCTCTTCCTACACAAGCATCGGAGCTTGAGTCTTTTTCTGTAAGAAGCCTCCATTGATGGGCACTCTCAAGAATGGCCCATGGGCCCTCCCCACTTGCTTCACTGGCAAACTTGCCACATGCTATGGTAACTGTTTACACTCACTCCAACCTCTCGCCTCCATAATCACATCTCCTAGTACTAACTCCGATCTGCCTTCTTCACTCTCATATGGACCCCTGTGATACACTGGGCACAACTGTATAATCCAGAAAACCTCTCCATCTCAAGATCTGTAATCACATCTGTAAAAGTCCCTTCTACCACGTGAGATAACATGTTCACTACTTCTGAAGTTCAGGACATGGACATCTTTGGAAGAAGAGGGAGAGCTCATTATGCAGCCAATCGCATGAGGTGAGACTTAAGACGCAGAGGAGGAAGAACATTCAAGGCTAAAAGAACAACATGTACGATGGCTTTGAGACGAGGAGGAGCACAGTATACTGAGCTCTGAAACCAGGCCACGTGGGTACAACTCGGAGAGCAAAAGACAAGATGTGAAACGAGAAGGAAGATGTAAGAATGGGCCGGATGCTATAGAGCCCCGTTTGCCACGTGAGAACGTTGGCTCCGATCCTAACAGCAGTGGGAACCCACTGAAGGCCATCGAGCACTGGGAGTGATACGATCAAAGTCATCTTTTATTAGACTATCATCCTGGCTTCAGTGTAAAGAATGGATTAGAGGTACCCAGGGTGGGAGTAGGGGGGAATTTCATTTACATTTCTGGAAAATGTCTGAGAGCACATTTTCATAATTCTAAGCATCTCATATGACCTGCAGTATTATTAGCAGTGATAGTACTACTTGATAATCAACTTTCCTTACATTTGTGATTGCTTGCATTTCACAAATCCTTTCTCAATACTCACCATCACTCTGTGGTATAGAAAATTCTAAGCCTCCTGGGCAGATGAGAAGACTATGGCTCAAAATGTTAACTATCTTTCCCAAGATGGTTCATCCAAACAGAAGCTGAGCTAAAACCAGGACCAAGATTCCCAACTCCCAGTACGATGCTTTCGTGCTTTGATTAGCATGTTTCCCTCCTAAAAATAAATCTCTTGAGAAGCCCAATGTGTTTTCAGGATGACTTTTTAAATTAGGTCTCTCTCACTTTTCCATTTTCTAGGCATGAAAGCAGACGTCAATGCACCGCTGACTATCAGGTCCTAAGAGTCGACCTTGACGACCTTCATCGTGTCCCTTTCGAGCATTCCTAACAACATGGGACAACTTACATTCCACACTCATCAGTCACCAAAAGAAGAAAAATTCCTCAGAGTTGCCGCTTCCTTTGCAGTTCAAAGAATGGCGACAGCTCTCTGCTTATAAGTTAAACAGTCTGAAAAAAAAAAAAAAAACATTTGTCTCCGAGCCTTTGGCCTTGTCTTTCCCCCAGCGGGCTCCTGCTGCTATCTGCTCAGCACGACAGACCATTAAACATGTTGGGTCTAATGTAATGACTCATGTAGCATGTTTGCTCCTTCCCATCACATTAATCACCAGTTTCTGTAATATCCTGTTTGTTAAAAACCGAGCAATAATGCAAATCCTCATAACAGGAACCCTCAATTAAGGAGAATTCGTTTCCCCTGCATCTCAGCACAAAGGACCGAATGACAGTGAAACAAGCTAATGGACATTTTAAAGAAGCAAAGAAGAAGCACTTCCAGTTGCTGACATGGGGCCAAGACACAGTGAATGGTGTGAGCAAACCAGGAAAGACAAAAAATCCCAAATCCTGAGTTTGCCATTAAATGTGACCCACTGCGCACTAATCTCATCCGCTAATTCATTAAATCACTCCGCCGGAGTCAGGAGACAGTGAGCCGAGAGTGGGATGCTAAAGATGACAGACGGTCAGCCCTCTGGGAGCCCCCACTCTGGTGGCAGAAAGATGACATTGCACTAGCCAGGACACTGATCACAAGGGAGGCTCATTTCAACCCCAAGTGACCTAATTAAACAAAAAAGAGAAACAGCTATGTCACTGGAAAAGTCCAGTTGCTTCAGGCACTTCTGAATTCTGATATTCAAATAACCAGCAGAATTCTGTGTCCATCAAAAGTCCTGCTTTCTTCTATGTTGGTTTCTGTTACTGTCAGTTTCTACACTTTTGGTGGCAAAATCTCCTCCGGCCAGTCCAGGCTTATATTCAACTAGTCTGACAAAACCACGGGAAAGGGTGAGCCTGTTTTCCAATGATTCCAGCAAAAGTACTGGGCTTGCCTCATCAGGCTTGCGATACACATCTTTTTCTGAACCAATCGCTATGATCGAGGGGTGGCATTGCCAATGGGCTAGTCTTCCCCGCTCCTTGTCAAGCAGGGAGGGTGGGACAATCAGCTCCACCTAAACCACGTGGACTGCAAACATGAGTTTAAAGACCAAGGTGCTCCTACCAAAGAGAAGAGGGACGGATGCTGGCCAGGTAAAAACTGCAGATGTGAGGACGTCTGAGATCTTGCTCCCAGGCATGAGCGTCAGTTTGGCTCAAATAAACTCTTATGAAAATTCAAAATAAATAAGTAAATAAATAATAAAAATGAAAATTGCAGATGGCTTCTCCAGCTGTGTATACACTGATGTGCAATAAGGTATTACGGGTTAGGGAAGCATATATAGAACACGGGAGGGCACGAAGGAGGAAAGGGGCTAATTCTACATGTGGGAAAGGAAATCAGGAAGGGCTCATCAGGCTTGAACTGAGTCCCGAAAGGTAAGCAGGTACTTGCCCCACCCTGAGAAGAAAAGGAGGTGGCCTTCTGAGTAAAAACACTGAGCTGTGAAACAGCCTGCCAGCCTCGAGGAATGCATCAGAGTGCTCGACTTCGCTTCCCCCACCTCCACTGTCCCTGGATCCTCACAGGTTTGTCCACCTCTACCTGGAAGCCTCTGCCCATTCCAGGTCCTGAGTAACTCAGAGTAACCTGATGTGTACCAGGGGTCTCCTCTCCATTAGCCAGGGAGACTGCGTATGATCAGGCTCCCGGCACTAAAATCTAGAGCCCCAGGGAGGAGAGATGGACTCCGGGGCTACCCTTTGTGACACCTTCAATGCCAAGTCCATAAGATGAACTCTCTGCCTGGTCCCTGCTTATTCAGCATCCAGTCACAAATATTTACGGAGCTGCTGCTATAGGCTAGACCACGCTCTCAGCCCTGGCCATATAAGGTTCGTGCTCTAATGGAGATTAATTTTTAGCTGGACGGGGGCAGACAAAAAGCACAAATCAACGAATAAAGTCATATCGGAACATGCTAAGTGTTATCAGGAAAATAAAGCAGTTGGATAATGAGATGCAGACTGGGGAGGGAGCAATTAAGTAGAGGAAAGAGCTGCTTTAGTTAGCGTGGTCAGGGAGAGGTTGAGGAGCTAATTTTTAAAAGGACACGTAAATGGCATGAAACCATGTACAAGCCTTGGAAAGAGCATCGTGTCAGGCAGAAGGTGTACAAAGTTCAAAGGCCATGGGGTAAAAGCAAGCTTTGGCCTGTGAGGGCTAGAAAGAGAATCTCTCTGTCATAATCCTATGAAATCAGAACTTTAGGTTAAACCCCAATCCATTACAAGGCCCCAAGCTCTGCCATCCTTTCCTCGAAAGCAGAATTCCTTCCTCAACAGCAATCTCTACCACATATTAAGCATCTGCTGTATTCCAAAAACCATGATACAAAAATTAATTCGCATTATCTCACTAAATCATCAGAACCCAGAAAGTTAAAGATTGTCATAGTCATTTTATATTTAAAGATAGTGAATCCTAGAGCACTTGAGAATCCTACAGCTAGAGAGGGACTAGCTCAGAATTTAAATAGAGATGCCAAAGTCTATATCTTTCTATGGGCTTCCTCTCTACTAGAATAAACTATCTATATGCTGAATTAAATGATGGAAAACATACTGCTAATTCTTCCCAAATGTTGGATGTGAAGATCATTTACTCCTGCATCTTGACTCATTCTCGTTGATATCAGGAGGAAAGTGTTAGAAAAAAGTTTAAACTATAGAAAAGTCTCTGTATTGAAAACCTTATCACAATGAGATTGCACACAAATGGTTTCCTGGGATACCAATAAAGAATACAACTAACCTTATAGGACAATGGCATGGTCCTTTGGCAGTCCGCACTGCTTTGTTTTGTTTTCTTCCTGAGAAAATTAATAGCAAAATTTATTCTCTTCCATTTTAATAGGTAAAAGGGAGGGAGGGAGGAAATCAAACATGGTAAGTACATTCAGGTGATACAGTTAGGACCATAGTCAGTCAAAAGCAAGGATTGAAAAATAAAAGGCTAGTCAAGGGGCTCATCATTTGTCTATAGCAGCATTTTTAATATGTTTTAAAGAGCACATATCTCTAAAGAACATCCATGGCAGACAGGGAGATATAGAAAGTTCTATAGTCAAATATGTTTGGGAAGTTCTGCATCTACTCTTAAACATTCACAATGACCCTTAGCATATGAACGACCATGAGAAGTCCTGCAATGAAGAAACCACTTTCATTTTGCCTAATCCAATATCACCCAAACTTATTTGACTCTTCTTTCAATATCATGTAGACATATTCCCTAAACCACTATTTCTTAGAATCTACTTGGTAAAATTGATGGTCTACGTGTCTAGTAAATTAGACGAATACTCTTTCTCTCACTCTAGTGAACTATTTGCAGTAATAGCCCTGATCTGTTTGCACCTCACTATATCCCTACCCTTGTTAGCTCATCTGCCCCCTACCATACACACACACTTTAATTTTCAGCTTGGCCATGGGACTTGCTTTGGCCAATAGATAACACCAATCGCACAATGTAAGCAGAAACTTGAAAAGCATTTGTGTCCTGGGGCTTTCCCTCTCGATGCCCTTGGGTCCTTTGTCACCACCACCAGGTGAAGAAGCTCAGCTAGGTTCCTGGAAGAGATGAGAGAACATGGAGCAGAGACCCGGCATCCCATATCTGACGTCTCTCCTAGACCAACCTGCCCCCAGTCAATCTATTAACTGACCAAACAACACATGGGTGAGCGCCAACTGAGACCAGCAAAGGAATCACCCATCTGTGTCCAGCCCACATTGCCAACTAACAGAACTGTTAACTAAAGAAAGGGTTGTCATTTTAAACCACTAAATGTTAAGATGGTTTATTATGGAGCAAAAGCTAACTGATATGCCCACTAACTGAACTGTTTTGGCACTGTGATCTGCAAAAAAAATCTTAAAGAAAATGCAGACCTCTTGGTTTCTATACTTAATGTTCTTTTATGCCACAACATTATCTCCTATAATGTTTTAAAAATGAAATCCAAAGGTTCTTATCAGAGATCCCTAACGGTGGTAAATATCCCTGAATTTTAGATTTTTAATTAGTGACAGCCTCTGGAATTATCTTAGAAACTCACACATGTGTTTACCTTGATCACATACTATCATCCCTTCATGAACTAATATACCACCCTTTGTCAAAACAAACGTGGGCTCCAATTATCACAAACCAAGTAAGTGCATTACAATTTTTAAGAGGCTTCTAACCCTCCCAGATGATTTTGATCCGGGGAACCTTAAAATTAATAAACTATGAAAGGTGTATCGTCAGTCCTGTTGGATGAAAATGAACATTAATACCCTGCTGATGAGTCATTAACACATCTCAACAGTAAGAAATAAAACAACACTGTTGCTTTCACTAGGAGAGGCTCAGTTAATTAGTAGAAGTCAGAATGCTAAAACTTGGATTTACGAGCAACCACAAATCTGATAAGTTTATTAAATAATATTTCCATCACCTTAGAACATCTTCTTTAAAAATGATAACCAAAATAGCAAATTGGGATTTTAGAGGCAAAAGAAGGAAAATATTAGCTCAGAAAGTCATCTCAAACATGTCTGCCTTCCCGGTACACACTGTGAAAACATAATTCCCAACTCATTAGGGAGGCAAAGGTACAAGTGGAGAGAAATGCTAATTATGCAGTAGCTCAGTTAGCTAAATTCAGATGGGGCAATATCACATGGACTAATGGAATAAGCCATAAAATTTTAAATCCCAGGCAGACTACTGCAAGTAGCTTTTAAAGAAGTAAGCCAGTTTCCATTCTCCAAAAACCACAAACTGGAAGCTGAGAATTATATATCTAAGCTGAATAGCAAAATTCACTCTAGAAGGGTTGATAACTAATGAGTGCAAACTGTAGAAATTAAGGGGTTAAGGTCAGCTCTTAAAGCAATGTCTAGGAATGTCCTTATTATAATATATAACTAATGATGGAGTAGAAGAGGACAGATTAAATGAGAAATGGGAATTTAACTTAAGAGACTGGAAAGTTAACTATCAGAGATTCAAAGGCATTAAAATAATCATTTTCCTTTGTTATAAACAGCACAAGTTATCCATTCTACTGGTGATAGGCATGTGGGTGTTTCTATTTAATCATATTACAAGCAATGATGTTATGAACTATCTTGTATGTGTCTCTTGGTGCACAGGTGCAAGAGTTATTTTAGGGTTGTGGTTCTCATTAAAATCACCTGGGGAATTTTTACTACATGGTGATATCCTGGCCCCATCACAGACCAACTAAATGACTGATTCGGAATATAAGGATAGAGGTGGGGGAGATGGGAAAATGAGCGTTAGTATGGAGATAGGAAGATGGGGTGTCATTTTTTCCAATGTTTAATATGTAAATATTCAAATTTCACCAATTGTCCCAAAACATATTTTACACCCATTTAACCTTCCAGTTGAGGGCACAGTGAAGGTCCTTAACCCGCACTTAATTGTATGTCTCCGCTATTTCCCATAACCTAAAACAGTCTCTCTACCCTTTCTTTTCTCATGACATTGACTTTTTAGAGTCCAGACCAGTTGTTTTATAGAGTGTCCCACATTCAAGACTACATCCTTAAATTGTCATTGATCCTCTATTCTCTATATTTCTTGTAAACTGGAAGTTGGGTATAAAAACTTGATTAGATTCAATTCAAGCCTTTCAGTAGAAAAACCTGTAGGTGACACTGTGAGCTACTGCCCCACATTAGGAGATTTAGGATGTCACATCAGGGGACTTAGGATGTCAGGGCACGTTCACTGTTAGTGGGAATACACCTGGTCACTTAGTTAAGAGGTAACTGCTCTACCTCTGCAAGATAATTTTTTCTCAATCAGAATTAATATGAATGACCTCAGCAATTCTAGGTACTTTTGAACAAGAATGGCTCTCAAATTTGTCTCCTATTTCAGAAGACAAACTTTTGGCATTTGGAGTCATTCAGAAAGTGTGAGGAAACACAGTGATAGTCACCAGGTACTTGCCTTCCTCATTCGAGACCCTAAATATGGAAATCGGCTATAGCATTTATTAAGTATCTGTTTTAGACCCATTACACTTTATCTTATTTAATCCTCACAGTATCATGAGCTTACCGTTACTCTTATGATTTTTTTTTTTTAAAAAAGGAAACTGATGCTCAGAGAGATCAATGCCACTTAGCTGGAATTAAAGTCTCCTACCAGTTTCTTAACCCTTCCGACACTGTTCTCATCCAGGGTTGAATGGAGCCACTTTGATTCCATTCCAGCGAACTGAGTTTTTTGTATAAGAGTAAGCAACATTTCCTAGAGAGAGCTACCTGAAACCCACAAAGGTTAAGTGTACAACAGAAAGTCACACAATAAATCAAAGACAACAGTGTTTTGAAAGCCCCCGGCTTGTATTGAAATATGCAGCTCTCATTGAAACTCAGCTGCTAAGGATACTGTGGAAGCAATACACACAAAGGCAACAGATAGATCAACCAGAGGGGTATAATTCTGAATGGAGTGATGCTTTGAAAAACAGATCCAGAATACAAAAATAATTATGGCTAAAATCAATTGGGCAATTTTACACTGAGTGCTTCACCAGATTATCTGTAATCATCTTCGCAACAACCTTAGGAGTTAAGTACTAAATTAATTCCCATTTTACAGGTGGAAAGTCCAAGGGCCAGAGAGCTAAGAAAACTAGCTGAGCTGGAATTTAAACCCAAACTGCCTGATTTCAGATCTGTACAGTGGATCATTATACAATATCTTCTTAACTACACAGTGTTAATAGCAAAATACAGAAACTCCATACTAAGCAAAACTTCTTCTACAACGTTGAAAGGTAGTATCACAGTAGGAAAAACAGAAGCTGTAGAGTCAACTGCCTAATTTCAAATTCCAGCCTCTCTGATGGAATAAACTGGGGAAAGATTTTTAACCATTCTGTAAAGTAAAGATAATAATAGTTCCTATTTCGTGGGCTTGTGGAATTAATGTACACAAAGTGTTTGGAAGAACGCCTCTTAGTAAGTACTTTGAAATTGTTAGTTATTATTTTTAAATTGTTTCCTTCCATTTCCTCCACTGCCACTTCATTTGATACTGTCCTTACTTCTTTATCACCTCAAAGAGTGATCACATTCTCTAAACTCATATTCCCACCTTTTCTAAGTCTATTCCCCTTTTTAACTATAACTTGATTTAGTCTTACTTGATTAAATCTTGTCACCCGCTTCTCATTTGGTGCACAGAGATTATTATTTGCTCTTCTTCATGAAGAAATCCTAACTCAGAAAGACTAAACGACCTATCTAATGTTGCTCAACTAGTGAACAAAACAGCTAGACCAAGGATCCAAGTATATTGCATCCCAAATTCAATATTCTTTTCCTAACAGCATGCTACTTCATGGTAGCCAAATTCTAATCTTTCCTAAAATATGGCTCATATTATGTCCCTTAGCATGAAACTCTTCAATGGCTCCCTATTGTTAAATGAAATAAAATTCCTCATTCTACAAATATGGCTGAAGCCTTAATTCCAGTTTTCTCTTATGGACGACACTTTTACTCCAAACTGAACATCTCTTCTACCCTCATACACTCTCTTTCCACTTGGAACACCTTATCTTTCCTCTACATTTACCACCTGTTAAAAGCCACATGCATCTGTCAAACCCATCTCAATCGCCAACAGTTTTATACAGCTTTCCCCCAACTTTCACAATTCAAGTGAACTATATTTCACCATTTTATCTGTACCACCTACAACATTGTTAGCTGTTTGAGGGCAGGTCTCACGACTTCTAGGAGCATTCCTGGCATACAGCATGTGCTCAACAAATACTTTTTAAATTAAATTAAATTTATGCTCCATCAAATTTGGGACCAAAGTAAAGATTTGTAAGGAAATAGCAATGCTCTGACTTCTGTAAGCTTATGAAATTTGAAACTACTTTAACTATTACTTCAGTTATATTTCCAGTGTCTCTTGCATTTGCGTTTTACTTCGCTGTGACTCTAGTTCAGGCTCCGATCCCTTTCCTCCGCAGAGTTTAATGTCCTATTTCGTTTGTCTACCTGTGCTCTCTCCCCACTCCCATCTATCCTGAGGCTGCCAGATTAATCTTCCAATAGTGCAGCTCAATCACTCAAGCAAGAACAATTTCATTAGCATATTGAATCATTAGTTAAGGTCCCCTTCAGTAGAGTCAATACAGCAGGAGCATTTGCCAGTGAAAAAAGCTGTTATTATCCTCCAGGTAAGTAGGACCCAGTGTTGTACTGGCTACTATGGGATACCTAAAATATCACCAAATGGCCACAGAGAGTAGGAAGTCATAAGCAAGACAGTCATAATGAAGCCTATAAAGACATACCAAAGCACCACTTCAAACAACCAAGCTTGCTGTGTTGTTTTAGGAAAAAGCAACATTCTGCTAACCCAAAAGGCAGCCAGCAGCCTGGCCTTTGTTCAAAGAGGTCACCGATCATCTTGACAGTGGCAGTCATCAGGAATTCTTGAACGTCATGGCACCAACCCCCTGGTGGTATCATAACAGAGCCTCCTTCTTCCCCAATCTCCTCCCCAAAGGAAGCCAAGTAATCGCATCACAGCTGCAGAGCTCAGGCGGATGGAGAGTATACTACAGTGGAGTGAGCCTGAGCTTTAGGGGTAGGCCTGGGTGTCAGTCCTGGTTCTACCATTCTGTAACTACACAATCTTCAGCAAGTTATTTAGCCTCAGCTTTGACATCTTAAAAACAGGGATACTAATATCTCCATAACTGAGTTGTCTTAAAGATGGTAGGAGATAACACATATAAAGTATTTGACACATGTGTTTATTAAATAAACACTAATGGCCTAAAGGGGGAAAAAAAAAAGCAAGACTTCCTACCTGGGTACAGCCCGACATTTGAGGATTTCTGAGTTTTGAGAAATGGAATCAAACCAATTCTGGGGGCCCTCTAATTATTTTAAGATACTGCCTTGATCCTGAAGGCACCCATTCATTGAGCAATCATCAGTTGACACTCACTCTTAGACAAAGCACAAATAACACTTTGGTTTTACAGAAATAAGATTTGGTCTCTCCCTAGTGTTGCTCCCAAGGTAAGTGGGGAAGACAGAAATGAAAGCGAATAATCATGCTATAACAAGTGCTATAAACTATGAGTACACAGGTATAAATTGTCTAGGAAGATAAGAACAGATTTACCAGAAAAAGTGACAGTTGCGTTAATGTTGATGAATGAGTAAGTGGCTGATATCAGGTTTCTCTTCGGGAGGGAACTATCTTTGATTAAGAAAGTGTTCTAACAAAGCTTGCCTTAGGAAAATAGACCTGAGAAGAAGAGCTGGAAAGAGACATTAGAGAATGCTAATCTCCTCTGCCTTAGCAATAAATAGAAATTTAAATGGTAGTGAAAAGCAGAGAAGAGAGAATACAATTAGTAACGATGCTGTGTAGTGAACTAGTAAGAAATCCCTATACTAGACTTGCCAAAGGAATCAAAATCAGAAATGAATAAGAGTCTATTTTGATTTGTTGCACTGCTACAAACTACAGTCTCTTCACCTCTCCAAATTGCTGTTTCATGTACAAATGTCTAGAAGGTTAGAGAAAATCCATAGGGAGAAAAACAAAGACAGATTCGTATATGATGTGTCACAGAGAAGAGAAAGACCACCATGGAATGTGAGAAAAAATAATACGGAGTTCAGCTGAGGGAAGAGTCCAGAGCCAGAAGCACCATAGACTAAAGACCCAATTGGGAGAAAACCAGACTTCCCAGGGAACATAAAAACTGGGCTATAGTCAACTGGATCTAAATCTCAAAGGGCAGAATGACACCCCTGATCACAGACCCATGGAGAGAGAAGCACAAAAGCAAGGCAACTCCACACACGGGAACATGGTGGTAATGAAGATGAGGCTTGAGAGTAGCAAGAACACGAAAGACAAGGAGAATGTAGACCCCCACATACACACCCCTTGACTGACCTTTCCTGGAACTGATTCACTTTGTAAGGACAAGAATTCCACCTCTGGGAGTCAGACCAGACTCAGTCAGTCTGGGATGCTGTTTCTGTGATTCCAGCTCCGAGGACTCTACCTTGTACAGTTACTTGTGTTCATACATTCTCTTCAGAAGTAGAGATTTTTTTTACAGGGCTTACTCATCTTTGTATTACCAGTTCCTAGCACAATACACATGGTAGGCATTACGCAAATACTCGATGAGTGAATGTTTACCCTCTTGGACTCCACTTCTGAAGACAGAGTTGCAATTTAAATGTCTTAGTTTTCCATATCAATCCATAACATTATTAATAATGGTTTTCATTTATTAAATTCTCACTATGTGCCAAGCATCTTACTAGATGCTTTAGCATATTATTTTTTATTTTTTTTAATAAGTGCTATTTTTCAGAAGCTACAATAACACCTGGTATATAGAAAATACTCAAGAACTATTACTTGAATTAATGTATGAAGAAAGAAGAAAGAATCAGAGGCCCAGAGAGATGAATAAAACTGCCTAAAGTCATTGTGGTTGTTAGTGACAAAGTAAAAGTGCTCCGAGATTCTCTGCTAACCTAGAATTCTTCACATTATACTATCTAGATATATTGACCTTGAAGCTTCCTTTCGGCTTGTGGTAGGCTGAATAACAGTTTCCCAAAGATGTCAATATTGGAATCCTAGGACCTGTGAACATGTTACTTTAACTGATAAAAGGGTCTTTGCAGATGCGATTATGATGAGAGATTATCCTGGGTTATCTAAGTAGGCCCAATTTTAAAAGAGAAGTGTTCTTATAAGAGGGAGACAGAACGAGATTTGACTACAGAAGAGTGTCAAAGTGATACAACATAAGAAAATCTCAACCAGAAGAGAGAAGAAGAGGCTATGGCCTTAAATAATGCAGGCAGCCTCTAAAAGCTGGAAATGGCAAGGAAATGGATTCTCGCTCTCCAGAAGGAATGCAGGCCTGCCAATACCTTGAATTTAACCCAATAAAACTTATTTTAGACTTCTGCCTCCCAGAACTGTGAGATAATAAATGTGTGTTGTTTTAAGCCACAACGTATGTGGTAACTTGTATAATAGCAATAAGAAACTAATACACTGCTCTAAGAATCTTACTAGGTCATAAATGTCAAACAAGTACTACCTTGTTCCATAGTTTTCTATCAGAGGCTTCTTGACTTATATTTATTATTATACTAATAATGTATACTGTCATCTTCTCCAGGAATCTTTAAGGCTCTCCTTTGAGAAGATATTCTGCTGTTTTACAGTTTCTATTACTGCTACCAAGAAATAGCTCTCATACTAATAATATTTCCTTTATGAGTAATCTGATTTTCCTTTCTGGTTACTTTTCAGATCTTTTTTTCTTCTGGTGTTCTACAATTTCATTATGAAAGACTGAGTCTTATTTAACTTGATTGAGATTGTTATTATATTTCCAGAATCTGAGAATTCATATCTTTCAAGTCTGAAAAATTCCCAGCCATTATCTCTTCTGTATGACCTCTTTCCAGTTCTCTTTACCTTGAATTCCCATTAGACATATATCATATTCTATTATTTCCTCTTTTTCGTAATGATCTCAGGAAAAGAGAACTACAGGTAAGGTCCTCAGCTTATTCTCCCCTCCATGACAAGAGATGCAATCCTCTTTACAGACTGCCAAAACGGTCCTCCCACTTTCACATTTGGCTTTCAATTGCCTGTTATTTATTTTCAGTCTTTCATTATCTTTTCTAGAGCTTCAACAGAACATAACGATAGCAATCCAATCCCACAATCACTGTTTCCACCATGTTTTACAAACGGTTAATACTTCACACTAGCTAGTAGTGCATTGCCTTCTAGCGAAATAGCCCAAATCACCACCAATGAAAGTTTTCACTACTGGACCACCATCTTTTGCTAGGGACTGTCTGTGTTCTTCCTGCCACCGAGTGATTGTCCACTGGGCAGTGAATGATATAGCTCCAAAATCCCATTTTACTGCCAGCTTTCTTGGCCTACTTCTGATACGAAGTGCTGAGATCTGGGTTCTTCAAGAAGCTGATTCTGAGACTGAGTTTAGTGTTCAGGACACTTATTAGGAAGAGCTCTTCGGATTAACACCTGTGGAACAGAAGGGAGGAGGTAGAGGAGGAAGATGGTTTGCAATTCGAGCCAAGGAGCCTCAGTTGACCTGATGGGGAGCTCTGAAGTTGAACTAACTCATTAAAATTGCCCCACAAAGGACCAAAATAGCTGGTCTTTATAACCCTACTTTAATCAATCATTGTATGTGAGCTGCCTGAGGGGTAAGGGTGTGACTTTGGACTCTGGTTCTCTGTCCTGAAAGCATTGACGACTGAAGGCCGTCCACTGAAAGCACTCCCAGCAACTGAGACAAAAAGGACGTCCTAAAAGAAGGACCCAGGTGCCGCACGTCCGTGTCCACCAGCGCTGGTTCTTCGAAATATCGAAAACACCGACTTTCATCTGACAAGTCTGATCCAAAAGTAAATGAGATAAATGAGACTAAAGAAAAAGAAACAACCAAAGATATTAGGACTATAAATGGGATAAAACTAGAGACAAAGTAGATTTCGAAAGTAGAATATTATGAACAAATTTATGCCAATATATTTGAAAATGATCATATCAAAAATGACTTAAGGAGAAACAGAAATACTGAATAAATCTCTATTATTAAGAAAGGGAGTTAGTAGTTAAAAATCTTTCCCTCCAAAATCATTATGCCCAAAGTGAGTTTTACTAGACAGTGAAGTTGAATTCAGACAAAGAATAAGAAAACAGAGAACATTACCCAACGTGGTTTTAAATTTCAAAATAATGTTTAATATGACCCTAATTAAGCAAGCATTATAATTTTATGTATATAAAAATACATAAAATATATTACATATAATAATAAAGATGTGCATTGATATATAACATGTTTAAAAATGATCTATACTATATATAGTTACATATTTTATGCACACATACATATAATCATACACACACATACTACATAAAATACAGACACCAAATATCCATAAATTAACAAAGGTTGTCGAAAAGTGCTAAAATGGTGGATAACTTTTATTTTATTTTTATGTTTTTTGTATGCTACTAATTTCTATAATAAATGTGTACTATTTTAATCAGAGAAATTTATTATTTTTAGTAAAACTAAAATATATCTCTACTAACTACAGACCCTTATTAACTATCTCATTAAAATTGCCCCACAAAGGACCAAAATAGCTGCTTTTTATAACCCTAGTGAACTCTACAGATTCAGTTAAAAGACTCATAAAAATTTTGCTACATGCATTTATTTTTGAGACAGATGGTCTAATGGGCACATTAACTATTTGTCTAGATTTTTTAAGTTCTACTGTCTGTGACAGAAAAGCAAAATTTCTGGAGCATATTATCTCTTCCTTTTGACAAAGCATTAAAACAGGAATGAGGAAAACTGGGTCCTAGCTCTAGTTCTGGTACTAACCAGCTGTGTGATTTAGACAAGTCACTTACACTCCCTGGTTTCCAGAGTCCTCACTTAAAACAGGAAAGAATTGGATTATAGTGTCCCAATGTTCTTTCCAGCCCTAAAATCCTGTCATTCTCTAAATTCCTTCACTGAATATCCCTACTGCCTTTACAGAAGGCCTAAACACAGATCTTTCGTTTGAACAGAGGTGTTGCGTCTCCTATAAACCATAGTTGACATGTATAGCAATTAATCACTCAATGTCATGACCTAGTTCCAGGAAAAACAATTTCCCTAAATAAGAAATATAAAACCCAAATACGCACAAGTTAAGAATGGTTATCTATGACTGGTAGATTTTTTTACTCCTTACAAAATGCAAGGTTCTAGTTTAAGTATAGTGGGAAAAAAATTAAGAAAATATATTACCTGCTCTCAAAAAATATTGCAGCTTAGTAAATATTGATAAGTATACAAATATCCATAATTCAAGTTACACAGTATGGAACGAAAAAAATAGAGTATCCCCTTGACATTTGAGGATTTGTAGTTCAGTTTTAACTATTCAAAAGCAATTTCGAAAGCCTGTATGTTATAATTTGCCAAGATATTTTTATTGGGGAATTATTCAGAACACAGATACTGAACCTTTTTCATAGAATTACCTAAGCCAAATTGGAGTTCTGAAAGTTGGTTTTAACAGATGTCAGTTGCTAGTGTAATACAGCACATGTTATATTTCCAATAAAATTTAGTGATCAAATTAAATATGTTTATTTGTATGTATTTTAATTACTCTCAAAGAAACGAAAGGATTGTATTTTCAAATTACATTCCAACAGCAGTGTGAATTTCCTATTGCTTTTCCTGAACCTAATATAAAGCTGCCTGTTTCACAGTGGACATCTGTGAGAAAATAATAGGATCTGCAGTATATTCATTTGTAATATTTTATAGTTAATAATAATAATGGCTGGCACTTATTGAGAAATTACTAGGCCCCAAGCACATGTAAAAGCATCAGTGCTAGAGCCAAACTATATGTTATTTGCTTTGCCAAAACTTAATTGAATTATCTGAAATATGGGAATTGAAATAGTACCCACTTCACAGAGTTGTGATGAGCCTTAAATAACTAAATATAGGTAGAGTTTAAAACAGTGGTTGGTATACAGTAACTGCTCGGTAATGGTAGCTATCATTATTATCATCATCATCATCATTAATCCCCACAACAACCACATGATAAATTTATTATTGCAATACTCATATGTAGATAAGAAACTGAGGCACAGAAAAGTCAAACACTGTCCCCAAGTCAGAGAGATAAGTCAATGATGAAGCTGGGGTTTCAATATAGATGGTTTAACTCCAGGAAACATATTCCTAATCATATAACCAACAAATATTTATTAAGCATCAACAATGTTTTAGACTTTGGTCTAGACACTGGGTATACAATAGGAAACAAAATCACCAGGGTCTCTGCTCCAATGGAACTTATATTCTACCAGAGGGCAAGACAAGAGGAGAGAGAGTCAGTAAACAAGCAAATATATGAACAAGGTAACTCCAGATGGTGATATTTAATCCCCAAAATGATAATAAAATAGGGTAACATCAGAGCAAACAGATTTATTGTGCTGGAGGACTGGAGAACATTTGGGTAGGGTGGTCAGGGAAGACTTCTCTAAGGAGGTGGCATGTGAGCTGAGATCTAGTGATATGAGATGATCTAGAGGAAGAGATTTCCAGGTAAAGGGAAGAGTGAATTCAAAGGTGTTCAGGAGAAAACCAATTTAGATTGATCAGGAAGCAAACAGAAAGCAAATGAAATTGGAGAACAATAAAGAGGAGAGAAGTATCAGAGGAAGTGATGAGTGATTGGGTCATAAATGGTTGGATGGATGGATGGATGGATGGATGGATGGATGGATGGATGGATGGATGGATGGATAAAAAATAGGACAGAGAACCTGGGTCAATGTAAGGTTATTCATTTACTGAAATATTTATTGAATGCCTATTATATGCCTGACATAGTTCTAGGCACTGGGGATACAAGAGTTAACAAATAAGGTTTTTTAAAAAGACAAAAACCTTGTCCTCATGCAACTTTACATTAGGGAGGAGCAGACAATAAATAAACATTAAGTAAATGATATAGCAAGTTACAAAAATAAAGCATGGAAGGAGGATGGCAAGGGCAAGAGGTGAAGTTTTAAGTAGAGTATGTGGGAAAGGACTCTGAACAGGTGATTGCTCACAAAGATTTGAAGAGAATACAGAAGAGACTTATACAGGCAGAAGAGGATCTAAAAAGACAGATGAGCAAGTGCACTGGTGAGGGAGTTTGCCTGGCATATTCGAGTAGCTGCAAAGATGCCAGTAGGTCCAAAGCATATGAATGAGAGAGGTAAGCACAATAGATAAGATCCTATAAGTAAAGAATGGGAGGGAAAATACCTTAAGGACTTTGGCTTTTACTCTGAGTGAAATGGGAAGCCATCTAAGGGTTCTGAATAAAGAACCAACAGGAGATGACTTATATTTCAACAGGATCCCTCGAACTGCCATACCGAGATACTACTGAAACAAATCGAGGGTAAAAACAGAAAGAACAGTTACGGAGCTATTGCGTTAATCTAAAACAAAGGCCAAATTGAAATCTTGACCATGTTCCCCATAGAAACTTTGCTACACATAATGTCTAGGTTTGATGGTACTATCAGGAAAACGTCTTAGGAGGACTCGGGGTGGGGAGCTTGACCTATGATGATCATGGTAACTTAGAACTATCTTGGCTGCAAGCTCCATGAAAAGCCAGTGGGCGAGAAGGCACATCCCTGAAATAGTCCAGTGAACATAACTCTGGGCAAGAGCAACATCCTCTGGCAGGATCAGTCACTGCTCCGTGTCCATTTCTTCCTACATTTCAGTCTCCTGGTTCTCTGTTTCCCCAGGCTCTGGTTGGCAGCTCCTGTCCTGCTTCGGATCACAGCACCTTCCAGTGACCTCCAAGTAATTAAATCTGGCTGCCACTCAAGATCCCACCTTGCAGATGATAAACTAACCATGACTCCCTCAGTGTTTTCTAGGACTAACCCTGCACGCACCCTGCTTTTTCCCTCTGCCCAGTTGGTCTTGAGCCAGACACAGCAATAGGAATAAAGTCTCCCAACTTCCAAGCAATGCATCTGAAACCAAATTTTAAAACAAAGCCTGTCTATCAACACGAAGCTGACTGAACAATAAGAAAATTTCTAGTGATGATAATCCCAGCTTCTGCCTCTCGCCCCTCCACCCATTCCCGCCCATATTACCTGGAAGCACAGCCAGGTTCCAACATGGCAGCTTGCCCATCTGCTCAACAGAACTGCCCAAAACAGAAAATAAATCTTCTGCTCATATGGTTGACAAGCTGCATGACTAATTGCAAAAAAGACCAGTAATTTATTGGAATAAAAAAATCGAGGTCATTTAGGCAGAATTTAAACACTTTGTTCCTAGCCAGTTTTCAAAATGACTGTAAAGAACTGTTGGTCTCTAATGAGGTGGATGCACATCAAAGCCTTTAGCTGACTCCACTGTTCTTTTGGTGAGCTCTCTGTTCTGCGGCCGTTTCTCCAAATGTTAATTGAATATTAAATGTTTATACTACCCATTACACGGCATTTTGTACACTTACATTAATTTCTCTTCATGATATTCTATTTGAGAGGAAAAGCAACTCAATCAAAAAGATCAAGAATCAAAGTCAGAAGGGATAAAGTCCCAGTTTGTTATTTCATAGCCTTGCCCGTGGCCAGTCACCTCTCTGCCCTCAGCTGCACTCTGTAAAACTGGGTAACACCTGCTCTGCATACTTTCCAGGAGTGTTATTAAGTCAAGTGAGATATGAATGTCATACTCATGTGAACATGAAAACTATAAACCTCCATATAAGGGCTACTTATTATGGAAGAGGACAT
>NW_011888786.1:3024343-3031390 GCF_000151845.1 Pteropus vampyrus | reverse complement strand
GACCGATGGTTAAAAAAATAATTCCCTTTTCTTGGTTTCATATATTAGTAGCGACGGAGAAGCCGGACATAATTGCCTAGCTTGGACCACATTCTATAAGTAAGACTCAAGGCTTTTCCAGAGACTTGAGCATCATAGCTTGCTGACATACATATTAGGAAAAGACCGAGCAATTGGTAAGTCAATCAAATCCCATAAACAATGCCATCCCTGGATGACAATTTCACTTTCATGTCACTTCTATTAGTCTCTTTTCATTTTAGTCTTAACAACTGGCAAATCGACATACTAACTAAAACAGTTAAAAATGTAATGGTTTCTGAAAAGTTTGCTTCCCCACCCAGATAAACGGCTACCTCAGGGGATCTCGCGGAGGTGTAAGTAAAAAGACACATAACTCTCCTAAATGTTGCATGATACAATATTTCCAAAGGTTATGTCACGAGTTCTGAAGATGACTTGAATAAAAAAAACAAAAACATGGTTAAAGATAATTTAAAGGGAAAATAATATAAGGAAGGACAATATCACTGAAAGATCAGTGTTTGTTTGCATACATAAATAACAGTATTTTATATTTTACGTATTTATTCAAGAAATGTTTATTGATCTCTTGCTATGAGCACATGTGCGCAAACCAGTGGGAACACCAAGATAAACAAGACATGACGTTCACCTTCTAGAAAAGAAGACGTGGAAGTCAATTACAGTACATGTGTAATGACCGAGGCTTCGTGACGATGAGGTGCTGTGCCACGCAGAATGATGGGGCCCAGCGGGAAGGAGTGGAGAAGTTTCCACGAAGAGGAAACATCTGGGTGGAGACTTGAAGACTTGAAGTGTGAGTAGAACAAGACAGAAAAGTGTACTTCACAAGGATCACTTGTCACTGAGCTTTCTATTGACAGAGTGAAAAGTAAGTAGATTTCATAAACTTCATCCAAAATACAGAATTGCAACTTTATAATCCAACAGTCTATATATAAACACACTTTTACAATGGTAATAATTGAAATATTTATTGAACTCTTATTATGTGTTTAACATCCAAAGTACCTTAAATGCATTACCTCGTGTAACCCTCATATTAATACCATGAATGAAGCAGTATCATTATTCTCACATGACAGATGAGAATATAAAAGCTTAATGAAAAAGGTACAGTAACTTGCTTCAGATCATGCAGCTGATTAGTGGCAGAGCTGGAATTCAAATCTTCATCTGACAGCAAACTGCAGCATCTCCTCTGAGCATACATAAAATATACAGAAATGATGAGCATTTTTAAACGTATTCCACTGTTTCTGAAAACTCAGAAACATACACGCTGAAAAGAAACCTGCAGATTATTCTCAGGCAGAATTTATTTTATATATTTGACATTGATCAAATTGTTGATACTAATTTAAGGTGTTACTATGAGTAACAAGCTTTTCCCTAAGTAGCCAACACCATAACGCAACTGACTCTGGCAGCCTGGACAAACCTGCAGAGGTTATAAAAAGGCTACAAGGTAGGAGCACCGACTTAATTCCTTAATTATTAAACAAAGTATAAGTGGTAACTAGGGTAAAATAAAATGCCTCCCTTTATTAACTAGACAAGTACAATAGAAAAATTGTGGTTTCTAAGCAATGCTTATCTTGCAGTAACTCCTGAGCAAATTTACTCCTACTAGACAGGAATGGATAATAGCACTCGAGGTAAAATGATATTAAAAAAAAAAAAAAAGGTAATTTAAAAATACCGATAATTAAATATTGCCTATGAAATGAAGCTGAAGCTAATGAGACGTAGTAAACAATAAAAGGAATTCATATTAAGTTGTCCAACTAAAGAGAAGATCTTTTGCGTGATTCTCAGTTAGGGAATGTATTGTTTTTATGTGAGAAGCTTAGTGTATACGATCAGCGTTACAATAACTTTGCCTTCTCTACATGTTTATTACTATTAGACACAAGAACCTGACCAAAAAAAAATCATTTTCTTAACTTTGTTTGTACCTCAGTGATTACTATTTGGCAATTTAGGCAAATTAGAGGATAGGAAAATGACACGGGATTTCCTCAGATTTAGCCAATTTTTATGAGTCTTCTTTTGCCCTACATACCGCATCAACACCCATACTTGCACCCCATGTTTGAGAAACTACAAAACTGAAGAGATAATTAATTTCGAATTTTAAAATGGAATCATCATCCCAGTTCAAGAGTAATCTCTTTTGTTTTCTCTTTCAAGTCTCGTTGCCGTTTATGTTCCATACTGGAGTTTAGAGGCAGATGCACGTGACATCACAAAGACAGTCTGTTTTTGTTCCTTCTCACGCACACTTCTTTCGGTTCCAAGGATGCAGGTAGAGCTGGCGATCAAAAATTAACCCACTGGGGCACACAGACATTTGCTCTGCAAAGGTTAACCATAGTTCAAATGCTTATATTTATGTACAGTTCAGCCATACAAAAGGCCCATTTTAAATACTTATATTAAATATGATTTTTTAATATAGGCAAGGAAACACTTCAGTAGGTCTTAGATCTAGATGCATAATGAGATTTCAGAAAGCATTGATAATTATGGTACTGAGAAATTAAAAAAAAAAAGAATCTAGTTCTGGATACACGATTAAATGTTTAAACCCGCATGCATGCACACACACACATATACATCGTCAGATGATTTGGGAAATGTTATTTTTGATAAGCTGGTATCTGTGCACCACCTCTTTTTGTCAAAGCTATAGAATTCTTTGCTCTTTTTTCTTAAAAAGGGTGAAAGCCATTTAACCAATCTGCAGGAAAGAATCTCGTGCTAATGAACGAGAATCAGGCAGAATGTATGTGCTTGCTTTCAGTGCATTTTAGCCCCAAACGGACTAAACACTGGTGTCAGCAAGTGAAGGGAAGATAAGGGACAGACTAAGAATATATCATGTGGAAAAAATTGCATTAGGCCAAGGGAACAATATTCCTCAAATACTGCTGAGGCTGGAATATTAAGAAATAAAATCTAAACAAAGAGAGAGAGAAAATGAGCCTGGGTCTTGCTGAAATACTGCCCTGGTATTGTCAAATTTGAAGGTGTATTGAAATATGAGAAATGTAAGAGTATGATCTGCTGAATATACATATATGAATATGTATGATTATAAAAATATATGAATACATATATGTGTGTGTGTACACACACACACACAAAACTAATACACATGAGGGTTAATTTTTTTCTAGAAAAGATGAAAAATTACACAAAAGAAAGTAATCATATCTTCAGTCCAATACCAGGTTAAATTATATTCACCAGTGTCCTTCATGCAAAATAGCAGATGTACATTAGGGTAGAATTGCTGAAATTAACCTTCCTTTGCTGCTTTGGATGTTAAGAGGCCAAGATCAAAGACCAGGTCTCATCAAACCCATTAAAATAAAAACATAAATTGTTGGGGGCTGGGAAGGAACTCCAAGGAAAATTACCTTTTCCCTTTTAGTATAAAGCACTGTTGCAAAGAACTTTACTTTTTTTAGATCTCTGTTAATACGCTACCTATAAAGAAGGCTGGTTTGATTTATGGGGGAAATTTTTATGTGGAAGGAAAAAAAGGAAAGAACAAGAATTGTAAATAGGGCTTTCTGAGCTCATAGATAAGCCTGCTCGTTGTATATGTACCATTTCCAAATGTGGGTCTGACCCCAAGACCCGGCTATCTTTGCTGAGACCTATCATTGTGCTTCTTTATTCCTGTGCATTATCCTGTAACGGCCCCACAGAGATGATCTTCTTTCAGCACCATCTGCTACTAGGAAAAACAAGAACATACACTACACCTGTTACAAGCCTCCCCGCGTTCTAAGCCTTTTCTCTAGGCAAAATGGTAAATTATGTACGCAATAAACAGGAATCACCAGCTGATAGGGAGAGAAAGGTCCTGATTCTGGCACATTTTAATCAAGTTCCTAACTGGTATTGCGACTGGAAAAGTGAACCATTTGGCCCCCTAAAGTAATCTATAGGGCATGTCAGTGCTTAACACCAAAAATATGGCCAGCTGGTTATGCAAAGATTGTCTTGGGTTTTGCATTATGCTGATGTAATTCCTTCCAGAAATATTGTCTGGCAGGAATATTTGTGATCAACAGACTAAGAAATCACAAAACTTGCTTGACATCGGTATTTGTGAAGTACATCTAAATTAATCTAAGAAATATTTATTAAGTCCCTACTGGGGCCAGGCAGTCCTCTAGCCACTGAGGAAGACACTGTTCACACCGGGGCACAAATCCACGTGCTCTCCTTTACACTTGGCTCCCCAACCCTTTGCAGTCATCAGTTTCTCCCTGCTGGGGAGAACCCAGAAGCGATGCTGACTGCAAGCCAGCTTTCTAAGAGCTCCTCAGAGACAGGTTTTTTTTCTAAACACCCCCAAAGGCTACTCTTGCACATGTAGCCTTATGAAAACCACGTTGATGAAAAACTTCCTATTCTAGGAAAAAACAATTGTCTGGTGCTAAACATGTTCTGATATTTTTAAAGCTTATTGTTTTACCACAGGTTATTTATTGTCTTTCCTTATCAATGCATCACACAAAGAAATATTATTGACATCAGCTACAGAGCTCCAGTATTGTATTAGATGTTTATGAAAAATACAAAAGATTTTAACGTTTCATATTAGAACAAATTTTTAATTTTAATATAAACTTTAATGTTAATAACTAAATTTTAATTTAAAAGTTTTTGAAAACCTACTCTATTCCAGGCACCGAAAGATACAGATCATCAGAGTTCTTCATGGCTCTCTAATCTTATCTGGGCAACATAATTCGCCTGAAGCAGGTAGATAATAACTGTAACATCAAATTGTATGCTACTGTCTGTGAATCCTATATGAAGAGAAATAAGGGAGAGAACAGAGTGGGATGAACAAATCCGGGCAGGCTTTGTGGAGAGGTGGGATTTGATCTGGGCTTTAAAGGAAGGGAAAAGAGCTCTATAAGAAGAGAGAAAAGGGAAAGACAGTCCAAAAGAGGTGATCAGAGCTAGCAGGAACAATGGTAGGCTAAATCAGTAAAAAAAATCTATCAATGGGGATAGAAAATGTCGCCTACCCCATTGAGGTTGGGTCAGTGGTGCTGCATGAGTGCACATGTGGGAGTGCACCTTTGCATATTATAACTCAGGGTGTGTCTAACCATATATATATATGTATGTGTACATATATACGTGTGTGGGTTGTGTGTGTTATTGGTGTAACAGAGATAAAAAGAAAGGCAGATAGAGACTATTTGATCTATTTATAACGCATTCTTGTAGAAATGCTTTATGGAATAATAGCATTCCAATTTGCCATACCATGCCTATATACATTATAAAGAAATATCACTAAAATTCTCATCCCACAATTAAAATTACATCTTGTAAAATGCTTATCTCCCTTTCAAATAGACAGCCTTAAAAACAAGTGAATGTCATGTCTATTAATTAAATGTGTTAATCTTTCACATTCCTCTTTTGATAGGAGAACTTCGGAGAGGAGACTGACTGTAGAACGTTCTCACACACCGATATATCTAAATTAATTGCCACCTCACAGGAAACAGATCTAGGCATTGTTACAGACAGGCCCATAAAGATATTTACTGAATGCATGGCAGTGGTCAAAAAGTGCATAAATTAGACTATATTAAAAAGTGAATAGATAAAATGAAAAATGCCATAAAGCTGTAACATAAGCCAATGGGACATCCTCACTTTTAAGTATAATGCATTCAGCTCAGGCCACTTTACTGCCAAAGACAGATACCTTTGGAGGTAATAGGAAATGCAAAGGTCACTGAAGCCCTGTATCTGTGGCAGGATTAAGAATGTCCCTGCAATACGAGATGAAAATGGCTTTGCCTATTTCACACAGGGAGGAGAGAAGGGCAGAACTACACATCCTAGAGCTCACAAATTCATAATAATAATAAGGAGACACCATCACAGAGACATAAAATTATCCCAGAGGGAAACAAGAGGTGGAAATATCAACAAGATACATGTGCCACGCACTTTCGTTTGAGTCAGTTTGATTTCCTTTCTTTACTGAACATGGATCCCAGAGCCTCTGAATCCCTCAGTGGGGTCCCAATAAGTCTCCTCTGCGAAGAAAGGGGAAGGTCATAGGGAGGTCACAGTAAAAAATGCTAAGGTTATACTCACTAATTTGCCTTCTGATGTTTCCTGATTGAACAAGGAAAAGGTACAAATAGTACAAAGCCTGTTTTAACTGACCTAAGGCCCAGCACCTTGAAAGGATAGACTAATGCAGAGAATAGACTCTGTATCCACATGGCTCAGGTTCGAAGCCCAACTTGGGCACGTGTCAGCTGTGTGATCTTAGGCAAGTTACCTACCTTTCTGTGTCTTCATTTCTTCGTCATTAAAATAAGCGTGGTAATAATAACCCCTACCCATAACATCACCGTGAATGCTTAAACACATATAAGGGGTTTAGGACTGTGCTTGGAAGTTAGTACAGGCCATCAGCCATGTCATCATTGTCCACGGGTCTAAAACACAAGTTTCACAGAAGGCTTCCACACGGCTGGCACCATAAAGCCTCACAACTCAAGACAGGTGCTATAGATACCTTCATTTTGCAAATAAGGAAACAGAAGCACAGTGGAATTGAGTAATGTCCCCAAGGTTACACAGCTAGTAAGTGGTAGATCCTTGATATGAACATTAAATCTTTACACTTCAGCCATCACTTACAATTATTGGGTCTCCATCCTTTATTATCAAAAAAACTGATATTTTTCTTTTAGTTTAGTTTTGTTTTTATCTGCTTTGTTGCTGTATAGGGGTTGTGAGGTGATGGGGAGAGAGATAATATCTGGGAAGAGAAGCTCCCAAAGGGCAAGGCCCTCGTCTGCTTTATTGACTGCTATGTCCATCAGCGCCTATAACAGAACCTGACATATAGTAGGTGCTCAAAATTTATTCATTAAATGTAATTGATGAATCAATGTATGCCCATAGGAGTGTCTGCTATGTGAGAATACTAATCAT
>NW_011888786.1:3006071-3022603 GCF_000151845.1 Pteropus vampyrus | reverse complement strand
TCTCCCAACTCCTGCCAGGGGCCCTACCAGAGGCAAAAGTAGCCCTGTTGATTTAGCCCACATAAGTCAGCTTCCAGGGGCAGAGAGCAGGGAAAAAAAAATGGAGAGGAAATCAAGAGGAATAAATGGAAGATATCCACAACTGCACTGGTTTAAAAAAAAAAAAGGAAAAGAAAAAAAGATAAAATCATAAAAGACATCCCTTGTCCTCTTCCCAGTTTTCCCTAAAACCAACCCAACTCATCAAGATCACTGGATATGCTGATTTCCGAGCTCTTTAAAGATCGGCGTCGTTGTCTATGGAGCACAGGATCTGGCGAGTGTTTTGTGGCATGTATGAGGACAGGCTCCAGTCCCAGACCACGGTGGTTCACATGATCACTAGGCCACCATAATATGGGATGAGACCACCACCTCCCACATGATGAACAGGTCATAAGAACATGGGATGAGGAAGTGACAGGTGGAAGAGAGAAAAGCACAGGAGTGTGGATGCTGCCCAGTAACTGCTCCCGCTTCCATGCCGGCTCAGCGTCCTCTCCACGGCGGGTGGTCCAGCCCAGGAAACAGCAGTCCCGAGCATATGTGAAAGATGATGATCCTAAGCAAGGAAGAAAATAGCCCTGGGGCTGACACTCGGAAATGTCAAGATAGATTCAAACTGTTAACCTTTTTACTCGTGCATTTTAAAGTGTTTTTGTCAAGCCATTTAAATGCTGTCTACCTGCTTCCCTGAAAATGCGTTCTAAAAGACCATCTAAAAAAAAGCTTTTTCTCTGTGTTCTCAAATTTGTAGACCTTTTCCAAGTACCTCTTGTTCTTCTATTTTAGGACTGACAAAGACAGACTGCATAGTTGGCCGTCTTTTGCCTCTTTGTTCTTATCCTTTTGTTTGTCTCTTCATTCAAGTTTTATTGACCGCCTACTAGTCATGACAACAATCACATTACAATTTACAAAATTCTTACGTTTCATCCTGATTTATAGTCCCAACAAACCTCAAGAAGTCAGCCTGCAGAATATTAGTATCTTCCTTTTACACACGGAGAAACTGAGCCCTCGAAAAGTGAACTTCCTGTCTATAGTGACATGGCACAGAACAGCCCGATGTGACCTCTGAGGCTCTACATGACCCAGCTGGACCTCTCTTTCCAGCCCCATCTCAGACCATCCATCCCTGACTCACTGAGCTCCAGTCACATGGGCCTTCCCTCTGCTCCTCAAACACACAGTCACGCTGTCCAGCCATTCCATTTTACTAGGACGTTTTTCTTCATATCTGTATGTAGCTGACTCCTTGCCTGTCGGGGCTCAATTCAAAGGCCACCTCATCAGAGAGGCCTCCCATAGCCACCCAGTCCAAAGAGACTCCCCTGTACCCATTATAATTACATCATCTGCTTTTGCTACTTCATGGCACTTATCTTTATCTGATATTATCTTATGCATTTATTTATTGGTTTCTTGTTTATTGTTTCTCTCATCCCCTAGAATATTAGCTCCATGCAGGGCCCCTCTCTATCTAGCTCACTCCTGTATCCCAGCACCTACAGCATCTAATTATAATTTCTAATTGCATGTTTAGGTAATTTTTTAAAAATACCTATTTATCCTCTGTCCTGTAAGTTCTCTAAGAGAAGCTACCATCTCTCTTTTGTTTACTGCTACACGACGCAGATTAGGCACTTAACAAATATTTTATGGATGGATGGAAGGAAGGAAGGAAGGAAGGAAGGAAGGAAGGAAGGAAGGAAGGAAGGAAGGGAAGAAAGGAGGAAATAGGTAGGTCATTTTATTTCGCCTTTAATATGGACCAGGCATTCTGCTATGCCATTTATATTCTTGTCTCGTTTGGTCCTCATACAAGTAGATATGTTGTCCCTAGTTTTGCAAACGGAAAAGCTGAGGCAATGGGAGATAACATGAGCGGTTCTCACATGCTTGAGCAAATATACCTAAGCAAGTATTGAACCTTGTCTCATGCTCCAGGCCATTCTCTTTCTAAGCACATCACACATATGAGTACATTTATATTTCGAACTCCCAAGTAGAAAGAGAGAGGAGAGGAAGGAATAAGAGTATGGCTTTGTTCAATATAAGAAAGAACCTTTACTTGGTATGAGCTGTTCTGGGCTAGAAGGAGCTGCCTCAGGAAATGACTAATAGGCCACCAGGTTGAGTGGTGAGAGGGTGGGGTCAGGACCCATACAAATGGGATGATCAGCCAATCAGGAAATTGGTTACATACAAAGGGAGGGATTAAATATGTAAACATATTGGGAGTGATGGAGCCAGGTTTTTAACATCAGAGAAGGGAGTTACAAATATGAAAAGGGTCAAAGCTGGAAGGAATCCTGTGATTCTGAGCACACCTGACACTTGGATCTTAATTTCTAAATACAATTCTCCACTGAAACAAATCAGAGTTCTTCATACTATTCTTGTCATATTTCTGTGTGAAAATAGTAAAGAAATAATAAGTAAAGAAATAGTAAAGAAATAAAAAAATAAGTAAATAAAAAAGTAAATAAGTAAATATAAGTAAAAAAAGTAAATAAGTAAATATAAGTAAAAAAAAGTAAATAAGTAAAATTAATAAGTAAATAAAAAAGTAAGTAAAAAAATAATAAGAAGTAAAGAAAATAGTAAAGAAATAACAAAAATAGAAAATAATAAAGAGTAAAGAAAAAGAAAAAGGTAACAAGACTTGTTCTCAGTGGGGATGCAAGCACAGGGTAGACCAGGGTTTCTCAAACTTTGAAGTGTATACAGATCACCTAGGGATCTCGTTAAAATGCAAATTCTTACTGAGGAAGTCTGGGGTTAGTGCAAGATTCCGCCAAGATTTTTAACAGGCTCCCAAGTGAGGGTGATGCTCTGGTCCACAGACCAAACTCTGAATAGCAAGGGGCGAAACCACCACAGGATTATTAACAATAACCTAACTACCATTTAGGAAGCACTTAATATTGTCAGGCATTGCACTAACTGTTTAATCTCTAATCCTTGTCCGCAATTCATAAAGGTAGTCTGGAAGGAGTGGGAATGCAAGTAACTTGCCCAAGCCAGAAAGATCTTAGAAGCAGTATGCATCAGGCACGGGAATCAGAGAGACTTTGGTTATTAATTCCCAATCAACTACTTACTCAATGTATAGCCCTGGCAAGTTATTGAATCTTTCTTGCTTTACTTTTCTCCTATTAGATCACTATGAGAAATAAGTGAGTGACTATAATTACTTCAGGCAGGATCTAATGTACATAGCAACTGTTACCAAGTGGAGCTCATGTTCCAAGGCTGTGTCCTTCCCACTGCGCTACGCAATGAGGGCTGATTCCAGCAGAAAATCTTTAATATTATTCCCTCTCAATCAAAAGATTCTCTCATCACAGAATGAAGGTGTTTTGTAAGATATTCATCTGGAAGGAGAACCTCAAAGAAAAATTATGTGCCCAGATTGGCCAATGAGAAAATCAAAGTCTTTTTAGATAAGAGAAAAAGCACTGGCCGAAACATACTCAGAATCAGGCAGATAAGACAGGTGCTTTTGGTGGTGAGAACCCAGCCTGGTTAGAGCAAAGGGATCATGAAGCCCAAGAGAAGACAGTGATATGTGTGGAAAGGCAGGTCTGGGGCAGCCACCTGCTAGAGAGACCTTCAAAATTTAGCTCGCTTTCATCTGTAGGTGGCCCAGACAGTCTTGTTGCAAGACAAATCTCTGCTTATTGAACAAATCCTCTTAAACTGTCTGAACATCAACAGACTGCAGCTTTGAAATCCAGATTACAAATCGTAGCACTCATTGGGCGTATCTTTGATGAATGAATTAATCTATGAGCACAGTTTCCTGGTACGAACTATGTGATGTTGCTAACATAAGGACATATCACCAACCAGGAAAAAATCTAGTTCATAAAACACACCTGGCTCATTTAAGTTGCTCAGTTTGTGCAGTCTTCAACTTTATGGGTTTTAAATACCCTCTTGCTCATTTCACAACAGAATCCGTTCTCTTTCAAGGTGTCCACATTCACTCCTGCACCTCTCAGAAATGGAGTGATTTACTGTCTGCTGTGACATCTATGTACATATTTATTTGCCTATTTATTGCCCTTTGGGTAAAACACTTTCCACCCCACTCATATTTCTTCAAGATTATTTAATTTCTACATTCCATCTTTTCACTTTGGAAAAATCTTGCTATCTCTGACTCAAATTGAAATTTCTGTGTCTGAAGTCCTTTATAAATTGCATCTCCCCACCTGCTCTACTTGGATGTAAACACGCTGAACATCGAGAAAAAAAAAAATCATCCTCTGTGGGTCTGGTTCATTCCTCAGTGAACATACCCCAAGAACACTTGCTCCTAAATTATTTCTGTTTGCCAACCAGCAGCCAGCCAGCAACCCACCCACCCACCTGATGGTTGGGGGAAAATGACAGAAGGGAGAGGAAAAGAAACTGGGGAGGGAAGAGAGAGAATCCAATGACCAATATCCTGGCCCTAGTCCAACCTGGATAATTAGTCTGCCTCTATTTTGAACATTTTTCCCGTTTGCAGCGTGTGCGTGCGTGCGTGCGTGCGTGTGTATGTGTGTGTTGAGAAGGGGGAAGGGAACTCCATAACAAATTATTATTTTTCTGTCTTTCTTCAGCCACAGTCCATTAGAAATAACCTTAAAATTATAAATAAAATCCTGGGAAGAGAAGCAAACATCTCATGATTGTACCTTAAAAGGGCTCAGAGATAGGTAACCAGGCAGAATTTCTAAAGGTCTCAGGAAGCTTTTGCAATCTCAGAAAACAGCCTTTGAAAGCACAGGAAAGAAACATTAAGATAAACAACCCCCACCATCAGGAACAATTCAAGAAGGCAAGGAAAAGGCCTTGCCCCCTATTGACGGCTCCTGACTGACTCATCCACAATTTGTCCTTGGCCTGTCCCTGCTTTGCTCCTTCCAAGAACAATCTCTCCAGGTGACATCCGGGGCACAGATGGGACCTGGGAGGATGGAAACATAAACTCTTGTAGCATCGCCAGCTCTCTCTCTTAGATTGGGCTTTAGCCATTTGATAAAGATTGAAGATTTCATTTGAGAGGAAAGGAGAATTGTCTTAATATGCAGCCAAGCAGTTCAGAACAATTCCCTTCACTCAGTGCTTCCGGAAGGCATCCAGTACGTACACCTAATGGCAGAAAAGCACCACGGGCCCCCTCGAGGTTTATGGGAAAAGGCTTAAGTAGTCCTCTACAAGCTGGATGTTTTAATTATGGGTGCTATGTTGAAATTCAAAGAAAATTTGGTGTTCTACATACATATATACATATTAAACATTTGTTTTCGTATAAAAATATAAATGTTTCAAATTAGTTTCCAGTTAATAAAATCCACAGTCCACTTATAACTACATCAGCTGCCTACATCCCTTTCCTCTCCGTACCTTGTGGCCCACTTCTGGGAGCCCAAGAGGTACCAGTGTTCCTGTTGGAGAAGGTCTTCCTGTTCCATGTCTGGCTACCTCTTGGCCCTTTGCCGCTTTTACACATGAAGGGATAAAATCATAGGACTGTGAATGAGGTTTCTCTTTCCTTCAGTCTTCCTCAGTGCCCTGTGACCCACCAGCTTTTGACTGCGGGACTTCATCACTCCGCAGGGAGGGCAAATGCAGATAAAAGCCAGGAAGGCAAATGAGTCTCCGAATAGATTGCTGGCTTTGTTTTGTTTTGTTTTGTTTTAATTCAGAGCTCAGAAAATTGTTTTGAAAGCTAAAGTTGTCTACATTAAAGCTAGACTTAAGAGAATGAAAATGGGGTTTGAACTCTAATAGGCTAAGGGCTTGGAGGACTTAAGAAAGAAAGTTTATGACATCAACTCAGAATAGAAAAGAATAAATTATATTGTGCAAGCCTTTTTTTCCTCAACAAAAAGACATTAAGTTTCAAATAACTAGTGGAGGAAGGAAAATTAGAAGCAATAAGACTTGATTGATGGTAATGGCTACCTAAGGCGTCCTTCTGCCTACCTCCAGCCATGGCCCAGGGAAAGCTCTATGTAGGTTTAGGTTTTTCCTGAGCAAAGGCAATCTCTAAGTCCCATCCAAATGAAGCTTTCTTCCTAATTCACCACATTCCCCAATATCGAATTTCTACTATCAAGCCACAATAGAGTTGAATGACCATGTTTAGGCAAAAGAAACTTAAGTAGCTCCAGTCCTTCCCCACAAAAGCCTCCAAGACAAAGTATAACATAGGACAGAGATGTCAGAACAACACAATGAGACACGTTCCATATTTATAAATGTTTCTGATATTCCCTGTCATGCTGTCCATTAGTAATGCTGCTAATCCACAAAATGCACACACAAGAACTGATGTAGCCCAAGCAGGGGAGAGGGTAAAGGAAATAAGCTGGAGTAAGGGACTGTCACATTCTTGAATAATCAGGTATTAGAATTAGTGACACTTTAAAAAACACAAGTAAAGGTTTAAGTAAATCAAGAATTCAATTAAGTAAATCAGTGATACTACAACTGAGCACTAGGATACATTGCTTGTAGTCTGACATCTTTAGAACGTCATAATTCTCTAAAGGTAAGTACGTCTTTAATGTCCTGTTATATCAAAGAACATTTTCACTCCACCCTCAGAGAGATTAGACTGTATTAGGCTAAGTATTCTGAAACATTTCTATTTGTATTCATGAATGACTGGTTGTTATTTTGGGAAATATTTATCTATCCAAATATTTCCATTTCTTCCTAGAAAACTTTTTATGTTAGAAAATATTCATTTGTTCAATAAACTTTCATTAAGAATTTATTGTGTGTTAAGCGCTGTGTTAGGGTTAAGAATATTGGTGCTAGTGTCTAGCACTGTGCTTGTTACATAGGAGACACTTGATGTTTATGGAATAATTGCACAAAAGATGGATAGGATGCATCTTGGAGAAACTTGAGAGATTCTAAATGTTTCCCATGCTCCCAAGAAAGGTTCAGAAGTGCCTGAGAATTGGTCAGTTGACCTAGTGAGGTTGCTCAGTAGACAAGAAGGATGCAAAATGGTCTGCAAGAACCTAGAGAACAGAAACACAAGGGGCTGCGGATAGCTCAGCAGCACACAGGCCTAGAAAAAGATGGACAAGGAACAAATGTACAAGATACAGGAGCATCAAATACCATCACAGAAATGAGAAAGGCCCAGAATGAGAAGTTAAGGCTGCCTCCCACCAACGCCTCAGCCCTCCAACACTGAAACATCTCTGAAAAGAATAAGAAAGGAGGGGGTGGAGGAATTTTGAATTGAGTCAATTTTATTCAAAAGGGACAAAGGAAAACGGGCTTGAGTTTACCAAGTTTTAGTAAGGTTGAATTCTCTGCTTTTCAGAGAAAGAGAAAAGCTTAGACGATACACTTTAACTCAGTTATTAGAGAAACAAAGAAAATTTCATATTTGCACATTTGACCATAAAATTACCCACTACGTAGGGATGAAAGACGAGGACTTTCTTGTACACACAGTCGGAAAGGAACGAGCACGTTTCCAGCCATAGGCTGTGTGGCTACGGGAATGGTCAGTCTTTCCACTGAGCCATGCGATCTCTCTAAAAACTAGGTCTCGGTTTGTCAAAGGATTTTTTTTAATGTGTTATTCACATTTTCAAATCTTAAAAAAATACAAGAGTGTATTTTCTGGCGAGTGAACCTCACAATGCCTTAAACTGTTCTCTCAACTGACAGCATCATTTAATTATCCAACCTCAATAGACCCATGTGGATGCGAAAGTCTTCACTCGGCTCAATAGGCATGTATTTAACAGCTGACACCTGTGAGCACCAACCCTGCATATGAATAGTTCTGTGCCTCTCAAACTGCGGTCTTCCAACACGCAGTGTCCCCTGGGAGCTCACTGCAGATGAAGACTCTGGACACACCCTGACCTACTGATGCAGAAGGTGCATTTTCACAAGATTCCCTGGTGAGTTGTACACACTTTAAAGTTTGAGAAGCATTGCTCCATTTGACTCTATAAAGATTATATTGGGAACTTACAGGATCACTTAAAACCATGACTTTGAATGTAAAAAATAATGTACCCAAGCTCAAAATGGTATATTTTCAAATGTATTTTATATTTGTCAGAACACTTTCCATTGAAAGTGGCAACTCGAACATGCTTAAATTAAAAAGAGAAACGTATTTGAAGTTTCAGATAACAAAGGGAAGAATATGCACACAGCCAGGCTTCAGAAATTAATGGAACCAGATATAAAATGCCACCAGACCTTCACTCATGTTTGCTATTGTATTGATGTGCCTGCTTCATTCTCTATGACAAGGTACATAAAGCAAAGAACATAGCTACCAACATATCTTGACCCCCCGCCTTGGACGCAGGTTTTGCCACCCAAGACAGTATAAATCTTTTTCTCTAGTTCCAGCCCCCCAAAAATCTATGCAAATTCTCCATTTAGCCCATTTGGTTCATCTTGGTGTCATCCACTGTGCTGAGGAGTCGACATGGCATTGGGAGGCTGGAGATGGGGGCAATTTCCATAAGGAGACAGCAGCTCTTATTAAAGCTCCATAGTTGATGTAAAGAGCATCTCTTACATGAAAGGGTAGAGGAGTGCTGTCAGGAGGAGGAGGAGGAAGTCGTGGTGGGCAGGCAGCCCAACCGTGTCTACTGAATGTGTCACACTCATGTCATGTTCTTTCTTGTGCTCCCCACTCTTCCTTTATCAAATATATAACTGCAAGTGCATGAGCATTATATAAGTTCAGGTCAAGGCCAAGGATGTGGCCATAAAAACACAACACAATGAAACAAAAATAAAAGACGACACTCCTCAAAGTTTGTTAATGCAAAAACACATCGCAATACCCCTGACAGGAAGGCATAATGGGCTGGAAAGCCATACACATCCTTCGTACTAAAACAACATCATGGGCATCGATTGTCTATGTTCCTTTAACCAATGGGATTTCGTTCTCAAGTTAAAAGTTTAGTTATTAAACTATAGCTTCACAAGTCCTCCACTAATCCCACTCCAACCTGACAGGACTTCTTCCTCTTCCACAGATTCCTCAACGCCTTCAGGACTTGCAATTGCTAATCTCGCTCCTAGAGTGATATCCCTTTGGAACTTCCATGGCTCACTTCCTCTTCCTCTTTCCATTCGAGCCTTGGCCTACACATCACCTCTTTGGAGAGATCTCCCTTGATCACCTTACCTAAAGCAATTGCGCCCATTATGTGCACACACACACACACACTAAGTTCCACCTCCTTTGACTGGCTTTAGTGTTTTTCACAGCACTTATCACCACCTGATGTAACATATTTATTCATTTATTTGTCTGGTTTCTCATTACAGTGTAAGTACCACAGGGGCGGGGATTTAATGTCCTTACCCACTCTGTATTCCTCAAACCTGAAACAGACCCTGTCACCTAGTCACTGCCTAGTAGGTTTTTGTTTAGTGAAAAAACAAATGAAGATAGAATGTGTGAAGCCATACTGGTGGAAGGGTGGTCTGCAAGGTTAGCAAATAACGATGATAATCCCAAGGAGAACAGAAATCAGTCAAGTAATCTCCAAAAGAAGGCCCAGGGCTGGTAAACTGGAGACATGATGCTGGGCTCAACAGCATTTTTGCTACTGGACTAGACTCCTCTTCTCAAATTTTTAGTGCGAATAAGTAAAGTGTTTCACTGGTCACCACTTTCAGCCACACCAACACAAGATGTAAGGGGAAAATTTTACTCATGCTCAGAAGTGCCCTGTCACTATACTAAAAGAGCTCACATCTGCCCCCCAAATGAAATTTAAACTCCCAAAGCCATAATCAGAAAGTGTACTGAACAGAGCTGGAAAATCCAGATTAAACTCCATTTGCTTCATGACTCCAGGAAAGTTGGTCAACCTCCCTGCTTGTTTCTTCACCTCCCCAGGCAAACACTCTCCATTCCAGGGCCTATTACTTTTATTATGTGTTTGTCACCCACAGTATGGAGAGACTGAATATACAAAGAGAAAATGACCAGATCACCCTCACAAATAGAACTCTTACCCACGAGCTCTGCAGCCACCCGTCCGAGAAACAAAACCACACCCTCTGTAGCAATCCACCCACAACAGGGAGGGCTTGACCCATAACCCAACTTCTCTAATTTTTGTTCCTGCTTCCGATTTAGGATTAACCAGGATAGGCCAATTTTGCTCCCCTAATCAATAACGTGGGCTGCCCTGCATCTAGACAGCCCACCTCCAACCTCCCCGTAACAGCAGCCTCCCATCAGAGCACAGCTGAAACTGCCCCCTTCCTTCCCTTTATCAAGCTTTCCCACTCTTCCACCTGCCTTTGAGTCCTGCCAAACACAAGTGATAGATACTCACTCTTTTGCTATAGAAATATCTGGATAAATAACCTTTGCTTGCTCTCATTTGGATGGTCTTCGTTTGTGTGAAGGAAGTTAAACCCCAGAACGTAGCAGAGTGCCAGGCACATAGTAGGCGCTTAATAAATGTTCAGTGGAATTGAGCTGAACTGAATCTACAGGAGCGTGATAATAACTACCTCACAGTGTTGCTATAAATTAGATCATCCAAGTAAAAACATTTTGAAAACTGTAACGTGCTATGGAATCATAAGGTATTATTAAGCTAAAAACAATGTATAATCAGACAACATAAGAGAGTAGTAGCAAAATACACTTTATTCTGTGGATTCTCAATGATGAGAGGCTCTTGGAATTATTTCCGGCTTGGAAATAATGGAAATTAAATAGGCAAACAGGAAGAAATACTTTCTAGAGTCTTCCAGAACAGCCTTTACTAATCCTTGTCTTCATGGAAGAAATTCTGGAATTCCTAAACTCTGTTCTGATCAGACTCTAGCTATACCTTCTCAATTCTGTTCCTCTGGCTAAAATCACACATCTTTAAACATGCCTGCCTATGTCAAAGAAGAAACATAAAAGATTGTAGAAAGCAGGTAGTCAGGATTCTACTTTGGTGTCTCCTGCCTGGCTGGAATTTTTCCTACAGCCTTTGAGGCCCTGTACCCTTGACAGAGCTTATCTACACTATGTGATGTCTCCCTTGTTTTCTGACTCACCTGAATCCAAACAGCCCCCTGCCCGTGGTCTACTTGGCTCCAGAGCTTCTGTCTGGTCCTGCCAACCTCTCCTTGCCTTGGATATCTACTTCTTACCTGCTGGAACTAGATTTAATCTCCAGACTTCCAAGGACTAGAACTTTCTTGTTAATGGATTGCATCCTCGAGCATAGCAGAGGATGGGGACTAACTTGCAGGCCACCCAGAAAGAGCCTTCCTTAGCAAAGTCATCTGGATGAAGTCATCACAGACCAGGGTTTCTATGTTTTGCTGAGGAAACATGCCCTGACCTCCCTCCCTTCATTCTCTTCAGCCTTCTGCCTGGGTTCCCATTGGCCAAACACAACTAGTAGCCAAAGGCCCAGGAACTCAATGATCCAATCTATACCAACCAGCTTCAAGGGCAGAAGAGATGGTGAAGGTTGAAGAATGAAACTAGGGAGACAAAACTGCTGCGCAATTTCTTAACATCTTTCTTCGCATCTTTCCTTTATAAAAGCTCCTCGTGACACAGTTTTGGTCAATGACATATAAGCAGAAGTCTGCCTGGAAGTTTTGGAAGTTTTAGTCTTTCCAAACATAAATGCCATTCTTTCCTTCTTGTGCCTACTGCCTTCTTCTTCCTACCTAAACGCAGACAAGAGGACAGAGAGAGAACAGCTGTTTTGTTACCACTAGGCAGCCATGAGGATGACAGCCAAGAATGGCGGAGCAGAAACATGGGAAGAGACAAGGTCTCTGGCAGTAGCAGCCCCAGATGATATATCACCAGACAACGTGAGAGAAAAGCAGATCCTCCACTGGATTAATCCATGGGCGTCAGATTCCCGTTTGATGTAGAAATGCTTAATATGAAGTTGCTGCCCTCCCAAGCACCCAGGAAGGGGCATAGCCAGGTTAGGTTCCCTTCTCTCTAACGGTATTGGATGCATATGCCCCATCGTTGCCTCTCCAAGGCTTTTCTTTTGCGATTCCCATGCTGAGTTTTGCTCTTCCATCCTCATATTCTTTCTCATCTTATCGGTTAAGCTATGATCAGGTTTTGGTAGCCTGGGAGTCACTCTCTTTAGAGTGACTTACATGGCTGTGTTCTCGTCTGTTATGTTCTGATTTCATTAATCCAATTTTCGAAGTTCCAGGAAAGATTCCTATCACTGCCTACCATTAAGTCATCCAGGGATGGATAACAGAATATTTACTGCCAAGATAACGACTAACATTTGTTGAACATTTACTATGTGTCAGGCATGGTGGCATATCTCATTCTTTTGTTCCCGGCTGTATTTTAAACTTCATTTTATAAATCAGAAAACTGAGATTTGGAGAGGTTACATTTCTTGGCCAAGGCTACCCAGTTAGCAAGAGTAGCAGCCAGCATTCTAGAATTGGTGATCTAATTTTAGAACCTGTATTCTTGCAAGACAGTGCATTAGAGTGGTTAGGAATGTGTTCTTTGAACTCAGACTGCCTGAATTCTAAATTCGGTACTGCTACTTAACAGCTATGTGGCTGTGGACAAGCTGATTAACTTTTCTATGTCTTGGTTTCCACATCTATGAAATGTGGACAATAATAATACAGTTTGTGATCCTTAAATGAATCGATGCACAGTGTGTGACCTAGAATCTGGAACAAAATGGCCACTTGATGAATGGTAGTTATTATTCCACGACAGAAGCTATACAGTGGCTCTGCTCAGATAACTAGCAGTGTCCCTTCAGAGCCAAAGTGGGATGAAGAAAGCACTAGCTGTGAGACCTAGGTGAGTCATTTACCATTTCTGACCCTCACTTTTTACATCTCTAAAATGGGGATAAAAACCTATACCTACTTCACAGTAGTTTATGAGTGAAATCTTCTAGAAAAAGGACTCATATGCTATAAAGCACTGTATAAACCTAAGTCATTCAATTTCTTTCTCAACTATCCCAAGACAATGGGGCAATGGCCAGAGCAACGTCTTTTCTGCACATGATTCTGTTAGAATCGCTTTTATTAGTCCTCTTTTGGAGCAGGTGTTCACACCTTTTGTGGAGCTCTTTAAACTAGTCTGAACTCCACTCAGTTGTTGGGCTCAAAATATATCTCAGGAATAATCGCAACATATTAACATTTCAAAGATCTTTCATTCTGTCCTTGGAATGTCCCTTTCAAATTCAAAGCCTTAAAAGTCACAGTTCCCAATGCAGACATTTGAAAGTATGAGTAATTTAGTCTTTCGGTTTATTGAACACGTTCTATATATAGGTCAGGCCCTTACTTGTCACTGGAGATACAACAGTAAATCAGAAAGTGCCACCTTCACAGACTCACAGCCTAGTCGAGGAGATAGACATGGAGATGTGTCATTACAATACAATGCTCCCAAAGGAAAATTCTGCCTAGGGGTGTAAAGTCTTCGAGAGCAGGTAACATAAGAGCTGTCTTGAAGAAGGACGTGCAGAGGAGGCACTGGAGAAGAAGCTGGCAGTTCTTGAAGCCTACCTATACTGAGATGGCGCAAGTACAGTCTATTGCAGGAGGCTCAAGTCGCTGTTGCAATCTCATGCCCCCTTAGTCTGGCCTTTTTGAAGTGGAGAAGGACACAGAGAAAGAGGAGGAGCTAGGAGAAGGCGAAGCTAAACCTCCTACTTATCCGGCTCAAGCCCAACCAAGGAGCACAGGCCAGGTTCCCCCAAACCTATCGTTAAAAATTTGAGAGACTTGTGTTTGATATTTTCTTTGGGTATCTTAGAGTCTTCTTGGATGATTTAAAAAAAAAAAAAAAAAAGTCTTTAGTCTCTCGGATTTTTTCCCTCCATTTCACAGTCCAAGTTAACATCTGGACATTCAGGGGGCTGTGGAGCTTCCTATGATCTAGTAAAGATTTTTTTCCCCAATTTTTTGAAGTAAAAAATAATCTCTGATGACTTTAATATATATCAAATAAATCGGTATGTTCCATGCAAGAAGCTGTATTTGTTTTCAAAAAAAAAAAAAAAAAAAACTCTTTACAGGTCTTTAAAACCTATTGTTCCAATGGTGAGATGTTTGTTATTATATTTTAAAATGAGGTTCCCAGGTAAAACTATCACTGCCAAAACAAATGCCTGTTCTCAGATATTCTTGGTCTTTCCAGCTTTGCGGAGAGTTCACTCAGGGAGGGACCTTATCTGAAGAGCAGGTAACACATACGAGCTGTTAAAAGAGATGCCGCCATCCAACCACTTTTAGAGACCCTCACAGAACTGGGGGGCGGGGCAGGGGGAGGGCTCAGCCCCAGGATGCAAAGGTGAGGTACACGCAGACCCCGCACCAAAGGACCATGGCCCAGAACCTCAAACGATCTGGGATTTCTGACCGTCCTTCCACCTAAAAGCTGTCCTGGATTCTCCATCCGTGGCAAAATCCAAAGCAAGCCTTCCCAGCCACTAACTCTAGGCAACAATTAAAAGCACCACATCTGAGATCAAAGAAGACTCAGATCTTCTCACCCAGACTTACACTGAATCTGCCGCTTTCAGCAGCACATTACGGACTTCCCAAAGACTACCCATTCGCCAAGTGTCCTCCGTGACACTGTCCTGCAGAACCCTTGACCATTTCAGAGCCTCAGATACCTGGTCCTCCTTGTCTGTTACCCCATCTAGCCTTATATAATCAATGCTCTTCCATATGACCTGAGATCATTCTCCCAGTGTTATCTCTGCCTTTGAAGTCATCCTGCCCTTGAAAACTCAGCTTCCTTGCCCATCTCTGTATGTGCCCACCTAACACAAAATGAAGTTGGTATCTGGAAATTCTCCACTTTTTTGATCTCGGTGGCTAACAAAACCAGATTCTCTGATCCAGGAAACCAACCCTGTAGCATCGGCTTTCCATGGGACCTTACGGTTGAAATTTATTAAATAACCATCAAATCTTTACTACATAATGGGAGTGATTATATGAGTGAGCAATTTCACTTGAAACAAAGAAGGATTTTACTATATGGCATTTACATTTATTAAATTCAGCACTGTGAGGACAATTATTCACATTTGGAAAATTATTATTTGCTTGGCACATTTTAAATTCTCAACATATACTTGTGAAAAAATGAACACATGAATAATTGAAGGAAACTTTGTATCTTTAAATTCCAATACTCAAAATCACTGTAAAAATGGGCAGATAGCTCAAAAAAACGAAACAGAATGGCATACTCAAATTGGAGTTTAAAACTATGTTAATTTTATTTAACCTTTATTGGCTTCCTAGAAACAATATGTAATAATCTACAACTCTATAATTCACTAAATAGGCCAAGGAATAAACCATCTAGATTCAGCCCACCAAAAAGTCTCATTTTTCTAAACTTAACATCAGGAACAAACAAACAAACAAATGTTATTCATACAAATGGATATTATTCAGCCATGAGAAAGAAGGACATCCTGTCATTTGCCACAACATGGATGGAACTTGAGGGCATTATGCCAAATGAAATATCTCACATAGAGAAAGACAAATACTGTATGTTATCACTTACATAAGGAATCTAAAGAAGCCAAACTCATAGAAACTGACCAGAATGGTGGTTAGCAGTGGCTGGGGAATAGGGAGAAGAGTGGAGATGCTGGTCAGAGTACAATCTTCCATTTGTAAGAATGATAAGTTCTGAGGATCTAGTGTACAGCACAGTGATTATAGTTAAAATACTGTCTTATAAACTTGAAAGCAGCTAAGAAAGTAGATTTTAAATTCCTCCCCCAAAAAACAAAATGGTAGTTATGTGACATGAAGCCAGTGTTAGCTAATACTAAGGGGGTGATCATTTTGCAATATATGTGTTTCAAATCATCACGTTGTGCACCTTACACTTTTATGTTATATGTTGATCGTATCTCAATAAAGCTGAGGGAAAAAAAGAAACACTGGGCTAGTGGATTCCTGAAAATTTCTGAAAGAAAATGGCAAACCGGATGAGCAAGGTAAGATCCCAGATGGAAAGGACCTGGGACCCTTGTACAAACTTCTCAAAGAAGAGGTCACCACCTGCTCAGCCTCCAAATAACTTATTAAAAATCACGAATCTCCTCCTCTTGCAAAAATTTAAGCAAGCCAGCAATTCTGACTCTTTAAAGAAAATTTTTTAATCTCCTTCATAAAGATAGAATAGACTGTCTGATTCAGAACTAAAAAGCCTATCTTATACTTGAGTGAATTTCTGTTCACTTACAAACGAATATGCCAAACTGTGCTGAATGTGTTTTACAATGCCTTCTACTAAATTAGACACTTCTCTATAAATATGTCCTAACAATCAAGAGTGACATTTCCCTCTTTAAAAAGCCTATAAATTTACAGCAAAGTTTGTGTAAATTTTTAATCTTTTCAATTTACTAATAATGATAAAATATGTGACTGCCCTATCCTCATAAATAATTCAAACA
>NW_011888786.1:2992908-3004107 GCF_000151845.1 Pteropus vampyrus | reverse complement strand
CACAATTGTTATTCAAGACACACCTTTGTGAATATCCTGTTTGAGATTTAGCTTTGCAGAGTTACATGTAGACTTATTCCAAAGAGAGAATTATGTACTTTTAAATTTTTAATTACCAAAATATCTGTCCCCTTCATTTGCCTCCTGACAGCAGGAAAATTAAGACAGTTTCTTAATAAAACATTTGGGTCAACCTGTGCCCTGTTAAGCAATAACCTCCTCATCATTTTTCCACATAGAGTCAACAGTTAGACAAAGAAGACAGTCTGCAAAGGTCTGAAATCATCGTCATAATAGCTACGGTTTACTGAGCACTCACCGTGTGCCCAGCACCTTGGCTATGTTTTATATGCATTATTTCATTAAATCTTCCCAATTGTGCTATGATATGTTATGTTCCCATGTCACAAAGGAAAAATGAGGCTTAGAGATGAAATAATTTGCACAAAGTCATATAGCTAGTAAGTAGTGGATTTGGGATTAACTATTGGTTAGTTTTGCTGCATAACAAACTACCCCAAACTTAATGGCTTAAAACAACAACCATTAATTTAGCTCATAAAACTATAGGTCAGAGATTTGGGTTCGGCTCAACTGATCTCAGCTCAACTGATCTTGCCCCCCTCACGTGTCTGCAGTCAGCTGCTGGGTCATGGTTCTCATCCATGTGGCATCGCATTATCCAGAAGGCTAACTCAAGCTCATCCACACAGTAGTCTTAGGGTTGTATGTACAGTGGGAAAGGGCAAGTTCCATTGTGCAAATAGTTTCTGATCCTCTGCTTGTATTACATGTACTATTCTCCCACTGGCCAAATACTGGCCCCAAACCAGCTCAGATTCAAGTTCAGAATAGAGACTCCACCTCTTGAGAGACCATTTTTGCAGTTTATCACAAGTTTCAACCCACATTTTCGATGCCAAAACCCACCACGCTACGCAGTCTTGGATTTCTTTGGCCTCAGCTCTAGTCTCAACCCCACCTGCTCTACTCTGTATCACAAGTACACTGTTCTTATAGGCTGAGTTTCCAGGCACCTGTGAAAGTCAATACAAGGTCATGGAAACAGGTTAGAAGACAAGAAGAAAGAGAAGCAGGGTAGACCTCACTCTCCCTCAGGCTGCATTCCTAGCAGCGAGGTCCCCTCTGCACAGATCTGGCATGATGTCAGTCTCCACCTCCTCTATGTGTCCCTTCTTCCTGGGGGCAGTAATGGCTTGCTGCCATTGCTAATGTTATGGTTTCCACATCACCATTTGACCTCCCAGCCCCTCCAAATCCTGTGTAACCAACTTGCTGTATTAAATTCCCTCTGTTCTAAATATTTAAAGATTTCTGTTGTCCTGGTTGAACACCGAATATTACATACAGTCCCCTGATCTTCTGAGTCTCCTAGGTAGCACTACTTTGTAATTTCTCTTCCATAATGCCAAGCACAATGGAATCAACCATATTCATCCACTCAGAAAAAAATTTGAGGAACTACTCGGCCCAAACACTGGGCTACAGATTATGGCTACAAAGTTGAATAAACATTTTATGAAACAAACACAAGAAGACAGGTCTAAATACAAATTATAACCATATAATAAAGCTATGTGAAGAAGATATAGACTTTATTGGAAAAGCAGTCAGATGCAATAGACCAGCACATAAGTTCTAGAGTCAGATTGCCTAGATCGGAATCCTTTTTTTTTTTACTAAGCATGTTATTGTACCCTCCTTGGTACAATGGGGGATAATAGGATCAACTTCATAGGGTTACCTGTTTAGATTAAAAGTGATCATACCTACACTGGAGCTTAGGCCAGCGCCTGTCTGGTCTACATGTTCAATAAGAGTTAGGTATGACTTTACAGAAATATGACAGGAGTAACATTCATTTGTTTGGGGGATCGTGGGAGTCTTCCCAGAATGAGGAAGACTTTCAGAGGACTCCTGAAAGAAGAAGTGGTTACCAGTTGAAATACCACTTCCCCAAAGAAGTTTCCTCAAACCCTACCTGAAATGATTCCTCCTCCTCCTGACCCCCCTCGGCATTTTGTTTTCATACTCCCAAAACTGCAATATCTCATGCTAATTTTTTTTGCAGTTATTGAGGCATGTGCTTTATCTTCTCTAAAAAATTCTAAGCTCCTTGAAGGCAAATGCCAGACTCTCCGACCTTGTCCTTCCTGTAAAACAAAGCACACTGCTTGGCACATAAGTAGATGTGCAAGTTTTGTTATTTCTTTCTTAAACAAATTTCAATGTCTCTGCTGTAGTTACAGATCTTTAGACAGCAGCCACTGACAATGGATGATGGAATTGTGACCTGGTAAAACTTTGATCCAGCATTTTTTTGAGTTATGGTATATTTCAAATGTGTTTGCCATATACAGATAATAGATACGACTTTGAAAAACAACATGAACATCTCCCTGTCCCATAGAGCATCACATTAAACTGTACTTCCTGGGAAGCCTGTTTATGATGACATACAGTGACATCAATTTTAGAATAGCTTTCTGTAATTCACTGCGAATCATAAACCTCAGTGAAAGAGAGTTCTTATTCTAAATCTGTGTGGTACTGATAAGTTGTTTTTGCTAGCTATTCAATAAATATTTTATTAACTGAGGAGCAGCTAATTAAAAACAAAAACCTAATATTTTAAATATAGTAGGTTTTCAAACATAGTCAATGTTTTAAGATCATAGAAATCATTTCATTGACCAGTGTGCCCCATACGAAGCCACTGTTTCTCAGCTCCAGACTCATTCTGCTCTACTTACTGCATGATGCTGGGACTGCAATCAAACTTCTGCTCCAGGGTATCCTAGAGGCAGGGTATCATAGAGGCAGGACTGGAGGAGGAAGACGGTAGTTGTGCATTCTTGTTTGCTTCCTGTTGAAATTCATTCTATTCCCTAATCCTAGAGGAAGAGCACCTTAGAAATGCTTCTTCACCTCTGGTGGTGCTTTCCTGGAGCAGCAACTGAATCCGCTTTAGGTTTTTCCCCCTACACTGGTAGAAGTACCCTTATCCTGCCACCCCAGTGACACCAGTATCAGGTGTTTGGTGCCCCTTCACTGAGGCCAGAGTTTCAAGTCCTTTTCAAAATTCTCCTCTACTTTTTCTAATCAACTTGACTGAGCTTTAGTTTACTTAAAATTAAATGGTACCATTTTAACTGTACAGTTTTATAAGTTTTGACATATATTAATAATAAAACTATCATTCCAATTAAAATACAAATAACTTCATCACCCCAAAAGTAACTGTGCTCCTTTACAATCAATACCCCTCCCCAAACAAAGTCTCAGAAAACGAGTTATCTGTTTTCTGTTTTCTAGTTTTGCCTTTACTAGAATTTCATAAAATTAAAAGCATGCAGTATGTACTTTTTTGTGTCTGGTTTCATTTGTTCAAAATAACTTCTTCAAGATCTTTCCATGTGGTTACAGGAACCAATAATTTTTTCTTTTTATTGCTGATAACTGTTTCTTTGCATCGATGTTCTATAGTTTATTTACAGTTTATTTACAGTTTATTTATAGTTTAGTCTCTTGTTGGAAATAGCTGTTTCCAGTTTGGGGATAGTATAAATGAAATGTGTGCAAGTCATTGAATGAACGTGTGTTTTCATTTCTTTTAGATAACTAGTAGTAGGATTGGTGAGGCATAGAGCTGTTGTACATTTAGCTTTACATGAAACTGTCAAACTGTTTTTGAATGGGGCTGTACCATTTTATACTGCCATCAGTAGTGTTTGCAAGTTCCAGTTCCTCCAAATCCTCACTTGATATGGTCAGTCTTCTAATTTTAGCCATTCACCTGTGTGTACAAGAGTATTTTATCGTGGTTTAATTTGCATTTTCTAATGACTAATGATTTTTAGTATCTTTTCATTGTTAATTGGCCAGTCATATATCTTCTTTTGTAAAGTATCTGTTCACGTATGTTATCCCTTTATTAAATTGGGTAATTTATCCTCTACTATTAAGATATGAGTTCTCCACATATTCTAAAGGCAAGTTTTTTTATCAGATTTATGTATATAAATATTTTCTCTGGAATATTTTCTCCAGTCCACAGCTTCCCCTTTACTTTTCTATAAGTATCTTTCAAAGAACAGATGTCAATTTTGATGAATTCCAAGTTATCAATTTTTTCTTTCTGACTCATGATTCTTGTGCCCTAAATAATCTTCGCCTGTCCATGATCATGAAGAATTGCTTCTATGTTTTGTTCTAGAAGTTTTAAGTTTTTAGTTTTTACAATTAGGCATATTCGTCCAGTAATAGAGCCTCAAAACATAAGCAAAAATTGACAGAACTGAATAAAGAAAGAAAAAAATTAATTTTGATCAGCTATTTCAATACCTCTCTTTCAATAACTACGTCAAGTTGGGATGCCATTACGAAATACCATAGAGTGGGGGACTTAATCAGCATAAATTATTTTCTCACAGTTCTGGAGGCTGGAAGTCAGAGATCAGAGTGTCAGCATAATCAGATTCTAGTGATAGCTCTCTTCCTGGTTTGCAGATGACCACCTTCTATATGCGTCCTCACATGGCAGAAAGACAGAGAGGGACAGAGAGAGAGACAGAGAGAGAGACAGAGACAGAAAGACAGAGACAGAGAGACAGAGAAAGAGAAACAGAGAAAGAGAGGGCACTTGCTCTCTGGTGTCTCCAAATACCATCACATTGCGGGTTAGGGCTTCAATATACGAGTTTGTGAGTGACATAATTCAGGCCATAGCAATAATAGATAAAATAACTAAGCAAAAACTCAGTAGGGACATAGATTTAAGCAACGAGTTCAACCAATTTGATTTAATTGACATTTATAGAAGACTCCATGCAACAACAGCAGAATAAACTTTTTTTTTTCAAATGCTCACAGTACATTGACCAGAATATGTCATATTTCTGGGTTATAAAAATTTCTTCGATGCATTTTAAAAAATATTCTCTGACTACAGCTCAATTTTATTAGCACTCAAGAACAAAAACATTTCTGAAAAATGCCTAAAACACTGGAAATGTAAATAACACATTTCTAAAACCTGTGGACCAAAGAAAATCTCAAAAGAGAAATCAGAAAGTGTTTTTACTGAACCGAATGAAAATGAAAACATAATATATCAGTTTTAGGGGGTGCCACTAACGTAGTATTTAGGGAGACATTTACAGCACTAAATGCTAATCTTATAAAAGAAGGAAGTTCTCAAATAAACTTTGATTGCACATTAAGGAACTAGAAAAATATGAACAAATTTAACCTAAAGTAAGCACAAGAAAAGAACTAATAATGAAAATCTGAGTGGAAATCAATGAAATAGGAAAAAATAGAGACCAACAACAAAGACTTATTCTTTGAAAAGATGGAACAATTATATGCAAATAAATTCAAATTAGATGAAATGGATGAATTCCTTGAAAGACATAAATTACCAAAGTTCACATAAGAAGAAATAGATAACCTGAACAGCCATTTATCTATTAAAGAAAAGGAATTTATGAAGACATAAATTATCTTTAGAGACATAAATTATTAATGATTGCTTAGTGCTGGGTACAAGAGTTGAATGGGGGAGACTGCTAATGGGTCCAGGGTTACTTTTTAGGAGGGTTATGAAAAATGTTTGAAAATTTAATTATGGTGATTGCTGTACAATTCTGTAATATAACTGAGACCATTAAATTATATACTTTAAATATGTAAGCTTTATGGTATGCAAATTATATTTCAATAAAGCTACTGAAAAAATTAGCAACTCAAATCCAACAATATATGAAAAAGATAATATATCATGATCTAATGTTATATAAAATATATTTTTTATACATGAAAGTGGAGGTTATCCCAGAATGCAATGTTTGTTAACAAACTAAATATACTGTCAAACTAAAAAGTAGAAGCCATATTATCATTTTAAGAAGTACAAGGAGAGCATTTGACCAAATTAAACATCCATTCCTGATAAAACCTATTAGAAAATCATGAATGAAAGGGAGCTTCCTTAACTTGATAAAGGATGCATATGAAAACCCTACAATTAACATTATACTTAATGAGTAAAGATTGAATGCTTTCTCTGTAAGATCAGTTACAAAGCAAGGATGTCTGCTCTCCCCATTGCTTTTCAACATTTTATTCAAGGTTCTAACAAGTAAAATAAGGCAATATTTAAAAATTTAAGAGATGCAAAATAGAAGGGAAGAAGTAAAACTGCCTTTATTTGCAGATAACACATGATGATAACACGATCATCATGTAGAAGGTCCAATAAAATCTATAAAAAGTTATTAAAACCAATCAAATTTAGAAAAATTACAAAGATAGAGTAAAAACAATTATATTTCTATATGCCAGCAATGAACAATCAAAAATTAAACTTTTAAAACATACAAATTACAATAGAATCAAAATGTGAAAAACCTAGAGATGTGATGAAATATATGAAAAAAGCCTGTATAATAAAAATTATAAAACACTGCTTTAAAGAATTGAATAAGGCATAAATGGAAAGACATACCATGTTCATGGAACAGAAGACTCCATTTTGTTAATATGTTAATTCTCCCTAAACTGATCTATAGGTTCAATGCAATCACAATCAAAATCCAAACAGGGTTTTTTTGTAGAAATTTGACAAGTTTATTCTAAAATTCATGTAAAAATGGAATTGACCTACAACAGTCAAAACAACTTTGAAAAAGAAGCACAAATAGAACAACGAAAGAGAATTTTAAAAATATACCCATACATATATAGAAAACTCATTTTCAGCACAGATGCAAATTCAGCTCAGTGGAGAAAGGATATTCTTTTCAACAAATGAAGCTGGAAAAATTGGATATCTATATGCAAAAATTAATTCAAAGCATGGACTTAAATGTAAAACCTAAACTATAGGACTTCCAGGAGAAAATCTTTGGAAGCTTTAGTTAGGCAAAGATTTCTCAAATATAATACAAGAATCAGGGTCAATAAAAGAAAAAGAAAAGATAAATTGGACTCCATTAGAATTTTAAACTTCTGCTATTTAAAAGATGATGTTAAGAGAATACTAAGACAAGCAAAGAAATGGGAAAAATAATTGAAATCATATATAAAAGAACTGTATAATAAAAGAATTGCATCTAGAATTTATAAAGAAATCGCAATGCTCAATAATAAGAAACCACTGTGTCTAGTCAATAAACTAAAAAGAACGTCCTGAAGCAAACAAAAACAAAACAAAAAAATGGACAAAAGACAGACATGTTACACAAAAAATATATACAGATGGCAAATAAGCCAGTGAAAGTGCAACAATACTAGTCATTATGTCCACAATGAGATATTACTAGATACCTATTAAAGAGGCAAAAGTTTAAAAAATTGAGAGTGCCAAGCCTTGATGAGAAGGTAAAGGCACTAAAACTGTTATACGCAGCTGCTGGAAATGTAAAATGGTACAATCACTTTGGAAAACATTTTGGCAGTTTCTTAAAAAGTTAAATGTATGCCTACCATCTAATCTACTCATTCCAGCGTAGGTATTTACTCAAAAGGAATGAATGAATATATATCCATTCAAAGACCAGTATATGAATGCTCATAACAGCTTTATTTATAATAACCAAAAACTGGAAACAACCCAAATGCCCATCAACAGACAATTAAACAAACTGTGGTTTATCTACCCATGAAAACTCTTCAGCAATAGAAAAGAATGAACTATTGATACATGCTACAACAGGGGTCTCCACCAGTCCGTGGCCGGTTAGGAACTGGGCTGTGTAGCAGGAGTTGAGTGGCAGGCGAGAGCTAAGCTTCTTCTGTACTTGCAGCCTCTACTCAGCACTAGCATCACCACCTCAGCTCCACCTCAGATCACTAGGCATTAGATTCTCATACGAGCACCAGTCCATAATGCCAAAAAGGTTGGGGGCCGCTGTGCTACAACTTGCATGACTCTCAAAATAATTTGTAATGTATGAAAGAAGACAGGAAAAAAAATGAACTCATGTTGTACTGTACCATTTACATAAAGTCTTAGAAAATGCAAACTGATCTAAAGAGACAAAAAGCAGATCAGTGGTTGCCTGAGGATGAGGCAGGGAATGAATGGGGGTGGGGGATTATAAAGGGATACAGGAAACTGTTGGAGGTGATGAAGGTGCTCATTATCTTGATTGTGGTGAGGGTTTTGCAGGTGTATTCATATGTCAAAACATCAAATTTTACACGTTAAATATGCACCGTTTGCTATAAATCAACTATACTTTAATAAATCTGTTTCAATAATAAATAATTGAATGATTTATACTTCCTAGCTGAACCTTGATTGTTATAATAGAAACTAAAGAAAGAAGGAAGGGAAGGAGGGAGAGAGATAAGGAGGGAAGGAAGGAGGGAGGGAGAGAGAGAGGGACTCTAGTGTAGAATTAAATGGAATGGAATGGAATGGAATGGAATGGAATGGAAAGGAAATATTCCAACTCTTTTGAATCCCCAAAAAAAGCCTTTCCAGATAAACTAGAAGGTCTAATTGTTGTAATTATATAAGAAGAAAACGACTTCAAGATGCTTTAGTATTTAGTGGCATAGAATCAGAGATAAGAGACTATATTAATATATGTGGACAAACTTTACTTAAACTTTTTTGTTCAAAGCAGTATCTGGAGGAAAAATACATTCCATAATTTTGTACTATATATTTTATAAATGTGCAATGTCTTTGTTTTTTTCATTTTAAGTAGTTGATAGGTTCAATTGAAGGGAACAGTTTACTGCCTAGTTCATGGGTCCAGCACCAGACCTTAAAACTCACATTGGAAGATCTTGATAGCATTTCCTATCCTGCACAGGATGGGAGCAGCCGTGGTATCTAAATTTACTCATCTCCACTAAGGAATATTACTATTACAGAAAAGCACTCATGTAATAAACATGTATGCATTTCTAGGGAAATTAAAGAGTTCTTGTAACAGAGCCTGCTAATTGAACCCAGGCTTTCCTACTTTCCTTTTAATATTCCATTCCCATCAACAAGGTGTAGCATGGCATGTGGCCAATGGATTGGCTAATACATTTCCTAGACTCCTTTGCAGCTAAATATGGCCACTGACTAAGTTCTCATCAATGGAATACAAATAGAAGTGATGTGTACAGCTTTTATATCGCTTCCTTAAATGGGAATCATTTGCTCTCTACTTTTCTCCTTTCTTCTTCCTAAACACTGGAACATAAACGTGGCCATAAAATACCAGCATCAAAAATGCGGATGGGAATAACACCCTAGGGCAACATGATTAAAGTAACTGGATTACTGGCTGAGCTGACTTTGCCATCTTCCTGTCTTGGACTACTCCCTCCCTCTGGAACACTGAATGAGAGAGAAATAAGCTTCTCTCTAGTTTTTGCCTGGCATTTGGAGTCCCCTTTCTACAGCAGCATGGTATCTTCTCAGATAGTTAGGGATCCTTGCCCTTACTCACCTAAACTCAGTATATTTTTTGGAATAAAACAGATGCAAGAGTTATGAATAAGAGGCATAAGAATGTGATAATACTGAAGCTGAGGGAAAGAAATTCCTAGCCGGAGGCAAAGAAATTTTTCAAAAAAATAAGAGATCTAAGGATGACAGAGTCAGAGGACTTGGCTGAAGGAGAGAAGGCAGAGAGGAGGGCCTGCCTAGCATTGAGCCTCTTGATTTAAATCAAGACGAATTTGAAAAATTTCCAGCCGAGAGTATTTCACTTTCCTGCCATAATTTAAAGTCAGTAATGTATTTTTGGCAGCGGCGAGTTCTCTAATTATACAGGCAAATGTGTTGATGGAGTAAAGTGGCATCTCTCCCCTTAAAGCAAATGCCCTTTATTGTGCAAATATTACAAATAACTTTAAGCTCTCTGTCTTTTAATAAAGTGTATTTTCCTCTAATTTTTTAACTATACAGCAATAATTAAGAGTCAGATACATATTTATCTTATTTCCCACTTATCCCTTTCTAGTCTTCATAACATAGTTCCGGAAATGTGCTATTTCCTGACTCTTTGGTCTTTGTAAAATGAAAATAATTTAACCACTTTTAGAATAAAACACTGCCATCTGAAACTGAAATATGTGTCATCAGGACGCCGCTAACAGGCAAATATGGTGCTTCACTGGCTTTGCCCCACCCCTGAAATGCAACCATTAATTCCCACAATTCCTTTTCAAGAAAACTTTGCTGACATCACTCCCTATCATCTATATTACCTATTTCTAGCAATCATCCCCTACAAGTTAATTATGGTTACAACAGTCCTGTATAACAACCTCAGCAGCATACAATAATAAAGATTTTACTTATGTCATTGCTGTGAGTAGATTGATTCACACGGGGCTCAACTGAGCAATTTTACTGCTCTCACCTGGGTTTACACACATCTGAAGGTCGTCAGGGGGTCAGCAGATCCTAGACTGGGCTTGAGTATAGCAACTAGTCTGTGCTCCATTTGTCTATCATCCTGCTCCCGGTATCAGGAGCAAGCTCCATCGTGCAGGCTTATTTCAAGCCTTTGGCTATGTCATGCCTGTTAACATTCCATTGGCAAAAGCGTGTGTCTGCACACAAAATAAACAAGTAGAGAAATAAACTCAGCCTCTTTCGTAGGATAAACCACAAAGTCACATAGCAACAGGCATGGATATATGAAGAATTAGGATCACTGAGGTACCCTACCAAAACCCATTTTATGTGTACTGCTTCAATTCCCGCTTTTAAGTTTTAAATTTACTAACAGAGTGAATCCTAGAAGCCCCAAGCACCCCAACCGCAACTCCAATAAAGGCAGAACCCCAGGTTTAGGCACCGCACCTTCCCCCAGCCTTGACCTTGCTGTGTGGCCCTGAGCATGCATATAATCTGCAGAACTTGTGAGTAACAAACCTGATGGTTGTTCCTGAGGTGCATATTGCAATCGTGTTAAGAACCAAAAGGACTGATCTGACCCTAACCTTGGCTCCAGTTAGAGAAATATCAGTGTGGGCTCTCTACAAGTAGTGTAGGCCAAGGTGACTGCCAAGGCATTCCTAGCAGATTACATCACTATCGATAGACTGAGACTAACACAGAACGCAAGTACTTTGATAAAAGTCTGACAGGGAGCCATGTAAAACTAAAGGACACTTACACCAAATGTCTGCTTGCTGTTATACTACATAATGGTGAGA
>NW_011888786.1:2990410-2992858 GCF_000151845.1 Pteropus vampyrus | reverse complement strand
TACCTATTTCTAGCAATCATCCCCTACAAGTTAATTATGGTTACAACAGTCCTGTATAACAACCTCAGCAGCATACAATAATAAAGATTTTACTTATGTCATTGCTGTGAGTAGATTGATTCACACGGGGCTCAACTGAGCAATTTTACTGCTCTCACCTGGGTTTACACACATCTGAAGGTCGTCAGGGGGTCAGCAGATCCTAGACTGGGCTTGAGTATAGCAACTAGTCTGTGCTCCATTTGTCTATCATCCTGCTCCCGGTATCAGGAGCAAGCTCCATCGTGCAGGCTTATTTCAAGCCTTTGGCTATGTCATGCCTGTTAACATTCCATTGGCAAAAGCGTGTGTCTGCACACAAAATAAACAAGTAGAGAAATAAACTCAGCCTCTTTCGTAGGATAAACCACAAAGTCACATAGCAACAGGCATGGATATATGAAGAATTAGGATCACTGAGGTACCCTACCAAAACCCATTTTATGTGTACTGCTTCAATTCCCGCTTTTAAGTTTTAAATTTACTAACAGAGTGAATCCTAGAAGCCCCAAGCACCCCAACCGCAACTCCAATAAAGGCAGAACCCCAGGTTTAGGCACCGCACCTTCCCCCAGCCTTGACCTTGCTGTGTGGCCCTGAGCATGCATATAATCTGCAGAACTTGTGAGTAACAAACCTGATGGTTGTTCCTGAGGTGCATATTGCAATCGTGTTAAGAACCAAAAGGACTGATCTGACCCTAACCTTGGCTCCAGTTAGAGAAATATCAGTGGGGGCTCTCTACAAGTAGTGTAGGCCAAGGTGACTGCCAAGGCATTCCTAGCAGATTACATCACTATCGATAGACTGAGACTAACACAGAACGCAAGTACTTTGATAAAAGTCTGACAGGGAGCCATGTAAAACTAAAGGACACTTACACCAAATGTCTGCTTGCTGTTATACTACATAATGGTGAGAGATGCTAGACAATTTGTCCAACTGATATAAAAATTTCAATTAATCTACCTTACCTACCTCGAGAATTAGAATGGTTCAACTTCTATCCCCAAAATACCAAAAAGACTGTGAACATGTTTTAACTAGGAAAAGGTACATTTCATTGGTGAGGACTTGGTCATATGGCCATTGTTAGCTACAAAAGAAGCTAAGAAATGAGTTATCTAGTTGGTTGCCTATGTGTCTAGATAAGACTGGGGGCATGGAGTCCAATGCTAAAAAAAAAAAAAAAAAAAGTGGTGAATAAATAATGGGGACAATTGGAAGTTTATGTCACAAAAAGGTACCCTTAACTTCCTTGGAACCCACGTTTGTACTATGTCATGGCTCTGCCACCATCATCACATGGTCTCCATCTTGTTGTCCAATAAGGTTGAATCATTCCCTGCACAGGCCCACATTTCTGCCAACAGGAAATGGGAAAGTGAGATGGCTCACTCCTTCCTTCCAAGAGCATGCCGTAGAAGTTGTAAATATCACTTTCTTTTATATCATAGTCACCTGAACCTAGCTGCCTCAAGGCTGGGAATGTAATCTATTAATTGGCTAGCCATGGGCCCAATGGTCAAACTTCTATTACCATGGAAGAAAAAGAACGGATTTTAGAAGACAATTCAATTTCTGCTAAGAAATCAAGAAAAAGATAAGCCATAATTGGGTATCTGGGAGAAAAAATCTAGGTAAGCCAAACAGGCTCTGTTTTCATTCATGAGTCAAAAGTGAATAGTTAAGCCTCATCATGCATGTGCAATGGAAAATCCCCATGAAAGGGATTCTAATGAGTTTTAAAAAAAACTATATTATTGATTTTTCTATTAATGCATAACTTATTATCACAACCTTAGAGACTTAAAATAACACAAACTTATTATCTCACCGTTTCCTTGGATTAAGAGTCCACACATGACTTAACTGGACCTTCTGTTCAGCACTTCACAAAGCTACAAACAAGATGCCACCTTCTTTGGAGGATGGGGTCCTTTCCCAAACTCATTCACTCATTCAATGTTGACCGACTTCAATTATTTGTGGCACAGGACTGAAAAAATCTACATTTTTTTGCTAGCTGGGAACCACTAGCAGGAAAATGTGGACTTGGTGGCTGGGAACCATTCTCAGTGTCTAGAGGTTGCCTACCGTTTCCTGCCTCACAGTTCTCAGCATGGGTCAATCTGCTTTCTTCTAGGCCACCACTTCCCCTTTTTCTAAAAGCTCATATTATTAGACCAGGCCCATTCAGGATAATACCCCTCAGATTAACTCAAAGTCGAACTAATTAGTAACCTAATATTCACAGGTCCCATGCACACTCCAGGGGACGTGATAATGTAAAGCACGTAAACCAGAGGGAGAAGTGGGCTGTCATGTTAAAATACTGCTTACTGTACTATATATTTGAATTCTTTCAGTATTTTTTTAGAAATGAAAGTAAAGAATGGAATTCCTTTT
>NW_011888786.1:2976257-2990360 GCF_000151845.1 Pteropus vampyrus | reverse complement strand
GGCTCTGTTTTCATTCATGAGTCAAAAGTGAATAGTTAAGCCTCATCATGCATGTGCAATGGAAAATCCCCATGAAAGGGATTCTAATGAGTTTTAAAAAAAACTATATTATTGATTTTTCTATTAATGCATAACTTATTATCACAACCTTAGAGACTTAAAATAACACAAACTTATTATCTCACCGTTTCCTTGGATTAAGAGTCCACACATGACTTAACTGGACCTTCTGTTCAGCACTTCACAAAGCTACAAACAAGATGCCACCTTCTTTGGAGGATGGGGTCCTTTCCCAAACTCATTCACTCATTCAATGTTGACCGACTTCAATTATTTGTGGCACAGGACTGAAAAAATCTACATTTTTTTGCTAGCTGGGAACCACTAGCAGGAAAATGTGGACTTGGTGGCTGGGAACCATTCTCAGTGTCTAGAGGTTGCCTACCGTTTCCTGCCTCACAGTTCTCAGCATGGGACAATCTGCTTTCTTCTAGGCCACCACTTCCCCTTTTTCTAAAAGCTCATATTATTAGACCAGGCCCATTCAGGATAATACCCCTCAGATTAACTCAAAGCCGAACTAATTAGTAACCTAATATTCACAGGTCCCATGCACACTCCAGGGGACGTGATAATGTAAAGCACGTAAACCAGAGGGAGAAGTGGGCTGTCATGTTAAAATACTGCTTACTGTACTATATATTTGAATTCTTTCAGTATTTTTTTAGAAATGAAAGTAAAGAATGGAATTCCTTTTAAGTTCAAAGGAATTAAGTAATTGTGTTTGTCAAAACATGTTTTATTAACACTACTAGAGAAGCAAATGTTGGGTCTCAGGGTTTATGAAAGAGAGACCATGGGCATTAGGTCTGGAACCACGGAAAAAGCTGAATAGTCTGTGATCAGCTCTTTGTGTCTCTGAAAATCTAGTTTCAGATGTTGTATTATTAGATTCACTGAACATATCCTTTCAAATAAATACAGTAAACTATAGGGGAAAATATCAATATTTGTATTTAGAAAATGACTATACATTTTAGGTGTACCAAAATTGCCTATGCTAAGCCAAAAAGGAATATCTGTCCTTATGAGAGGAAATATATTTATATTTTTATATCACCACTTACTACATAACAATGGGTGGTAGCTAAGTTTATTTCTGCTTTAAAGATTTCTTGAAACAGTAATTGGAAATTAACCCTAAGGAAATCTGAAAGAGCTACTGTAAAAATGTAGGATGCTTTAAGGTATATTATTAAATTTTTATAAATTTAGTATCAAAAAAATGCTAAAAAGTATTAATGGCCTAATTTTTTTTATATTTTGACATATTTTACTTCATTTAACATTCACAATGATATCTGAACATATATGCTTTACTCTCTCCATTTTTACAATGGTAGGTAACACTCAGGTGTCTTCACCGAGATCACACAGCTGGTAAGGAGCAAACCCAGGAACGAAACAAACCTAAATATTCAACTCCACAGGCCTTAAATTTTTTCACTATGCCACAGGGGTTTCTCAGTCATTTATCCATGTGTTCACTCACTGAGCAAATATTTACTTAGTGCTCGTTGTGTTTAAAAAATGGTCTTAAGTTCTGGGTAATAGAGTGGTAAACAGATCGATTTAAGCTTTGCCTTCATAGAACTGCTAGTCTGGTGCATTCAAAAGTACAGCTTAAATTTCTCCTCCTCTATTAAGCCTCCCCTCATATAAATACAATGAATTCCTTCATCTGTGCATCCACAGCGTGTTACACTTAGTACCTTGAGAGCACACAGCATATTGTATCATGATTTACTGTGTCCCAGACAATAGGCCAAGCAAAGTGCCTTCCATGCTCCCTTCCCAGGATGCCTGCCAAGCTATTGAGGCACACATATGACCCAAACCCGAGGATATGAAGAAGAGGAAGGGAAGGAACACGCAACCTGAGTTGGGTGTCACTTTAAAGGAAGAAGAGAAGGTCATGCCATACTAAATAGGAAACGGGGAATACACGACAGACAAACGCTTGTGAGTTTGAAACATTTTAATGCCTGGAAAGTTACTGAGTCACTGAAAGTTACCATCATCTCCTTTCTTACAGCAATAACTTTTATTCCACCAGAATTCTATCTTCAGTAAACATTCTTGAAACCCATTATTTTGCTGATTTATTGTCACCGGAGTTTAATAATTTTCTACCTAGCTCCTGAGGGTAACATATAAATAAAAGCAGTAGGTTGCCTATGAAATCTTGGATAATGTTAATCTAAATCCCTATATAGTCTCTTGTTCCTCTGACTCTTAATTATATAACCTCTGAAAATTTGGTGTGATCTCATATTCAAAGTTATCAATTAAGAAAGTCTTTGTCAGAGAAAATTAATAACAGAATATAGTATAACACAGCATAATCTAATATAACATAACATAAAGAATTTCAGTAAGAAAAAACATGCTTACAAAGGATGTCATTTTTTACTAAAACTAAAAGACATCTATGGCGATTTGTCCTTGGGAAAAAGACTGCCTTTTAGATGACTGAGTTTGGTATTAAAATAAGAAGTTATTAACAACTGGGTATATATTCCTCACTTACAAGCTCTGAGACTTTGGCAAATCACTTGACTTTTTACAGATTCAGTTCTCCTACCTATGAAATGAAAAAAAATAACAGAATATACCTTGTAGAGCTATTGTGAGGGTTAAACGAACACTGCATATAAAGTAGATAGTTCAGTGCCTGAAAGAAGTAAAGCTCTAAGTAAATGTTAGCTATTTGTATGTATGCTAATACCTTCTTTTCTGTATGGAGCAACCAAACCCTTGAGAAAGACTCTGGATACAATATTACAAAAAAGTCCACCCAAGTTCTTTCCTGAAGAACAATAATATTTCCAGCTGCTAAAGAAAAATACTATAAATAATCCTACTCAAGTCTTTTATTAGATTCTTGCTTAACTAATGGAATCACATCTGAATTTGGCATTTAGAATACTCACAAAATGTATCCTTTACAGAATTCAGTGACATCCCATTCTCCATGGCTACATGTTTTCACCACCCATTATCTATAATATTTTTCTGTCTTCCTGGATGAGTTCTCATTGCCACTAGCTGGGCCTTCTTTTTATTTCTCAATATTTACTTCTTTAGCAAAATATTCTTATTTTGCTTACAAAATTATTCTTCTTGTGTGCAGTCGGTACCCTGACAACTATTGCCACTGTTCTTGCCCTAAACAGGCCAGCTTTTCAGCCAGGCCACCTGCTTGACATTTCATTAAGCCCACTGTTCCAAGGAAATCCTTCTTCTCTGCAACTATTATATAGTTGCAGAATTATATAGACTTTTCTGCAATTATATAGACTTAGAGCACAAGTGTTTGATAAACAAGACATAAGGAAAACATTTATAAAGCAGGAGAAAATAACAGAGCTTCTGTTAAATGAATTAATGTCACAGATTTTAGGTAAACATATTTTCTTAGGGATTGTTCCAGGTGCAGACCAGAAACAGAATTTTGACAAGTATCTCCAACTTTAATCCAAGCACTCAACTGAGTGCTGAGGACACAGCTGTAAACAAGTCAAATGTGGGCTCTGTCCTCATTGAGCTTGAAGCCCAGGGTACAAGCAGGAAAGACAAATGCCAAAAGAATAACTATAATATAATAAAGTATAAAGGCAGGAGTGGAGTAAGCACCAGGGGTTAGTAGAGTAAGACAGAGATGGTCGTCTATACAATAAACATTAGACTGTGTTCCCTCAAAATTCATATGAAGCTCTAATCCCCAATGTGATGGTGTTTGGAGTTGGAACCTTTGGGTTTAGACAAGGTCATGAGAGTAAAGTTCCCAGGATGGGATTAGTGTCCTTTTAAGAAGAGAAAAGCTCTCTCCCTGCCATACGAGGCTACAGTGAGAAGGCAGCTGTCCACAAGCCAGCCAGGAAGAGGATCTTCACCATACCAAACCTGCAAGTACTCTGATCTTGGACTTCACAGCCTCCTGAACTAAATTTGCCATTTAAGCCACTCTGTCCGTGGTATTTTGTATAGCAACCCACGGTGACCAAGACAGCTCCCTTCCACAGTGTGAGGGTGCTTACTCAAAGTGTGGGCCATGGACTAGTGCCCATCTGCAAACTGTTTGTCAGTGGTCTGCAAAGAGAGTAAGTATAGAAATGGAGAGTTTATGTATTTAGAAACATGGAATTTGGGTAAAATAATTTTTTGCCTCTTAAATTTTAATAATAAAAATGGACCTTTTATCTTGTATGTTTTAAATTTCATTTTAAAATCATTTTAACTAGAATTTTATAAAATATTGTCTGTGATGAAAGGTAAATAGAAACACCAGTTCTTCATCACAGGCCTTAGGCACAGGCTACATTTTCCGTACTCTCCTCACATCTAGGCAGAGCCTGGAACAAGGGCTCCCCAGTGGTGTGTGCAGGAAAGGGATGTGTGCCACCTCTGGGCCAACATGGGAATGAGGCAATGCGCCTTCTTTGCATCCTCTCTTCTCTCCTTCATTGGATGATCCAAAGTCTGAGCAATAACAGAGCCATAAAGTGGGAGGAGTCTGGTTCCTCGATCATCATGGATAGGAAAGCTGCCCACTGACCAAAAACAATCTACATTTGTGAGAATCATGGGTTGAATTATGTTGAAGTCCTAACTCCCAGTACCTCAGAAGTGGCCTTATTTGGAAATTGCCTTTTTAGAGGTAATCAAGTTAAAATGAAGTCATTGAAGCGGGCCCTAATCCAATATAACTAGTGCTTTATAAAAAAGGAGAAATCCGGACACAGAGAGAGACACACAGAGGGAAGACAACGTGAAGACATACAGGAAGCAAGCAGCCACATAACTGGAGCGATGCATCTACAAGTCGCTACTGGCAAATACCAGAGACTGGAAAACACAGGGAAGGATTCTCCCTTAGAGCCATCGGAGAATATTTGACTCCCTGATTTCAGATTTCTCACTTCCAAAACTGTGAGACAATAAATTTTTGCTGTTTTAAGCCATCCAGCTTTTGGTGCTTTGTTATATCAGCCCTAGGAAACTGATACAGTGAGTATGAAATAAACTTTGTATAAAACCACTAAAATTTGGAAGTTAAATTAGTTAGCATCACCCTAGCTAACAAAGAGACTATATTATAAGCAAGTCCAATGTGGATTCCATGATCAAGGACATCATCGCTGTGGGAGAGGCATTTAACAGAGATCTGACACGTATGCAGACATCAGCTAGTACAAGCAGAAAAGATTTTCAGGCAGAAGGAACAGCATGTAAGACAGACCTGAGACAGGAGTGAATATGGCAGATCCAGGAACTAAGAAAAGCCCAGTGTATCTGGGGCACAAAGATCAGGATAGACAGAGGTAAGGGTAGGCAGGCAGGTAGATGGTAGTACATAGGTAGGTAGGTAGGTAGGTAGGTAGGCAGGTAGATTTCAGAGCTTATAGGCCTGACAGCCAGAGGGGTGTGTATCAGAAGCATTAGGGAGGACAACAGAATCCACAGACAGTCATCGAAAAGGGGAATTGTTTATGGGTTCCGATTTAGTCAGGCAGTTGCTTCGCACGCACAAAAGAAGTCAGAATTGATTAAACCCCACGAATGCTAAAGTCTGGAGGGACCCGGGAGAGAGAAGAGAGATGCTGCTAAGAACACAGAGCCACACAAGAGCAGACCTGCGCAGAGAGTGCTCTGAAAAGAACAGTGAAGAAAAATAATAAAAACTGTGCTTAGACATTGTCTATGTCCATTCGGGCTTCTATAGGAAAATACCAAAGACTGAGTGGCTTATAAACAACAGAAATTCCCTTCTCACAGTTCTGGAGGCTGGGAAGTCCCAGAACATGGCACTGGCAGGTTCTGTATCTGGTTAGAGCTCACCTCTTCGAAGATCGCTGTTTTCTTTAACCTCATACGGTGAAGGGGCGAGGGATCTCTCCCCTTCTTTTATAAGGACTTTATAAAAGGGGCTTCTTTTATAAGGACACCAAAGCCACGTTGCAAAGGATGTGAACACAGAGACATCATTAGCTGCAGTCGTTAAGGCAGTCAACCTACAATATGGGCCCAGGATGTGCTAAGGGACTGGATGTGAATTATGGGGAAAGAGGAGTCAAGGACGACTCCAGCTGCTTTTACGTATGCAACTGGAAAGTAGAGTCCTCAGATATAGAAGACTGGGTAGCATTAACAATTCCATTTTGGATTTGATACCCTGTAAGACTATTAGATACCTAAGTGGAGATATCAATTGGATATATAAGCCAGGGCTGGGAATCATAATTCGGAAAGGAGTGACTAAAAAGCAGTGTCATAGTCAGCTCAGGCTGCTTTAATAAGGTATCATAGACTAGACAGCTTATAAACAACAGAAATTTATTTCTCATAAGTTCTGCTGGAAGTCCAAGATCAAGGTGTCAGCATGTTTGGGTTCTGGTAAGAACCTTCTTCCTGGTCTGCAGACTTCTCATTGTTCCTAGTGCAGAGAGGGTGAGGGTGCTTCCTGAGGCTCCATTCATAAGGGCAATAATCCCATTCCTAAGGGTTCCATCCTCATGAACCAGGCTCAGCCCAAAGGCTCCACCTCCTAATACAATCACCTTGGAGGTTAGAATTCAACACAAGAATTTGGCGGGGAAACAAAGATTCAGACCATTGCAGAACTTAAACATCAAACAACAAAAAAAAAGCAGGGATTGAGAATTCTCCTAATTGGTCTTAACCTAATACACTGTATTAGTCAGGGATTTTCAGAGAAACAGAACCAATAGAGTGTGTGTATGTATGAGAAGATTCATTATAGGAATTGGCTCACATGGTTATGGAGGCTAAGAAGTCCCATAATCTGCTGTCTTCAAGCTAGAGAACCAGGACCACTGAGTATAATTCAATCTGAGTACAAAGGGAAGCAGGAGAGCTGACAGCAAAGGTACTGGAGTCCCAAAGCCCAAGAACCAGCATCTCTGTTGTCCAAGGGCAGGAGAAGATGGACAACCCAGCTCAAGAAGAGAGAGTGAGTTCACCCCTCCTCCAAGTCCCTAACAAACTGGATAATGCCCAACCATATTAGTGAAGGTGGATCTTTTCTCCTTGTCTTCTGAATCAAATGCTTATCTCTTCAGGAAACGCCCTCACAGACACACTCAGAAATCATGTTTTACCAGCTATCTGGGCATCCTTGAGCCCAGTCAAGTTGACACATACATAAACCACCACATATAATGAGGCAGCTTTTTCTGTGACCAATTCATATGGGATGCAGGTCAAGAGACCAAAGCAAGAAAGAAGCTCAGTCAGCCCAGAGCTAAAAGTTACACTAAGTCTTAGTGAGAAGAGATAGGAAGTTCATATCTAGTTATTATTCTAAATGAACTAAAATAGAATTATGGTTAAGTTTTACATATAGTAAATAAACTGTACGTAGTTCTCATTTGCTAGTGTGAATCCTTTAATTATCTTCATAGTCTAAAGAACCTCCTCACATAATGTTAATTAAAATAATAGTAATAGTAATAACAATATTCAAGTGATGTTGACTCCACTAACAACTATATTCAAAATTTTGAAGTGCAGAGTGGGTAAAACAGGTAAGTAATGCTTCCCAATTCACACAAATGCTTAAAAAAATGCTCTACAATACACTCCTATCTGGATGCACTACCTGCGATGGCAGGTCTTACTTGACGTTCATCCTTAGCACATAGTCCACTTTGCACTTTTTTATGGCTTCATTTGTATGTCTGGTTCTTTTTCCCCTACCAAGGAGTTAAGTTTTCAAAACCAATTTCTCAAAGGCCAACCCTGATGTAAATGAATTAGTCATTATTTTCATGCATAGAGAAAGTTTCCTTTCCCCTGACTGTTGGCATAACACACTCCCACCTCAAAATGCACACGCCAAAAATGTTGATCTCACAAATGAGAGCCATTTGCTATAATAAGCGAAACAAACAGAAGAGGTTATTGTGTTTTAAAATTTGGGAATCTGGAACTTTTACATTTTGCCTCAGAAAATCAGCCAAAGCCGAAGCAAGCTGTGTGTTTGAATTTCTTGGATGGGGACCACCTGTTCTTGGTGAACTCCAACTGATGAATCTGTTCCCACAAAACTTCTTTTATTGTGCCTTCGCGATGTACACACACCCTGGGCATTTCGCAGATGTTTGTGGGACTGAATAAAGAAGGGAGGCAGGGTGGGAGGGAGGAAAGAAGAAAGGGCAGGAAGAAGGGAAGACCAGCCAGTAAGAACGAGGAGGGGAAGGAAAAGAAAAAGAAGTATAAGGAAAGAAAAGAGGGCATGTTGAGCTAAAACACTGCTGTTGATCCTTCTGTGACTGTAGGAGAGCAAGAAGAGGTCACTCTGAAGGATCAAGTCCATTACCAGTCTTCTCATTTGCCGCAGACCATGTATCGCTGTTAAATTCCTAAAGGACTAAACGGTACCTTGATAATATAATATAAATTGTTTATCGGACTTTATTGCTTCTTTAAATAGGTGAAAAATATATGTGCTGCCATTTCTGTATAAAAACAAGTATATGTAACAATTGCAAGCCTTCAAAACGGAATTTTGATCATTCCAGGCAGCTTTTTCAGAGTAATTCAATCAATATAAGTAGTTCAGCACTTATAGACAAAAAGAGATGTTTACCAAATAGAAAATGCCCCATTGGACAAGAAGTTCTGTGTATTATAAACTTAGAGCTGAAAATTCTCAGAAATCCATGAATTATACAAATTTTATGCAACTGTTTTTTCTATCATTCAATAGTTGCCATAGCAACTTTGCCATTAGATTGTGTATATGCTACCTTGAAGACACAAAGCGTCATTCTCTCTAATCTATTTAAAGTGAAGTACTATGTTATTTCTCAACGTTATGTTCTGTCTCTTTAGGGGGAAAAATTACTGCCATCTTACATCTTGTGCTAGTTTCATTTTGCTTGGCTTGACATAGCTTTGAATTCTCTCCTCTGTTAATGTTTTCAAGCTGTTAAAAAGTAATAGGGCAAGAAACTGATAAAGTTGGGGTATTTTTGATGCGTAGGAAATTGACAAGAGTGGGAGAAGTAATCAAGAATATGAAAGACAAATTTAAAGATTGTACTCTAAAGATTACAATGGAGTGAAAATCAGGATATGTATTTTCAAAAAGAAAAGCCAGGCCACTGCCAGCAATAGGTGGTTTCTGGAGACCAAGTAATATTCTGTTTCTTTATGTGGGTGCCAGTTACACAGGAATGGTCGGTTTATGAAATTGTAGGTGCAAGAATTGCCAGTCCTACTGACAAGAAAACTCCTGGTCAAAAAGGAAGTCAAGGCTCTATATCTATGCTTACAAAATTTCTGAAGTATTTTAATGTTATCTCTGGGATGCTATCTATATTTAATGTACTTCGTAATGTCTTCTTATCTGAAGTGTTGATTCCGTAAATATTTTTTATCTGAGCAATGGATCGTTGGAATCATAATACCATCTTTCATAAGGATAATGCATGGTACTAAAAGCCCAGCTAATAGTGCAATTCTTTTTTTTAATTATCTCCTCTGGCATAATATAACCACCTACTTTCAATTATTATTCTCATCATAATTAAGTCATAGAGACACTCTGTCTCTGAATATGTGAATAGTATAATATGAACAAAGGACAGAAAGTCAGAGTACAACTGTGAAAGACTATCTCACTATTTACTGAAGCATTTTGCTGTTACATAAAGTACTCCACTTTATACAGATTTTTTTTCATGCGGTAGCATAGGCAAATTCCAAGGAAACCATTCCACATAAGTGTCTACAAGTGGTTAAAAATGTTGCCCAAGGAAGTAGTACAAACCTGGGTTTGAATCCCAGTGTCTTTGCTTATCACTGTATGACCTTTTCAAGCTTCACTTTCTTCATATTTACATAGCCCTTTCCACCAATCTTTTATCTTGGGGTACACAGTGATGTCACTCGTTTAATATCTGAATTAGTACATCGAAATCCCATCCTGTGAATCTCAGTCCATACTGCTGCCAGGTATTCCCCTGGACCATAAGTGCTGCTTTCTCTGTCCACAGCAACAATCCCATTTACCATTGCCAGAGAATATCAGCAGCTCATGCAAAAGGGCCTCTTGCCTGATACTGACAGCCATATGGTATAGACAATAAACTCAGGCATCCTGGGAAATTCCAACCAAATTCCAGACAATTGTCTTCACTGTTGTCTTCTACAGGAGTTGCCCAGGGACTGGAATCAGGAGGGATTTTAGCATCATTAACATGTTTGGTCCAGAACCAGCCCACCCCTTCCAATCACTCAAGTCATGGATACACACTTCTCCCTTTACTCACAAGGCATACCTTGTTGTTATTATTATTGCTATCATTATGTACAGTAAGCATTCAATAAAGATTTGTTGGGTAAATGAATGAATGGGTAATTGGATAGAGAGCAGCTTCCCCCAAGAGTTGTGAAAATTAAATGCATGGAAAGTGTCTAGCATGAAGTACCATGTGACTTAAAAAAAATTTTAGTTCCCTGTCATTTCTGGTGGCAACATTAAGTCAAATAAAATCTCTAATTTATCACATGTTTCAAAACATGATTTAAAAAGCAACAACATCCACTTTTGAAATAAAAGAGTTAATCTCTTACTGTCTGTAGTCATGGATATAAATGAAATCAGCAATTAAATTTTCTTTCAATACCAACATCCTTGAAACTGTACCTCCCAATTATGTAAAACACCACTAAACAATGAATCCATAGATCTCGCTTCATCAGTTTGAACTACTGCATCGAAACATTTTTAGTTCTTTTGATAAAAGGCTTGTTTTCATCCTACAGCTTGGGGGAAATAAGAAGAGGCAGCGACATTTTAACATAGCAAAGGGAAAAGCAGAAATTCTCTGAGAAATTTACATTTTTCCCTTTTTGTATAAGCAATAGTGTTCAAATTTTTTGTCATGCTAATTTTCATAGCTTTTGAAATAATTGTGAATTTCACACATATTTCCATAGAATTTCATTACACTCCTTTGAAAACTATTTAATAAACCATTTATTTCATACTTATGATTATTATTATATCTCTTGATTCTTGATTATGATTGTTATGACCACTTTACTCCCAGGTTTTCAAATGTCAACATTACTGAGTTGTCTCATATTCTTCATGGTCTCCAGAGAATCTATAACTGATAATACATTGTAGACATGAAATAAATATTTATGGAATTAGTGAAATTTGATACCATATATAAATTATTTCCGTAAATAGAACAACAAAACTATTGATGAATAAGTTCCAAGCCTACACTTATCTTCTCCAGAGTAGAATTTATAATAATAACTATTAAACAGAGAACGTTCTAGAATTAGGAGTCATTATGGAGGTATAAAAATTGAGGGAATTGGGATTCTAAAAAATTAGAAAGCACAGTCTTGAATAGGGAAAAAGAATTTAACACACTTGCATTTCCTTCCCCATAAGTTCCATGTAAATATCAACTCAGTAAATCCCTTCATTAGACCGTCCATGCTTCAGAAGTTGACAGTGAAAATGACCACGTAGCCCTGATACTGATGTCAGGTTAGTTACTAATCGTCTCATGAGGTCCACTGAAGCCAGGCCACACCCTGAGGTAGGAGATGAAGACTGCCCTGCAGGGAATGCATCTTTCCTATCATATCGTGAGAAAATTAATCCTAAACCAGAAAGTGGAGTGTGAAGACTGGAGGACAGAAAGACTTCTCTCTCTAGAGCTGCCCTCTAGAGAGGCCTGGCACGCTTCAAGTGCTGAATCCCCTGGCCACAAAACCACGTGGAGACCAGGCGGTACTGTGAAGACTTGGGTTTTTTTTTGTGTGTGTGTGGCAAGAACAACAAAGGCCTAACAGACAAGGGATGATATTCTGGGATTATCATATCCTCTGACCCCAAAAGTATCAGAGAGACTGAGTTCTGGCTGCATTTGTGAGTAATGAAAAATAACCAGAAGTGACTAGTAAACCCCTGGAAATTATAGGGCTCTATCAGTAGAGGGTCTCTAAGGAAAGACTGGATGATGCTCAGGCCTGTGGAAATTCAGAATGTTGCATTTGAGATTATCATTTATTTGTATACCAGCCTGAACATACCAGTTACATTTGGAAAGGAGTATTAAATTAAACTTCTGTAAAGTTAGTCTTGAAATCGCAAAAGAAAGAATTGTGTCATGAGAAATAACAGAGTGTGTAGAGTACAGACATAAATTCTATAGATACAATATGTAGGAAGCAAAATCATTAACAAAAATTTTTAATGTAAACATAAACATTTTTAAGTTCCAGATCTTTGAATATTCTTACATCGATTTAAATAATAACCCTATGTATTTTCACTGACTGTTGAATACAGCATTCTAAAACTAAAACTCATAAAATCATGGAATCTAAGAGTTAGAAGGGACTTCTGAGGGCATCAGGACCAACTTCCCCTCTATAACAATCCAGAGTCCCTTAATAACACCCAAACCAAAACTACAAGGACACGGCAAGAGGCTGTGTTCTTGGATGATACTGATGACCTGTGTGAGATGAGCCAATTTTTTTAAATTATAGGCTAAACACATATGTTCTCTTAATCTATTCAGGCCAGCATACGTCCAGAGCATCACCTGGTTATGACTCAAGTCCATTACAAGACTATTATGAAAACTAATGAATAAGCTCCTTTACCAGTTAATTCCTACTATCTATCTATCTATCTATCTATCTATCTGTCTATCTATCTCTCTCTCTATCTATCTATCTATCTGTGTGTGTGTGTATACACACACATACATACACACACACACACACACACACACACACATATACAAATAAATAATGTATCTGCTTAGAAGCCAAGATGATCCAAAAGAAGAAAAAATCAAATGTAAAACTTCTGAATCTGAGGACTTAGTAACTAGCATGTGCTTGTGGGAGTAAAGCACAGCCTCTGTTAGAACTCAGAATGGACTCTGGACTATACTCTTGACAGAGACACATGACATTATTTTCTTTGCTCCTATTTTCTTAGCTCCTAGAACTTAACTTCTTTTCATGAACTATAGAATATTTTTAAATCTACAATAAAATTTTCTTGTATGGTGGTATGGTGTTATGTTAATTTGGTTGTAAATTACTCATACATATTTTAAGAAAATAAAAAGTGGGAGGGGACCGGTCATGAATACTTTGGTTTGTCTTATTCTCTGTATAAGAGAAAGTAGGGGAATGTCTCAATAGGAATTTCAAAATTTTTGAAAGGCGCTTTTAAGTGCTGACATAGTGCTGGCCCTATTTCGCATAGAGAAAGGAGCACACAAGACATGCAGATGGCTGATAATTATGCACTGCTCCTGATTACACCACTTGGGGTTGGCCTGTTGGCCTTTCTCCTCTGTCAGAAAGGATCAACTCAGAGAATCTGGATCTTCAGTGGTTTGCACTGAAGGCATTGCAATCCCTTAAGCTACTGATACATTGTTAGGGCAATGCTAAAAAATTAAACCTTCTCTGCTGCAGAGAACCTTTTGGAAGGTGTGAGAAGTGTCTTACATAATGTAAGTGATGTTGTCTAGGCTGCTTCCTGTGACATTGTCCTGGGTTTGCAAATTAGAAAACTAAAATGGTTTCTCTGAGGATTGCTTCCAACGATGTTCCAAAATTTAAGCTGTTTTGCATAGTTTCCAAAGCGAAACATTATTTTTGAAGGGACAGAGGCTTTCAAAATTTCCATAATGAGTGAGCATACTTTTCAAGTGTTTTGACAGAACTGCTATCACAGATATTACTAGAACTCTACTCAAACATAAAGTAGTTTTTTAGCAGTATAAAAGCACTGAAAAAAATAATAAATGTTGAATCCCTTAAGAAAAATGTGCTAAGCAATTTTAAACAGTTAACAAGATGGCGTTCCTTGGGGGAAATTAAGACAGTGCTCTCCTTGTGGCAATTACTTGCCTTATTTTTTAGTCACCAAATAGAAAACAAGAAATTAAGGTGTGGTGAGTTACAAAATACAAACTATAACAGAATATACATGAGAAATATCTTAAGGTAATTAAATAA
>NW_011888786.1:2960271-2975632 GCF_000151845.1 Pteropus vampyrus | reverse complement strand
CTCAGGCCTGTGGAAATTCAGAATGTTGCATTTGAGATTATCATTTATTTGTATACCAGCCTGAACATACCAGTTACATTTGGAAAGGAGTATTAAATTAAACTTCTGTAAAGTTAGTCTTGAAATCGCAAAAGAAAGAATTGTGTCATGAGAAATAACAGAGTGTGTAGAGTACAGACATAAATTCTATAGATACAATATGTAGGAAGCAAAATCATTAACAAAAATTTTTAATGTAAACATAAACATTTTTAAGTTCCAGATCTTTGAATATTCTTACATCGATTTAAATAATAACCCTATGTATTTTCACTGACTGTTGAATACAGCATTCTAAAACTAAAACTCATAAAATCATGGAATCTAAGAGTTAGAAGGGACTTCTGAGGGCATCAGGACCAACTTCCCCTCTATAACAATCCAGAGTCCCTTAATAACACCCAAACCAAAACTACAAGGACACGGCAAGAGGCTGTGTTCTTGGATGATACTGATGACCTGTGTGAGATGAGCCAATTTTTTTAAATTATAGGCTAAACACATATGTTCTCTTAATCTATTCAGGCCAGCATACGTCCAGAGCATCACCTGGTTATGACTCAAGTCCATTACAAGACTATTATGAAAACTAATGAATAAGCTCCTTTACCAGTTAATTCCTACTATCTATCTATCTATCTATCTATCTATCTGTCTATCTATCTCTCTCTCTATCTATCTATCTATCTGTGTGTGTGTGTATACACACACATACATACACACACACACACACACACACACACACATATACAAATAAATAATGTATCTGCTTAGAAGCCAAGATGATCCAAAAGAAGAAAAAATCAAATGTAAAACTTCTGAATCTGAGGACTTAGTAACTAGCATGTGCTTGTGGGAGTAAAGCACAGCCTCTGTTAGAACTCAGAATGGACTCTGGACTATACTCTTGACAGAGACACATGACATTATTTTCTTTGCTCCTATTTTCTTAGCTCCTAGAACTTAACTTCTTTTCATGAACTATAGAATATTTTTAAATCTACAATAAAATTTTCTTGTATGGTGGTATGGTGTTATGTTAATTTGGTTGTAAATTACTCATACATATTTTAAGAAAATAAAAAGTGGGAGGGGACCGGTCATGAATACTTTGGTTTGTCTTATTCTCTGTATAAGAGAAAGTAGGGGAATGTCTCAATAGGAATTTCAAAATTTTTGAAAGGCGCTTTTAAGTGCTGACATAGTGCTGGCCCTATTTCGCATAGAGAAAGGAGCACACAAGACATGCAGATGGCTGATAATTATGCACTGCTCCTGATTACACCACTTGGGGTTGGCCTGTTGGCCTTTCTCCTCTGTCAGAAAGGATCAACTCAGAGAATCTGGATCTTCAGTGGTTTGCACTGAAGGCATTGCAATCCCTTAAGCTACTGATACATTGTTAGGGCAATGCTAAAAAATTAAACCTTCTCTGCTGCAGAGAACCTTTTGGAAGGTGTGAGAAGTGTCTTACATAATGTAAGTGATGTTGTCTAGGCTGCTTCCTGTGACATTGTCCTGGGTTTGCAAATTAGAAAACTAAAATGGTTTCTCTGAGGATTGCTTCCAACGATGTTCCAAAATTTAAGCTGTTTTGCATAGTTTCCAAAGCGAAACATTATTTTTGAAGGGACAGAGGCTTTCAAAATTTCCATAATGAGTGAGCATACTTTTCAAGTGTTTTGACAGAACTGCTATCACAGATATTACTAGAACTCTACTCAAACATAAAGTAGTTTTTTAGCAGTATAAAAGCACTGAAAAAAATAATAAATGTTGAATCCCTTAAGAAAAATGTGCTAAGCAATTTTAAACAGTTAACAAGATGGCGTTCCTTGGGGGAAATTAAGACAGTGCTCTCCTTGTGGCAATTACTTGCCTTATTTTTTAGTCACCAAATAGAAAACAAGAAATTAAGGTGTGGTGAGTTACAAAATACAAACTATAACAGAATATACATGAGAAATATCTTAAGGTAATTAAATAATAATCCTTACATTTGTCGGATGAGAAGGTGGAGAGAATGGCAGAAAAATTATTTAAAGTTCAAAGTCCAAATGGCACAACATAACTACTAGAGGTCGTGGGAAGCAATTAACTGATAAATACCAGAGAAAAAGAAGATTTGAGCTCATTTTACAGCTATTACAGAGTATCTGGAAGCCAAATATCTGAAAGTGTATGGAAGAGATTTATGTGGCATAAAGAATTACATGAATTGTAGTATTAGAAAAATGTAAATGTACTTTCTATTGAAATTATTATAGCTGCTTAGCTAGTCACTTTTCTCTGACATTAACTCTCCTGAATGAATGTGAAAGTATGACCCCTCCTTAGAGCTCTAGCCTGTCTACGTACAGTATGAGCCCTGAAAAACTCAGTGGGGTTGAGATTTGCCCTTTACTGAGAAAAACAAATTTTGACTTCATGTTGACGGCTCCTATTTTTTGTAGGTCGTAGAAAGCGAAGGGGAAAATTGCCAAAGTAATTTGGTTTAACTTGTCAGCATCAGCAGCTTCCTTAAAATTTATTCTCTGTTCTTCATATTAAATATATTTTAAACAAGCTTCATTTGTTTCTCTGAGAAGCGCAGCTCATGGTTTTCAGAGCTCACAGTTATTGCATTACTCTTAGTGTTTGCTATAATTAGTCCTTTCCTATGTTTTAACCTATATTGAAAAATTTGACCTCTTCCAGGTGAGCAACATCATACAAATATGGCCATCTTAATGCTTCAGAAGTCAGTCTAAACTCTTACTAATTTAAAATAGATTGATGGCTGCCAATAATTCTTCTGGATGTTTTCTAATCTTGAGTGACACAGATGTCACTAGATCAGTCCTGCTAAGGCAATTTTACTTCTCTCAAAAAGAAAACGAGATATTTCCCTAAAGTCAAGAAGCCCACTCTTTGGGGTTGGCTATTATAATATCTCTGACTCAAAGTCATAGGAATATGAAAATCTAGAAAAATATTCAGTCAATAGTTCTTCAAAGCATAAAACAATAAAATGCCATCTATACTTATACTGGCAAAAAACTAAAATAGAATTATTTTAACCAATGTTTTAGAAAACTTGTTATAAAAATTAGAAAATAAATGAAACTTATCCCCTACTTTATTCCAATAACAGAGATGGATCATTAAGTATATTTGAAAAATTTAAATCATTAAGTTAGAAAGAAAACATAGGATAATGTCTTTGTAACTTTTTGGTAAAAACTTAGACTACACAAGAAACAACTAAGTATAAAAGAAAAAATGAATACACTGTACTTCATCCCAATTAAAATTTCTGTTCATAAACTACTCTCTAGAAAAAAAATCCTAACATATATATCTGATGAAGAACTGATATCTAGAATATATAAAGCACTCCTACAAATCAATAATTTAAAAAACTTCAATTTATAAAAGTGGACAAAAGATTTGAATGAAGGCTTCGCAAAAGATATACGAATAGCCAATAAGTATATACAAAGGAGCTCGACATTATTAGTCAAAAGGAAAATGCAATTTAACATCTCCACAGCTACTAGAATGGCTAAATTCTAAAAGACTGACAACACCAAATGTTTGCCAGCATGAGAAGCATCTAAAACTCTCATCATTGCTGGTGGGAGCATCAAGTCGTGCAATCATTTTTGAGAGCTTCATATCAGTTTCTTTAAAAGTTAAATCTGCATCTACCCTATAACCCAGCAATCTCACTCTTAGGTATTTACTCAAGAGAAACTAAATGAAGAACATGTGTTCAGAAAAAGTCACATTCATAACAGCCTCAGACTGGAAATAATGCAAACATTTATCAATAGGAGAACAGATTTTTTTCAAATGTAGTAACTTCATACAACAGAACACTGCTGATATTTGCAACAATATGGATAAATCTCAAAAATGAAAGCAAAGAAGCTAGAAACAAAAGAATACCTACTGTATGATTTCATCTATAAGGAGTCCAAAAAAATAGGCTAAGTTAGAAAGCCAAAAAGTACTTGCTTATGTGGGGTGGGGACTATGGAAAGGGACACAATATAACTTTCTGAATAGGAGATGTCCTTATCTTTTTTTATGTGGCAGTTACATGGGTATAGACAATTGTTAAAATTTATGGAGCACTTAATATCTACGGATTTACAGTATGCAAATCATACCTCGAAAACATTTTTACAAACTCACATTATATAGCAATCTACATCTATTCCTAGTGGTAGGGTAAATTAGTGAAGAAGTACAAGCATTCGACTTGATAATAAATCTTAAAAGCCTTAAAAATGTGAAAGGCCTTTGATCAAGTGATTCTATTTATAGTAATTTATTTTAGAGAAACAAAGATCTCTGTGTGCACATATACACATATACATATACATGTGTTTACTGTGTGTTTATATGCATGTATAATGCAATATATACACACACAAATATTTATAGCATTAGAATTTTTATTCCAGCATTATTTATAACATAGAAACTTAGAACAACCTAAATGCCCAATAATAGGGACTTAATTAAATAATGGTATATCTGTACTACAAATATTATTTAGCCATTAAAATATTTAACGGTAAGTAAAAGTATTTTTCAACATATTAAATAAAAAAGGAAATTTTTAAAGTAGTATATACAATATGGATATTAATTTGGCTGCTTTGACAATAACAGTGTTTAAACAAAATGGAAGGTTAATTTTTCCCTTCTGTCAAAGCTGCTGTTCGGTTTTGGCAGGTAGGCGGCTCTGCTCTACGTGGTGAAGCAAAGGTCAAGCTCTTTCTATCTAGCTTCTCCACCCTGCCTAGGGTATCTTCTACAAGATTAAAGCTGGCTCATTATCACCATGGCTGCACTTCATTCCACAGAAAGGGTGAAAGAGAAAGTAAGAGGCACGCAACTTCCTTTCAAGGATCTGAATTAGAAGTCGCGTACACCAATTCTCCTAGTCCACTAGTTGGACCAAGCGTCTGAATGAGCTTGGGCTGCTCTAACAAAATACTACAGACTGGGTGGCTTATTAATAGTAAATATTTATTTCTCACAGTTCTGGAGGCTGAAAGTCCACGATTGTGGTGCCAGCATGATCAAGTGGGGGCCCTACCCTGGGGTGCAGAATTCTCTTTGTCTCTTCAAACAGCAGAAGAGTTAGAGAGTTCTGTGGGGCCGCTTTTATAAGGGCACTAACCCCATTTGTGAGGGCTCCACCCAAAAGCCCCACCTACTAATACCATCACTTTTGGGGGTTAGGATTTCAACATGAATTTTGGGAACACAAACATTTAGACCTCAGTACCAACCTACCAGGCAGCCTCAGAAATGTCTCTAACTGGGCCACAATGTGCCCACCTAAAACTGGAGAAAGGATAGTTTCAGTGGTTTAAAAAAAATTTTTTAAATTTAAAAAAAAAACAGAATGAATGAGCTTGTATAATAATCTGGGAGACAACAGTGGAGCTCTCTTCAGAGCAATGCTGCATCATCAATGTTTTTGATAGCACAGAGGATGAAACCATTAGGAAAAACAGATATTGACAACTCTGGATCAAAAAGTGACATGGAAGTACTGGACTCTTGATGTGAAGAGACTTTAGAACTACTTTAACCAATTTGTTTTTCTTATATTTTCCTTTTTAGATACACTCTAAGGCCATCCATGATACAAGTCTATATCTAAACAAGTCTAAAAGAAACTTTCCAATGAGTATAAACTTTTTAATAGAAAAGAAAGCAGTATTTTATAGTCTGACTAACAGCATTTCTTCTTTCTTAGTAGTAAGTAGTATAAATTATAGTTAATAGTATCTTAGATTTGATGAAATACAGTAAAATGTTAGTAAGTATTTGACACTGGTAATTATTTTGCATAAATGAAATTACAATTGGTCTTTATGTCATTCTTTACACTTGTACTTTCTCTTTTTTTTTTTGCAATAAACAAAATTAGATGAATAATATAAATTTTAAGTGGTCCAGTGGGGTAGACCAGTCTGCAAGGAAGTCTAAATAAAATATCCAAAAAAAGGATGCTCAGAGTACATTTGTCCAAATATTAAAGAGCCAGGCAAAGCAAGAGGGTGGCGTGTCTGAGTCCTAAAGTTGAGGGTGGGGGATGCTTGCAGGGGCTGGGCTTTTACATGGTCTCATGTGTATGATGAATGAATTGTATCCATTTGAAAGCTAAGCATAAATATGACTAAAGAATATATTGCCACGATTGGCTAAGAATGAGTGAAAGAATAAGTGTCGAACAAATCAATTACTATATCTGATCATTTATCTGTGAAGCTAAAACCAAGGCAATCCCTTTCTCTGCACCCTATTTCAAAATTAGCGATGCATTATTTGAGTAGACATATTTCTCTAATTAGAAGCTTCTGCATTCTGAGCTTCTTGTGCCTATCTGGCTGTCATAATCTGGATGATGGCTCAGCTCATTTAACACATTTTTTAAAATTCACCCAAATATCCAAATTTATTCTTTTTATCTCACTATTATTTTATCATCCTGCAACTTATTTTTATCTCAACACATCTTAACTCACTATCTTGCTCTCCTCTCTAGTCAGTACCAATCACAATTAGAACAGTTTTAATCCAAACCAATTCCAGATTAATATATTATTCTACAGCAAAGAAACTATTCCATTCAGAAACAGAGTGCTAACACCCAGATTTATTTTGAATACAAAAAAGTAAGAGCTTACGGAATAATTTAATTCTTTATAATCTATGATCACAAGCAATATTACCTGATTCTTAATTGGAAACAAGGAGATCAGATGCTATATCCGGTTTACTATTCACTCGTACACCTTTATAGGAATCAAGAGGATCCAGCAGGAAAATACAGGCATGAAAGCAGTACTGTTACTTAATCCATTAGGCACTAATAAAAACAACCAGAGCAAGAATTTAAATAATTTTGTCTGATTCTCCTCCCAGACATGGGGGAGCCCAGAAATTGAACTCAACTAAGACGAATGATGGGGAAGAAAGTATATTTTCTCAGAGGTCGAGGTGCATTTAAACCATATTGTACGATTGGGGGGTCAAGGTCTAAGGCGAACACTAAATGCAATCCCTGGCGGATAGCACAAGTAGGTTAGCAGTCTGAGTGGACCAGGCTAAATGAGAGAAACAAAAAAGAGTCCTTAAATTGAAAACCAAGGAAAGAAGAAAGAGGTAGGAATGTCCGAACTGAGAGTGACTGGCAGGGCATGAAAGAATTTCTTGAGATGCAGGAGCTCAATTTTAGCTATTTTTTGTAGAAAAATCACCATACCTGTGCATGAACAGAAAAGGTGCTATGAAGGTCAGTGTATGGGCATGTGTGGTTTAATTTGAAAATCATCCCTTCTATTGAACTGTTCCTTCCTCGTGTGCTCATTCCCACCTTTAGTCACAGGTGTGAGCACACGATCCACGTGGCCAATCAAGGCTCTTCATCCCTCCATTCACAATGACGGACCCACAGGGTGGGCATATAATGCAAACCAGACCAAATCTATTCGGTTTGCTAAAGGAACACAGAAACAGATGATGTCTCCTATGCACTGTGATAACCATGGAAGCCTGGAGCTCCCAATGGCATAGAAGCTGTCCAACAAGAAAGCCAAAGAAAGAAAAGTGGAACCCAGCTACAGAGTGAGGCGCAGCATCTAGTACACCGTGTGAGGTCCTGGACCTAGTCTTGTTTGAGGACAATTCAATGCTCTAAACTTTTCAGTTAAAGGAACCAATGAATTTCATACATGTATAGAAGGCATATATTGTATCTATATCCTTATTCTTAAAACAAATGGAAACATACTCTATATATTGTTCTGCATGTTGATTTTTTCACTTAACAATACATTTTCTAAATTTCCCATGTTAGTACTTATAGGTATACATTATTATTTTAATAGCTGCATAAAATTGCATTGTGTGAATGTGACATGGTATATTGTACCAGTTCCTTGTCAGTCAACCTTTAGATTGTTTACAATCAGTTGCTACATCAAACTAAACAACAGTGAATATTATTAGATATATATCTTTGTGCTGTGTACAAGTATATCTCTAAGCATTTGGGGAGCACATAGCAGGTCATCATTAAATATTTGCTAAAAGAAGGACTCATGAGGTATCTGGAAATTGTAATATACCAATGAATAAAAAGAAAATAAGGATTTGTGTTTAGTATATAAAAGATAACTTTTAGAATACTAGAACCACCCCAAGATAGAATGTCTCATCTCTAAGGTGGTATTCAAAAAGGGATTAAACAACTACCTATGAGAAAGCTGAAAAATCTTAGTTCCAGGCAATGTGACAACCTCCAGTTTTCCTCCTGTTACACGGCTTGCATTTGCTACTGTGAACTTCTGCTCCATCTTCAATCCCTGTCCTCCATGCCCTTACTCTCTTGGATGCCAAATGCCCTCAAATTCTTGCCTTGCTCTTTGAACTTGACCTACAGTTTTAGCCTTTCTATCTTTTTGGAATAATTTTTTTTTAATTTTATTATTAGTTTCAAGTATATAGTACATTGGTTAGACTTATATAGTTTATGAAATGATCCTCCTGATTGCTCTTTCTCTTCTCTGGCTCTACACATAGCCATTATATACATTAATGCCGACTGCATTCCCTATGTCATGCTCCCCATCCCCGTGACCATCACCAGCTACTAATTGTACTTCTTTGAACCTTCACCCCTTTCTCCCAGCCTCCCAACTCTCTCCCCTCTGGCCATCACCAGATTGTCCTCTAATTCGTGAGTCTGTTCTTGATTAATTTGTTCTTTTTATTCCTTAGAGTCCGCATATAAGTGAAATCATATGGTATTTCTCTTTCTCTGTCTGACTTATTTCATTCAGCATAATAACCTCTAAGAGGTCTATCCGTGTCATTGCAAATGGCGGGATTTCATTTTTTTTAAGGGCTGAGTAATATTCTATTGTATATATGAACCATAACTTCTTTATTCAATCATCTGTTGATGGGCATTTAGGTTGCTTACATATCTTGGCTATTGTAAATTGTGCTGCCATGAACATAGGGGTGAATAGATCTTTACGAATTATTGTTTTGGTTTGCTTTGGATAAATATCCAGACGTGCAATTGCTGGTTCAAAAGGTATATTCATTTTTAACTTTTTGAGAAACCTCTGGACTGTTTTCCATAGTGGCTGTACCAATTTGCAATCCCACCAACAGTGTATGAGGGTTCCCTTTTCTCCACATCCTCACCATTTGTTCTTTGATTTATTGATGATAGCCAATCTGACAGATCTGAGGAGATATAGTGGTTTTAATTTGCATTTCTCTGATGATACCTTGGAATAATTGTTGTTCTTTAGTAATTAAACATAAAAGCAATAAATGAGAACAGCTATAGATAGTAAATCATATAACTTTTTATCACCATTCATGCACCACTCACATATGCTCCAACGACTCATAGTTATCAGGTTCTGCTCCCTCTCAGAATTCCTATTACACATAGAAACACAGTTCTAGTCCCTTTATTTATATTTCAGACCCTTCGTATCCATGAAAAATGTTTTAAAATGTAACATATAATTTCTCCCCTAAAAATGGAGTAAGTATAACTAAAATTTTCAACTGACACCCTTCTGATTTACAGATTCTATAGGGACAGAAAGAAAATAACTTACAAAGTTATTAACATAAATTATGTGACTAATATAATCTCTATAATACATGTGCCTCGGCAAAATGGCCAAGGATTACATTTTATGGATTCCAGGGTCACTGAGAAATAGCAAAAATCGCAAATATTGAAGCCAATGATGCCAAGGTTTTCTCTCCTGAGCATCTTACTTAAAGATGCATTTTTTTGCCTCCATGTCATGCTTTTTAGATTATCAAATAGCATATCTGGATTACACATCATTTACTTGATGACTATGCATGCTTGTGCATTTAAATATAATAATTCAGTGTCTCCAGAAGATTTATAATTTACCTACAATTCACTCAGAACAGGTTTTAAAATGTACTGTCCTCCCAAAGAGAATTGGCCTCAGTACCTGTTGTGGAAGATGAAGATGTGGATTTCTCTAGTCTTCCTCATAACAATTCAATACAGTTTGTTGCAGGTGAAAAGAATCTAAAGTCAATTCTTTTAAAAAAGGGCCTCTATGAATACTTCAATGCCCCCGGGCCATATTTTTCAAATGTGAAGACTTTACATGTCTATGTAAATATTTCAGTCCATTTCTATTTGTTTCTGAAGCATTATACATGCATATATCATCAGCAAGTGTATATGGAGTGACTTATTTGTATGAATTTGTCTTTAAATTTGCATCTTTCTGCACTTGGAAAGTGAAGTATTTTTAAGAGTAGGCAGCTTGTCTACACTTATACACAATTTCATTACATCAAGATCCTTTATTTCAAATATACAAGTAAGTATTCAAAGCCTTTTCATTCCTATTAAGAGAATAAGAATATAGGTAGACTCAAATTAGCAGAGACTGTCTAGTCTGAGCATTAATCCAGGGGACAGGAAGCTGATAAAATCCACCCAAATGGAAGTATTTCACTAAACTACTGGTATTCTCAGCTGGAGCTAGTAATTTTTAAAAAGGAACATGCTTGAGAATAACATATATACTAAATGATTTTGCTAAACTATTAAATGAGATACATATTATATACATATGAACCACCTGTGCCTTAGTTTTGACCACCTGTTCCCTCTCCCACCAAGAGCTGGTCCATGCACTCCCTCTGGACATGGCCAGTCAGTGTCTGACTGCTCCATCTCTGCCTGTGTTCTCTTTTTCGGTCATCTTGCGTAGATTGCCGCTCACTCACAGACTCCCGTTATGTTTATTCTGCACCTCTTCATTGCATTACTCAGACTTCCCTGTTCTGAAGACCAGTTCTTAGAATCTCACCTTCTCCTTCTCCTCTAATTACGCATCCTTACACACTTTGTGTCTCTTCTGCATTTGCTCAGTCTAAGCATTGCACTCCACTGCCATTGCCCCTTTCAGTTGAAAATACTTGGCCTTGCAGTGAACTTCCTGGAAAGTCCTTCATCTTTTCAGTCTGAATGTCTTCAGAGGACAAGCCAAGACCACTTTGTTCTGATCTTTTACTAAGCAGAGAATAACATCATTGTGAGTGTGAGGAAGACTCCTCAGAACAATGTTAATGGCGACTCTCCCAACCCATGGCATCACCAACAGCTGGCTTTATTATCTCAGTATTTGCTAAGGTAAGGGCTAAGCTGAAAGGGCCCAGAGGTACCACAAAAGTACATCTTAAATGGCATAACGTTGGTGTCACACAGCTTCTCCTATATTGGCTCATCCTGAGCACATTTCTATTGAAATGTCGCCTCTCTATATCACACCATCAGACCCTACCCATCCTTCAAGGTCCAATTAGTCTAAACTTGTTGAGAACCCATAATAACTTCCCATTTAGCTCTAACAGATGAAGCCAAAGTCACTTTAGGAAATGCCTCTAAATGTGGCTACATCCAGCACCTCAGGGCACCTCCTGCCTTTTAGTCCTATCCTACTTGTTATGTAATTCCCACCACATAATTGGTAATCTCTCTGCTCAGATGCATTAAATCAATGCTTTGGTATATACTTGGCTCTCAATTCCAATCTCAGCCCTGGACTGTTTAACATATCTCCCTTGACTCTATGTTCTCAGGCTCTACTTTCAAGAAACCAGACTAAAGACAGTCCCTCACAGTCAGACTTAATTCTGGTTAATATAAAATATATTTAAAAACTAAGCATATACTCTGTGAGTACATGTTTGCCCTGATATTGGCCCCTGAATACAGGAACGAACCCAAGTTTCTATCATTAAAAGTAGAACACAGTCGTATCTAACTTTCCCTTGAACATTTGCAATTCGGATTCATAACTTTGGAATCTTTACCTGGCTCCAAACTTTCCATTCTGCCCTATTTCCATTCCTACAGTCCTTCAGACTTGGTATAGGAGCCTCACATTTCTCAGACAAACAATGCTTTGACTCACACCTTTAGTTCCCAAAATCCTATGTCACTTTAGGTTGGATCTCTATGCCCTGGCCTGTCTTTACAATTTGTAGTCCTGGAGGTGCAGGAAGAAATATTGGATCATTTTTATTTCATTTTTAAAGTTCAATTATTTTTGTAATGACAACTGATGCATTGTGAGAGTTTTGAATCTCTGAACTTAAGCCCAGGCTTCTTCAAAAAGAAAGATAAGTCTAGAGACAGACAAGATCCCATAGACTTTATATATAGTGCCACTCAGAAACGAACTTAAAATCATCAATGGCTATAAACCTCCTAAAACATGCCATATGAAATTTATTTACACTTAAAAATATATAAACCATGTCCCAAAGCAATGAGAATTATGTGCAAATTATACACTGAAATAACAATATCAATTAGCTAGCTTCCAGCTGCAACTTCTTTAATTTTCTCTCCTTTAATTTTATTTTTATAAAAAAGTAAAATTATGATACTTTTTAGTCAATACAGTGGTCACCAGTTGAAATTCTGCCAACAATTCTAACAACTTTGAACTTGCATCTTAAAAAAAAAAAAATTACCAGTGTATAGGCTAGTTCCCTAGGTAACCCAGACTCCAAAAACGGATTGGATGGTCAAAAGAAAGCATAACACATACATACACTAAACCAAACAAAAGGCAATTCTGCTTCATTTGCTAAAATAGATATGACCATGTGTTTGTACATGGTGGCAGATGGTAGCTGCATTAATATTTATGTTGGACATAGCAAAAGAGGCCCAGAGGAAAAAGACTTTAGATTGAAGATCCATCCTTGGAAAATACCAGGTAAAAATCAACATGTCAGTGTAGAATGAGCTCAGGCTCCCAAATCCAAGTATGAACCCATGCTCTGCCACCCCCCAGCTGCCTTATCTTGGGTAGGTCTTATGTTCTCTGAACCTGCTTCCCCATGAATTAGAGCTAAATTATAAAACTGTAATGAAATTATATGAGATAATGCTTGTGAATCGTAACTACGGCTATCATTTCCCACATGCTCGCCCTGGGTTAGGCATGTATAATGACTGAACGATATAAGCATAGTACGTCCATTTTACAAAGAAAATAAGATTCCAAGAGTTTAAATAACTCATCCATACCACATGACTAATAAGGGGCAGGTATGAAATTCAAACCCAAGACTGTTAGACCTCAAAGTACATGCACTGGACTGCTCCGCTGTCCTGCAGCGGGGGAGTACCTGAATCACGCTAGGCGCTCGATAATGCTCTTCTTATTATTTCACATTATAAATGTGATGGGCACATTGAGGGCTTCCAAGTTACACAGCTCTAGGGGAGCCATTCATATCAGTCTGTATGAATGGCACACTTGGGGAAGTTGTGCAGTGCACACCTAGCACTTCTACACACAGTGGTCCCTGGGCACTATTTCCATGGGTCTCTATAATCTAGATAAAGGAGATGAAAATAGACTCAAAAAGGGTTTCTATTTGTAGTGGGTCTATGATATTGTGGCTCTCCCAGCACCTTCTGAACAGCTTTCGTATGTCTAAAGAAAACTCTAAATTATGACTCTCACCTCTCCGAAGTAGAATTCACAATTCCTTTCCCTAGCCCTCCTTGCTTAGGCAGTTTGCGTATAAGCATATATAAGCAGGGGCCTTGATTAAACCAATCAAGCTCATCTAAATTTCTTTTCAGAAAGGATCAACGTGAGCCACTGTATCTGACTGTCTCACCTCACCCCCAAATGTTTAATTTTCACTTTTACTATCTCTTTATGATACAGCCCCTCTGTCATGTGAGATTACAGCAAGAAGACAGCCAGCTATCTATGAACCAGAAAGCGGGGTCTTCACCAACACAATGCTATCGGACTTCAGAAGTATGAGAAATCAATTTCTGCTGCTTGTAAGCCACCTAATCCATGGTATTTTTGTTATAGCAATCTGAATGGACTAAGACACCACCCATGCCTAAAAGTTGTTCCTTGTTTTACAAGTGTTCCTATATGGAAGAAAAATGGAAATTTAATAACAATTTTTGTTACTCTTCTTCTCTCTTTTAAATAATACATTTTGATTTTTAATGTAACCCTTCAAGCAGCAGAGCTTTCTTTCTATCTTGAACTATTTTCCTGAGTTCAACTATCTCTTTTGTTTCATTAAAACTCTCAACTGGGCATTCCCAAAGGCTCTCGGCAATGTAAATTAATTCCTATGGGCTCAGGCGTAATCATCTTGTAACAGAGCAATGCTGAGAATATAACCTGCCTTGGGTGTCAAGAGTTGCCCAGGCCAATCTAGCTGTAACCATTATTTATACAGACACACCCTTTAGCAGAACCTTAACCCCTTCCACTCTGTCAGAGGACTTCGTAACTTAATGATTGTTAACTGTAAGACACCGTGAACACAGATTACCAATCTCCATCCCCATTCACACTCTCCAGGCTAATCAGGTTGACCTACCATGTAACCTATAAACAATGGCTGATTTGTGCATATGCTTATGCAGAATCCACTCATTCATTCCTTATTTTGAACTTCAGAGGAACACCCATTCTCTGTCCTCCAGGTCTGGAACTTATTAATGGAGTGAACTTTTGTAATTACTCATGTCTATGAACATTAATTTTTTTATGTGCAATATGCAATATGAGAGTGACAGAACCTACTCCAAGAGTTATTCTCAGGGTTAAATGAGATAAGGTGTGTAAAGTACCTGGCACAGTGCCTGGTACGTAACAAAGCTCAACAGAAATAGGTTTCCTTCCTTCCCCTTCTCCTCCTCCTCCAGCTCCAAATGGTCTCTCCTCTCCCTGAACTCCTCTATACAGTTATATATTTATTCTTCCATTCATCTAGGCCCTGGTAAGCTCTTTTATTTAACTCATTCGGATATAATCAATATTGAATTTGTCCAAAATTGTTCTTGAAGTTGAGATATATGTACAAAATACACTTAGAGCCCATTATCAATGAAAGTTCAGTGTGGTAGGGGCAGTAATTTTTTTTTATGTATATTTTTTTTTATTAAGTTTATTGGGGTAACATTGGTTAATACAATTCTATAATTTTCAGGTGTAGCTTATAATTTGACATCTGTATATTCTATTGTGTGTTTACTACCCAAAGTCCGGTCTCCTTCAGCTACCATATATTTGATCCCCTTTACCCACTTCGCCCACCCTCCTATCCCCTTATATTTGACCTCCTTTAAGCCGTCTCCCTCCCCCTCCCCCCACTACTCCCTACTCTTAGGTAACCACTAGTCCATTGTCCATGTCCATGAGTCTCTGTTTGTCCTGTTCATTTGTTG
>NW_011888786.1:2956670-2959156 GCF_000151845.1 Pteropus vampyrus | reverse complement strand
AGCACCATTTATTGAAGAGGCTTTCCTTTCTCCACTGTATGTTTTTGGCTTTTTTGTCGAAAATTATTAGCCCATATAAATACAGGTTTACTTCTGGATTCTTGATTTGGTTCCACTGGTCTGTGTGTCTCTTTTGCTGCCAATACCATGCTGTTTTGATTACTGTCACTTTGTAGTATAATTTGAAGTCAGGCAGAGTGATGCCTCCAACCTCATTCTTTTTTCTCAGGATGGCTTTGGCATTTCGGGGTCTTTTGTGCTTCCACACAAATGATTTTTTGTTCTAGTTCTTTAAAAAAATGACAATGGGATTTTGATGGGGATTGCATTAAATCTGTATAATGCTTTAGGTAACATGGTCATTTTAACTATGTTGATTCTTCCAATCCAAGAACACGAGATATCTTTCCATTTCTTTGTATCTTCTTCAATTTCTTTCAATAGGGCCTTGTAGTTTTCATTATATAAGTTCTTCACATGTTTCATTAAATTTATTCCTAGGTAATTTATTCTTTTTGTTGCAATTGCAAAGGAATTATTTTTTCTACTTCTTTTTCTGACACTTCATTATCAGAGTATAGGAATGCTGTGGCTTTTTGAACATTGATTTTGTATCCAGAAACTTTACTGTATTTGCTTATTGTTTCTAGTAGTGTTCTTGTGGAGTCGTTAGGGTTTTCTATATAGAGAATCATGTCATCCGCAAATAGTGACAGTTTGACTTCTTTGTTTCCTATTTGGATGCCTTTTATATCTTTCTCTTGTCTGATTGCTCTTTCTAGGACCTCCAATGTTATATTGAATAACAGTCATGATAGTGGACAGCCTTGACTTCTTCCTGATCTTAGAGGGAAGGTTTTTGGTTTTCCACCATTAAGTATAATGTTGGCTGAGGGTTTGTCATATATGGTCTTTATTATGTTAAGATACTTTCCTTCTATACAAATTTTATTTAGTATTTTGATCAAAAATGGATGCTGTATCTTGTCGAAGGCTTTTTCTGCATCTATTGATATGATCATATGATTCTTATTTTTTAATTTGTTTATGTGGTGTACACATTAATTGATTTGCATATGTTGAACCATCCCTGCCCTGTGCCTCTGGGATAAAGCCCACTCGATCGTGGTGTATAATCTTTTTAATATGTTGCTATATTCAGTTCACTAGTATCTTATTTAGGATTTTTGCATCTGTGTTCATGAGAGATATTGGTCTGTATTTTGTGTGTGTGTGTGTGTGTTATCTTTACCAGGTTTTGGTATCAGGGTAATACTAGCCTCTTAAAAATGAGTTGGGAAGTATTGCCTCCTCTTCAATTTGTGGAAGAGTTTGAGGAGAATAGGTATTAAATCTTTGAATGTTTGGTAGAACTCACTGGTGAAGCCATCTGGTCCTGGATTTTTACTTTTTGGTAGGTTTTTGATGATTATTTCAATTTCTATACTGCTGATCAGTCTATTTAGATTTTCCAGATCTTCTTGATTCAGTCTAGGAATGTTGTATTTTTCTAAGTACTGGTCTATTTCTTCCAGGTTATTAAATTAGGTGTTATAGACTTTTTCATAGTATTCTTGTATGATCCTTTGTATTTCTGTGATGTCAGTTGTAATTTCCCCCCTTTCATCCCTGATTTTGTTTATCTGTGTCCTTTCTCTTTTTTCTTTAGTGAGTCTAGCCAGATGTTTGTCAATTTTATACCTTCTCAAAGAACCAGCTCTTTGTTGCATTTATTTTTTCTATCGGTTTTTTTGTTTTCAATTTCATTCATTTCTGCTCTAATTGTGCTTCTTTCCTTCTGCTGACTTCAGGCTTCATTTGTTCTTCCTTTTCTAGTTTTTTAAGATGAAGCTTTAGGTTGTTTCTTTGGGCTTATTCTTGTTTTTGGAGGTAGGCCTGTATTGACATGACCTTTCTTCTTATGACCGCTTTTGCCATGACCCAAAATTTTAGCTATGTTGTACTATCATTATCATTCGTTTCTATGTATCTCTTGATGTCTCTTATTTATTTCTTCCCTGACCCAGTTATTCTTCAGTAGCATGTTGTTTAATCTCCATGTATTTGTGGTTCTTCCTGATTTCTTTCTTCAGTTGATCTCTAGTTTCAGAGCATTATGATCAGAGAATATGGTTGGTATGATTTCAACCCTCTTATATTTGTTGAGGCTATCTCTGTGTCCTAGTATGTGGTCGATTCTTGAGAATGTTCCATGTGCACTAGAGAAGAATGTATAAGCAGCTGTTTGGGGATAGAGGGCTCTGTAAATGTCAATTGTGTCCAGTTGTTCTAATGTATCATTTAAGGATGTTATTTCCTTATTGATTTTCTGTTTGGATGATCTGTCCATATCCGACAGTGGGGTATTTAAGTCCCCTACTACGATAGTGGTTTGGTCTATTTCTATCTTTAGTTCTGTTAGTAATTGTTTTACATATTTCGGGGCTCCCTGATTGGGAGCATAGATATTAATAAGTGTTATGTCT
>NW_011888786.1:2933178-2955425 GCF_000151845.1 Pteropus vampyrus | reverse complement strand
CTTTAGTTCTGTTAGTAATTGTTTTACATATTTCGGGGCTCCCTGATTGGGAGCATAGATATTAATAAGTGTTATGTCTTCTCGGTGCATGATTCCCTTTATCATTAGGAAGTGTCCCTCAGTATCTTTCTTTACATTTTTTATTTTGAAGTCTGTTTCGTCTGATATTAGTACTGCTACTCCTGCTTTTCTCTGAATGGCATTTGCTTGAAATATCATTTTCCACCCTTTTACTTTGAGTCTATATTTGTCTTTGAAGCTGAGATGTGTCTCCTGGAGGCAGCATATGGTTGGGTTTTGTTTTTTGATCCATTCTGCAACTCTGTGCTTTTTTATTGGTCACTTCATTCCATTTACATTTGTGATTATTGGGTGATTATTGAAATATGTGGTCTTCTCATAGCCATTTTATCTTTTGCTTTCTGGTAGCTCGATGTTTCCATTGCTTCCTTGTCCTTGTATTTCTGTTTTCTTTATTTTGGTTGGCTTTTGTGGGTTTTCTGTCTGGTTCTTCTTGTTTTATGTTATATACTTCAGTTCTGAATCTTTGGTGTGTGGTTACCATTACGAATATAAAAAGGATAATTATATATATCTAGTCATCCATTTTCTTCTATGTGTGCCTTATTTCCATTCCCCGTTGCGAATTTGGATCTTTGAATCCTCCCTTTTTGTCATTATTATCTCAATTTGTCCCTATGTGTGCTGAACGTTCATTGCTATCTTGCTATAGCAATTCTCTTCTTATTATTTAAGCTTATAATGCCCTGTTCTCAGTTAAGGTTGCACTCCTCTGCTTCTATTTGCCTGATAGTCACTTTACTCCTAATTATGTAGTTTTTTTTTTTTTTGTCATTTTGTTTTAGGTGAGCTGACTCCTTTCAGTATTTCCTGTAGTGCAGGCCTCATAGTAAAGAATTCCCTCAATTTTTGTATGTCTGGAAAGGTCTTAATTTCTCCTTCATATCTAAAGGAGAGCTTAGCTGGATACATTATTCTAGGCTGGTAGTTCCTTTCACTTAATAGTTTAAATATTTTATTCTGTTCCTTTCTGGCTTGTAAGGTTTGTGCTGAGAAGTCTGAGGATAATCTAATGGGTTTTCCTTTATAAGTTGCCCTTTTCTTCTCCCTGGCTGCCCTGAGAATTCTACCTTTGTTGTTGATTTTTGATAGCTTTGATACAATGTGTCTTGGTGAAGGCCTTTTTGGGATGAGATAATTGGGTGTTCTGTTGACTTCTTGAATTCCAAACTCCAGTTCATTCCTTAGATTTGGGAAATTCTCGTCCACTATTTGTCTGAAAATGCTTTCTAATCCCTGCTCCTTTTCCTCGCCTTCGAGAATGCCCATTATTCTTATGTTTCCTCTCCTGATGGTATCAACTAGTTCTTGTATTTCTCTCATTATTTTTCATTCTTCAGTTTCTCTCTTCTTCCTTCTGATTTGTTTCTAGATTTCTGTCTTCGATATCTCTGATCCTTTCCTCCATTTGGTCAAATCGATTTGCCAAGCTTGCTATTTCATTTTCCAACTCTTGCAGTGTTTTTTTTTTTTATCTCCAGATGATCTATTCTGTTCTTTTTGAGGGTTTCGATCTCCTTGCTTTGCTCATCTAGCCATTTTTTCAGTTCCTGAAATTGTTGATATGACTCGTTTTGAAACTCACCGAGTTTTTTCAGAAGTACCATCCTGAATTCTCTGTCATTTAAGTCGCATATTTCTATATCTGTAAGCTTATTTTCTGGAGATTTTTCTCTTTCTTTCTGAGATGCCTTGTCACTTTGGTTGTTCATGATGTTTAATGGACTATTTCTCCACCTGGGCATTAATGGAAATGTATTCTGCTGTTTTTTCAGAAAGAAGATTTATTATACAAAGGTCTCTCTTTAGCCTGCTGCAAAGAAGCCGTTTTTCTTTTGGTTTGCAGTAGGTGGTGTCTAAGCCTCTTGGATCCCTGCTTTATATAAAGCCTAAATAATGCCTTTTTTATTTTCTTGTAGATATTTATTCACACTCGCTACCCCCAGTTTCAGCCCGTCAGTGTCAGCGACAGTCTCGGCAGTATTTGCTCAGATTCCCCTGGGGCTCCATGGTGATCGGTGTCAGATGGGCCCTCTGGGTTAGGAGTTGGGGGCTGTGGCTCGGCCTCAGTTTTGCAACCGAAACTGGTAAAAATCAACTGTTGTTTCTCTGTGGTCCCTTCCCACTTCTCTGCTTTCTGCCCCGATGACTGGGCCCGGCCGCCAACTGCGTGGAACTCAGAGTACTCCCAGGCGGGGCTGTTCAGGGAAGTCGCTGCACCTTCTCTCCTCCCGCTCCTCCTGCGAGGAGCTCCTGCAGCTGCGGGAGGCAGGTTCTTTGTTTCTCCCAGTCCACCGCCCAACACCTGGGGTTCCGACTTGTGGTAGCTCTTATGTGCAGACATGCTGGTCTGCAGTTTGGGTGTTTTTTGTTGAGTTTTAGATGTTCAGCTTATAATTGTTTCAAGGGGAGTTATCTGGGGATGTCTCCCACTCCACCATCTTTCCCCAATAAAATCATAAATTTTTGAAATTAAATATAATCACACTACAATGTACTCTCTGCTATAAAGAAGTTATGTTTAAAGGATAAACACTGCTAGACAATACCAATGAAAGGCTCGGCAAAAAGATATTAAAGCTAGGTATTAAATAATTAATAGGACTTCATCATGAGAGTATGTCAAAAAAGGTAACAGGCAGAGGGAAGAAAAATTTGACCAAAAGAAGTAACTCACTACAGGAAAAAAATTCTGTAGGCATATTTAGGTTTGTTATATTGTTAACCATGATTAACAAGACCATACTTTTTAAAGCAAAAAGCAAGAAACACAAATACAAAGAAGATTATAGGAATAATGAAACAAAATATTTAGAAAACTTAGAATGTGTAGTTGCCATTTCTAGAAAAATAAATAAACAAAAAACGTAATTATAAAAAAATAAGGAAATGGTTAAATAAGTAGAAACTAACCTAATCAAGGTACTGTGTACACTTTAATAATGGTAATAATAAAGTCAATGTAATGTCATTTCAAAATTTTTAAATCTAATATTGAAACTTTTTACAATAGGTGAACAAAGATGTTAAAGGAATATGTATAAATAAAATGTCTATTTTGTGTGCTCATGATTATTTTATAAAAATCTCCTTGAAATCCTTTTATAATAATTTACAATTTCAAAAAGGATGAGGTGTTTCTATTCAGAAAACGCTTTTATTTTTACAGAACTATTTTAAATTGTTTTTCTGCTTAATTTGTAACAGCCTTTTATTTCCACCAAAACAACAAACCAAAAGCATCAAGAACTTTAGCAAATATTCTCAAAATGTGCACTTACATTGTGTCCTGTCAGCCTCCACTCTCATCTCCCCACCTGAAAAACTCCAGTCACTCCCATTTAGAAAAGTTGTGGGGTTTTTTGCACTCAGTATATAACATATTTTATGATCAAAGCACAAAGCATTTAATTATGTATGGTATAAAGATTTTCAACTGAAGTTACCTCAACGAGAATGCATTTATTTGGAGACAAAATAGATTCTCCTAATTCTTCACTTTTCCAGACAATAAAATAAGTGAAGAGCTTCACCAGACACATGATATCTAAACATGAGATTAGTTGTCAATCTAATGTAGAGCCAAAAGGAAGAATAAGAGATCAAAAGTTAAGAAAAAGAAACATGTTAATATTTTATCTTTTTCTATTTTTATTCACTAACATTTAAAATCATGAATTCTTTAGCAATTGATTTTAGTGTGCCTAAAAGATCCATTTTTGAGTTACTTATTAACTGTTATGGAATTTTACTTTCTCAAATTACAAGAGTGATGCACATATTTTAAAGAAAATATCAAAATAATTAGAAGTCATAAGAATGTCACATATCCAATTTTAAAGAAGCAAACTACACTGATTTTACATTATCAGTCTTTTAAGTGTGATAGATATGCATATGCACTTTATTAAATTTTTAATAAATGTAACAAACTACTACACATAGTAAAATAATTATTTCCTTTAATACTCAAGATTTTTTTTTTAGATTACATTGAATACCACAGTTTTTCTTTCACAGTAATTATTAATCTTGAAAGGTCAGCTATAAATATCTTTTCCTAGTATCTTTGTGGCTGGATAAAACTGTCTGCCTAATGAGCATGGTGCTTGTCAGCCTTGATTTTCTTTCTGTGGTTCTAGGTGATCGGTAACTCAAAATATATTTCTTATAGCTACTCTGCAACAGAAGCCCAAATCTTTCAGAGGTGCCTGCTGGTATGGAAAGCTAGCCAGAGAAGCAAAGAGAAAAGACAGTGAGCTTTCTGAATCTCCAGAAATGCTCAGAGGACCAGGAAATGAAACAAGTCTCTGCCACACATAGAAATAAATTACATTTAAGCAGCACATTACTTTTTATTAAGCATTTTACACACATCTCCTCCTCCTTATCGACGATGGAATAATCTCTGAGAGCCCGGTGATATGGCCATGGCTGCTGGAGAGCCTGGAAATGAAATTTTCCTGCCCCAAATCTTACGCTCATCCAAGTATTCCATCATCGCTCAAGGGGTTTGGAGTCAGACGAACCTGTGCTTGAGTTTCACATTCTGCCACTTCTCAGTCTTAAGCATATTATTCAAGACTTCTGTGCCTCAGCTTCCTCATCTGTAAAGTGGGATAATAGGAGCCCAGATTGCACAGAGTTGTGAGCCTGAAATAACTCATATAAAGCACTTAGCACACATGCAGCCCTGGGATCATCCTAATTTTAGCTGCAACCACTGCTGCTCTTCTTGTCCCTCTTCTCCAGATGCAGCTACGAGAACTGTTCTTGCAGAAGGCAGCAAGGTGTGGAGTTAGTAATGCTGAGTTCTCAAGCTAAATCTATCTGAGTTCAGATCCCAACCCTGTCAAGTAAAAGCCATGTGACTCTAGACAGTTTACTTAACCCTCTGTAATCTGTTTCCTCTCCCTTGTAAAATGAAGGCAATGAAAATAAAACCTATCTTTATTGGTTGTTGGGAGGATTAAATGAGTCTCATGTATGGAATGCTTAAAATAATGCCTAGTACATAGAAAGCACTTAATAAATATCAATTTTAATCTATTGTCATTATTATCTTATTAATTTCCACACCTCCCGCAAATTCCTAACATTAAATCTATTTTATTTATTTATTTGTTTGTTTGTTTGTTTTAGGCACGGCAACCCTTGGTTGACCTCACAGATTGCAAGGACCTTGTCAGCTTACAATCCCTTATTTTTTATTTTTTTTTGATGCCTACAGCACCTGGTCTTCCTAGGTGGTTAAATGTGTTTTTAAAAAGCTTAGCATCTACTATGTGTAGATTCTGGCAATACCTAGAAAGAAAGAGATGCTTCCTATCTTGGGTAAGCATAGTTACAACCTATTTAATCAGCTAAGACATGAACCTATATGAATGATACAGGCATCATATTCCAACTGCCAGCGAAGGGAAAAGACAGCAGGTAAGATTACAGTCCAGAGGAGGAAACCACTTTGAAAACATTAATCTTCCTTCTTTGAGAGGTTTGTTATTTGTAGCCAACCAAAGAACCAGGGGGCAAAAGGGAGTGAGACATCGTTCCAGGACTCTAGAATTTCACGGCTCCGTAAAATTTATTTACAAATCAAGATGAATAGGACTTCCTAAGGCATTTTTATTTTGTCAGGTGGGTAGAGGCATTAAGAAAATTATCCTCTATTTGTACTGTAATTTCTTAAGAGGAAGAATCTTTTAATGCCAAAAGTTGGTAGAAAGAAATAATCTTAGAATAAAAAGCAATCTTTATCAAAAAGGAATTGTGTTTGCGTGTGTGTGTGTGTGTGTGTGTGTGTGTGTGTTGTGCATAGGTACATATATATTCGGAGGCGCATTCTCATTTCCTCTTAATACTCTCTCTTTGTTTCTGATTTCTCTTCTGATTGACGAAAACCTCATTAAAACCTGAAGCAGGCCGAATTCACAAACCAGCATCTGGCAATGACTGGGTAAAGTACACCGCGGAGTGTAACAGGTATAGACCAGGTCTACACTGGCGGAGCAAAGCAAAGAATTGGAATCAGATCATTTTAATCAAAATGTTTGTTTGGCTTCCATTACTAAAAGAACTTCTTTCTTAACCAGTCTTTCCAAAAATCTGCTTCCACTTCATGATTCTGTTTGGTGGGAATAAAGACTTTTTTAGACCCACCAGGCTAACAACCCCAGCCCAGAGAACGTGAGCCACAATGGGTTAAACTGAAAATCATAAGCTGGGCCAGTAAATGGAGATGAATCGTTAGTGTTCCTAGAAAGAACAGCTCCGTTTTCCAGATTTCCTGAGGAAGGAGCTGCACAAAGTAGCTTATTTGATTTTGCAGACGGAAGCAGGTAGCATGGATCTAGCAGGAAACAGAACCCTCAAGGGGATATTCAGGGAATGTTTTAAAGGAAGCATTTTTAAAATTTTTTTAAATAACGACTTCAAGCAAAGCTGGAGATGTTATGTGGAGGAAAGAGCACAGACTTTGAATCTCTGCACAACCACTTAACAGCAACGTGTGGGGCAACCCTCTAAACCTCTCTGAGCCTCAGTTTCTCTTCTCCAAAATGGGGAGAGGGATAATATACACTTTACAGGGTTAAAGACTAAATTGTAATAAACTGCAATGTATATAAATTGCCTGGCCATCATTAAGTGATCAGTGGGTGCCCATAATCGTTATGGTTAGAAGGTTCACTCAAATGAGGGCCACTAAGGCTGTTTATTCATACAGCAAACGTGTACTGGGTACTTGCAGGGCCAAGCAAGTCTTTGAGTGCAAGGTCCTCAAAGTCCACTGGCAGAGACAGGGAGCAGAGAATTAGTACAATGGATTTTGACTGATTCTATAATAAAAACCATAGACAAAGGACAGTAGTGAGACCATGGACAGAGCAATCAAATGCCTAGAGGGAGAGCCAGGAAGAAAACAAAGCTCTTGAACTTACCTCTTGAAAGGTAAGCAGAGACTCATTCAGTGAACAAGGTAAGGAACAGCATTTCAGACTGGGGGAACCACATATACAAAAACGTGGAATACCTTGTGTGTTCCAGGGCACCATAAGAATTCACTTTCTAGAAACCTTTCCCAAACATTCGATTTGTCATGAGGATTTAAATAGGATGTGTACACCATTTTGCCAAATGTAATAAAAGCTCACGGTGCAAAAAAAGGGCCATGAAGCAACTGGCAGTTTGCTCCTAACCTCCATGCGGCACTCCCACTCGGCAACTTCGAAGGGTCGCGAGGAAAGGGGCGGTGTGAACAGCGACTCTTCCCCCATCACTCGGCCCTTTTTTGGTTCTGTGTATGATGCACAATATTATTTGTGCTTAACACTGCAACAACGAAGCACCATGTTTTCATGACTAAATTTTTGAGACCACATTTATCATCATGGAGGGAAGTTACTTTTTATATACTAAGACACACATTACTTAAAGCCAAAATAATGCATGGATTTAGTGCGTAGCTTTCTGTCAGACTGGATATATTATATCTGGTGTTGACTTTTGACTGAGTTTTTTAATGTTTCCATTACCATTTTAAAAGACGGCCTAGCCTTTTCTGAATCAAAATCTTGAGTTACAATAAATCCCTCCTAGGTTCTAGTAGCCTTGGGAAAATTAGCTATTTGCCATAGGGAAAGAAGCTCCACACCCAAGAATAAACTCAAACTGGCAGACGCCAAGGAACATTCATTGTGTCTCAGCAGGCTGGTGCAATGACCTTTCGTGACTCAAGATGGAATCGTGACTTCAGAGCCATGATAAGCTAGAAAATCACCTGCATTTTCTAGATTGAGAAATTGTGGTCATTGAAAGCTGGAACCATGGCTTACTCACCTACAGAGTTAAAGCAGTTAGGACGCAAAACCAACCCAATAGGCTTAAGCAGAAAACGGCTTTTCACTTTAAGTAAAAAGTCCAAAGGTACGGCAGACTTTCAGGTGTGGCTTGATGTTGGGGCTTACCTGCATGGATGGTATTACCGGCACGTGGTTTCTTTTTTTCTCCTTATCTGGCATTGCCTTCTGCTCGCTGGGCTTTCATCCAAGGCTCCATGCAGTGGTAAGCAGCTCCAGCCCTACCTCATCTCAAGAGCAAACCCAGACGGAAAGAGGATGTTTCCAAGCCACTCCCCCAAAGGCCAATGTTCCTGCTAATGTGTTGGTCACTGGCCTACTCTGAACTCAACCCTGGGCCAGACAATGGAGATGTGATTGTCTTAGGCCTTCAGGACGAGATACACCTCTGAAACGATGGGTGGAGTGCCACCTGGTCCACACAGACAGAAGGTGGAGAGGGCATGGCTCCCCACGTGAAACCTGGAAGTTACTGCTGAAAGAGAAAAGGTTCTAGAGAAACAAATACCTAATTATCCTGTTTCTGCTCCTTACTTCACACTGCCCAGGCAAGTCGATTCTTTGACTTTTAGTTTCCTAATCTGTCACTGGGTAGTGATCTCACACGCTCCTGCTAAATCAATGGGCGGATTTAAAGACCAGAAGAAAATGAATGATATAAAAGCTCTCTCTATATGGTAAAAAATATTTACATAAAAACAATATAAGATTTAAATATGCACGATGTACACACAGAGACACGGTATAAATGTGGGAATTTTGCAAAATCACTTGAGATTTTAAGCGAACCAAATAACCTAGTCTTTCTAATCATGAATCAGCCTTCGCACACCTCTATTTAAGAGGAGTAAACATAGAAAATATAGGAGACTTCAAGCAGGAAAAGCCTAAGAGCACTGAACTTTTTCAAAAGGAACAGCTCTTAATCCTAAACGTTATCTATTTCAGAGGGAATCTGCTTATAGGAGACAGGAAACACTACTAAAGGAAAGGCTTTAAGAGTGACAGAGAGTAGTCTTCTAGGCAACACCCAGCCTTGAGTATATTTTTTTTCCAGCTCCGAACCAAAGTGGAATATAAGCCTCTTCCCACCTCAGCGATCGCAGGCAAAAAAGCATTAGTCAGAGGATTTTTTCTTTGTGTTATTTCCTGCATGGCTTACATCTGTGTGATAGCCGGTTGGGATGGAAATAGCTAATGCAGTAAACATACAGTAGTTGGATTCTAATTGATGGTGAAAGACTGAACTCTACCCGACTGAAGCTGCTCTGTACTGAGAAAGAAACATTCTCATACCAAGAATCAATTAGTCCCGTGGAGGATGTCCAGCGGAGGAATCAACATGGCAATAAAAGAACAATACACACACACACGCACACACAACCCTCCAAAGAAATAATCCCTATCTGGCTCAGATCACAGGACTTCTACCAGCCCCCTCCAAAAGTAGGCTGCTTGAAGATGAGAACCACACCTTAGTTGTCCTCACATACATAATAATTAGCACAGATTCTATTGCATAGTAGGTGTTTAATAAATATTTTTAGAAGTGTATGTGACTTAAATGAGCAGAGCATAAATGAAATACTGGATACTGTAACCCCTCTGACAAAGGCACTGCCTGCCAACAAGCACTCTGAAGATAGGTTAATATCAGACCCAGACCCATCGTGGGCCGTTGTACCTAGCTAGCTATCTGTTCATTTATTTATCTATTTAGTAAAATAAATATAGTTCATTCCTTATTGTTCATTCTGTTTCTCAACCAATCTTTTGTCTCTCTCAGAGTCCTGAGTTCAATGAGGCCCTTCACTGTTATTGTTAAAGAGAGAGAGCAGAATCCAGTGGACCAAATCTATGTTTTTAGATAAGATCCTATTATTTACTTCCAGCAGAAGTGATAAGCAGTCCTCCTAACAAAATTACATATGAATAGAGAGTCCAGCTATTTGAGCAATATCTTACAGGACGTGCAAAATAGTCAGTACATTGGGATGAATTTCAAAGCCAGTCATCTAACAAAGTTTTTCCACTTGTTTCTTTGTAACTCTGTATATGTGGCATCTCTCTAAGCAAATGAACTCTAAAATCTGAGCTACCCTGGTCTCCTACAATTCCAGATGCCTCTGTGCTGAATTCCACAGAGGGACTGCTCCCTCCTATTTGGAGAGTCTTGGCATGCAAAGGTAAAGGGATGATACACTTGGGGAGGGTATATTAATACAGCTTTTTGACATGAAGGCTAAGAGCCAGAATCCAGAATCATCTTGGTGGCTTTCCACCCATTGCACTGGCCTTTATGACCTCCAAGTACAGCCAGTATGGACTGGATTACAAGTCAGAAGTCTACCATGACCCTTTTTTGTTGCTGAACTCACATATCCTTGAAGTAGGCAACAGCTTCCACAGCATCAAAGCACAACCACCATCTTTAGAGAACAGCTCAACCACCTTTAGCTCCCATATCACTTCAAGCCATGCATCGCCCAGCCTCTGGTTCTAAACTCATCACAGTCATCAGCTTGATTTTTCAAGATCTGGATTCTAGTCTGGCTTTTCTGCACTACATTTCCTTCTCTATAAAATAAAAAGGTTAGGTTGATGCTCTACAAAGTCCACAAGCTCAAAGGGACCTCTTATCTTGTAAATGCTAGGTCGGTGTGAAAGCTGAACGGTGGTTAGTGTGAAATAAGTAAACTTTCTGACTGGGATTAAGCTATGCATCTTAATAAGTAATATTTCTTAGGTGCTTATTATGTATCAAGTATTGTACTAAGCACCTTACATATTTTGACTTTTTTAATTTTCAGAGTCCATGAGAGGCAGATACTATCATTATCCTCATTTCACAGGTGAAGAAATTGAGGCACAGAAATGTAGCTGATGGTCCTGGGATTTAAACAGACATCTGGATCCAGAACTTATTCTCCCAACCACTATCCAACACTGTCTTTTAAACTTCTATTTCTGTTGATACTATTCCCTCGGCCCAGAATATACTACACCTCCCTCATTTCAATAAATATTTATTGAATGTTCCCAGAACAGTGCCTTGAAATGGAGTTACAATGCAGAGGTAGAAAGATAAGGTCCCTTCTCTCACAGAGTTTGTCTCTAATGACAGATACAGCTAAGAAAGCAAGTACATGCTAAAAAATTAGATATGCTATAGATTTTAATTATTGCTCTTATTACATTGCACTATGGAATTATTAATTACTGGTTGTTATTACTATTGTTAATATATTATATCATAAGAACAAATACAGGAGACATTTATCTCACTTGGGTAGTCAAGAAAAACCAAGTGACTTCTAAAGTGGCATGTAGATAACAAACATTTAGCCAAAAGAAGTACTAGGGAATGGTCCACAGTAACATAGAACAGGTCAGAATTAAGGAATTGAGAGAAAGTGAATAAGGCTCAGGCAGAGAAAGCAAGGGGAGAAAGTGATGAGAGACTGAGCTGGAGAAGTTAGCAGAAACCAAATCATAAATAGCTATATTAAGAAGTTTGAACAAAGGGAGAATTATCTTAAAGCTAATGAATAGAACCTTTCCAAGTCTCTGGAAGGGGCCCTAGTAAGGGATTCATGTGGCCATACGTTTTCAAAAATTTTACAAAAGAAAGACACTTTCACTGAAATTGGTAATGACAGCTGTCTATTCCACTCCGACTCCCCGCCATCAAACTCGCTCTTGTGTCAGGTAGCACTGGAATGGCGAGGACATTTGGGGGATTCCAGCTAAGGGAAGTCGAGCTGATTGTACACTTATTTGCGTTTAGTGTTCATAACATGGTGCTCTTGTTGCAAGCCATCTCAAGGTAAGGAAGGCTTTTTCCTTTTCTTTCCTTTTTTTTTTTTTATGAGAATGGCACATTTGATAAAGTTTAACTGTGTAATTTTTATTGCCATTTAGAAAAACGTATCCATAAAGCAAGTAAGGAATTACTGACTCCTAATTTGTGTGTATATGACAACATAGCCATAAAATACGTGAGGAATTACAGACTCCTAACTTGGGTGTATATGACAAGAATCTTCTTTATCATTTTTAAATTACTTTCAAAATAACTAATAAATTTAGATGAAAATAATAAAATATGAAATACAAGCAATAAAGATAAGGAATTAAACCAATAAAATTTATTCTGACACTGAAAAGCAAATTGTAACAGAAATATTTCAGATCATGCCAAATGAAATGATTAAGAGGAAGAAATAAATTTAGAATAGAAATAATGAATAGGCTCTTAGATATTTTGATAATCTAATTAATGAAGAGGAGTGAGTTATATGAACACATTGGGAAAAGATTTGTTTCTTGCTAATTCGACTTGAAATATTCAAATCAACAAAGATGATGGGTAACTCTTAATACTCCACTGCAGAAAGAACATCAATGACAAACTGCTTAATGTGTATCATAAACTCTACTGATACTGAAGATTACACTGAACAAGAAAATTTTAAATGTCCTGAAACCTTACAACTTGCATTTGGAAGAAATTTAATAGAGGTTTCCCCAAATTTGACAACAGACTTAAATTGTTACATAGCATTTAAATAATGAATTCTGAAGCTTTTCTAAAAAGAAAATTTTTCTTAAAAACTTTTCTAGAAAATAATTGTTAAAAATCAATTTTTGATTACCATGCCAAAAAAATTAAAAACATTGAATTATCGACTTAGACTCTCTATAGGAGCTATAAAATCACTGTCATATGAAAACATGATTAAAAAGTACACAGCTGAAAAATGAAGGAAAGAAAATATTCTAGTGGTGTAGCAGGTAGATAATTAATAAAAATAAAATACTGTTTTTCTCAATTTTTGGATATTTGAGGTATTTGTCAGAATTTTTAAATATGTAATTTGTTGCATTTTATTTTCTCATTTTTAAATATTCACTTTTGTCCCTAATTTTTGTGCTGATCATTTTGTGTTGTTTTTCTAAAAGAGGATCCCTAAAATTGTATAAACCTGAAATCTTTCCCTGAGTTTGGACATTACTCCAAGATATGCCTTCCTCTTCTTAGTTTATATATCCTTCGATGCTCAGCCCAAATGCTACCTCTATCTCGTAGTTCTTTGTGTTGATATCTGTTTTCACAAAGAAAAAAAGAAACTAAATGTTTTAAGCAACTACCTTGTGCTGGACATCACATGAGGAGCTTTATGACATTACCTCATTGAATCACATATATTTCTTGAAGGCGGGGAGATTGTGTTCCATTATATTTCCCTAAACCAAAAATAGCGCTCTCTACGAATACTATGATGCTAATTACATATCTTAACAAATCCTGCTTAAGTGTGCTGGTTAAAGATAACATTTAACCCTTCAAATGACTCATTATAAACAGACATAGCTCCCCAAAATGCAGCTTCAGGTTAACAGTGGGTTCTTTGTCCACTGAGATAGTTCTTCCAAATGTTACAGTTGTATGGACAAACTGTTCACCTCTAACCCAAGACAATCTCATGCCTGTAATTGCATTTAAACCCTTGGGACTTTGGTACACTTTGTTTTCTGTACCTCGCCCTACCTGAATGTATTCCCCTCCAGCTCATCTAGTCAGTTCTTAACATCCCCACTGAGAATGACACCCAAATCCTCAGGGATTAAGCAAACACTGCCCTTGGCTTTCAGCATTACATTGTTAATCCATTAGGATTTACAAAAGTACAATTTAAAAAACAAGGACATAATTCCATTGCCCATAATTTCGGATGGCAAAATCAGATCAATTAAGGCTGCCAACATATGACATAATTAACACACCCTTGTATGGAGGGTATTACAGCACATATGGTATGATATGTAAAACCAAACAATGTTTTTTATAGTGTGTGAATATAGATATAATAAAGTTAAAGATCAAATAGAGATATCTTCCTTAGTTCTTCTTTGGGCTGCATTTTTAGCATGACCCTGACTGTATTAAGTGTCAATTTCATATATGATGGTGAAATTGTCTATTGAAATAGAAAGTTATAACCAGCATTTTTTACTTTATATGTCAGGTCCTTAATAGTTTCCTAAATAACAAGGAACACTCTTAGTCAGTTGGCATTTTCCAGTGTTTTAATTGCCTGCTGTGATATAATTATTGTGACATTTTGGGATGTTTTTAACATCCTGAATTAAATATTCTGACATCCCACAGAGCACTTCATGAAAACAGTCAAACTGTATTCAAGTCATTAGCAGTCTACAGCTGTCTTTTAATATTAAAATTATTTTCAACACAAAACACAGATGAAAATTATTTAGTAACTTTGAGCTTGGGTTCGATTTGAGTATTATATTACCTTAATTTGTCAGGTAAGAAAGATCAGGGTGACTCTCAGATTCTTCCATTAAACTTTACTGAAGCACCAAGTGACTTAAGGCTACCTCATGATAAAAGATAATGAACAAAATGTACTGATTTCAAAAGTGCAATTAGCCACGGATTACACAGCCACAAATTCTATATTAAGGATAATCAACAGAACACCACATCTCTTTATAGTCCTAGAAAGCTGGCTTGTTTTATTTTATTCACATATTTATTTATCTATCCATCTACCTGTTTATTTGTTTCATATGATATGTTCAAAGAAAGAGATACTTTCGATAATCGATATATTTAACAAGCCCTATACTATACCTCTTGTGGCAAATTCCTAATGGATTTCAAAAGGGATAGCCTGACTGGATGGACCATTGATGAGCACAGGGATAACTCACCATCTTATCTTCACTTGGATGTCTTATAAGCATCTCACACTTGGCATATCTGAAACCTTCTCCTTGATTCCCTTGCCTTCTCCTCCCACAGCCTCCCCATCTCAGAAAATGCTAACTCCATGCTTCCAGTTGCTCGGGCCCACAACTGGGTATTATCACTGATGCTTTTCTTGCTCTCACACATAAAAACCCAAATCATCAGAAAATTCCATTGGTTAACATTCAAAATACATTTTAAATCCAACACTTCCCACCACCAATTCCTCTGCCTTTTAGTTCAAGCCACTACCACTTTTCCTATACTGTGTTAAAAAAAAATAATAAAAAAATAAAAATAAAAACCATGTTAACTCTCATAAGCATACAACTCAGTGGTATTAAGTTTATTCACAATATTGTGCAACCATCATCACTATTCACTATCCATTTCTAGAACTTCTTTATCATCCCAAAAAGAAACTTTGTACCCATTTAAACAGTAACCCACCATTCCCCACCAACCCTTCATAACCACTTTTATTCCACTTTCTCTTCTAAGAATCTGATTCTCCTAGGTAGTTCATATAAATGAAATCATACCGTATTTGCCCTTTTATGTCTGGCTTATTTCATTCAGCATGTTTTAAAGGTTCATCCACATTGTAGCATGTATCGGAATTTCATTTTCCTTTCTAAGGCTAAATAACATTCCATTGTATGTCTGTCTATACCACCCTTGATGTACCAGTATCTGTCTGAGACCTGCTTTTGATCCTTTTGGGTATATATCTAAAAGTGGAATTGCCGGATCATATGGTTAATTCATTTCTGTTCCTCAAACCTTGCACATTTCTGCCTCAAGATCTTTCCACTGACTGTTTCCTTAGCCTAGGTAACCAGTGACCACATAGGTCCAGCCATCATTTCTTCAAAGTCTCTGCTCAGATATAAACTTACCAGAATTGCCTTCTTTATCTCCCTAATATAGCCCACAAATGTGTGGATACACACACGCGCGCACACACATACCAATCTTACTCTATCTTCTTAACCTACATTTTTCCATAAACTTTATTATATCTGACACATATATACATTGGTCTATTTATTGACTGCTATTTGCTCACTAGAATGTAAAATTCCCAAGGCCAGGGGTATCATACAGTTTGTTGTTGTATTCTAAGAGCCTACATGGATGCTGTGCAGAGATGGGTGCTGTGGCTGATAAAGATAACTGTGGCTGATGCTTCTGTGCTCATTGCCCTTCCTTCTGCTGTGAAAAGAGGTTCTGTGTTATATTTGAAGGGTCCTGAATATCAGGGATCCTGGCCATTTGCAATCAATAATGGTCTCACTGGCAACTCTGATCCTCCTAACCATCTCAACTGTCCTTTCTTTGGGAATAATGGGAAAGAGCAACAGGACAATTTTTTTCAATAACTTATTTTTTCCTCATTATAGAAGTAACACAGTATTTTCCTTCTAGAGAATGTAGGGAATCTAGATAAGCACAAAGAAGGAATTAAAAATCACCCATTATACTCTAATCAAAAGGGAATGATTCTTAATGTTTTCATGCATATCCTTCCAGTCTTTTTTCTATTCAGTCAATTTTTTTCTAATAACAGAATCAAAAATACATATTTTTGTACCCTGCTTTTTTCACTAGATGTTATATATCATAAGCGGCTTAGTCCCTAAATGTTCTTCTGCAACGTCGTTTTGAATAACTGAGAAATATCCACTGAATGGAAGTACCATAATTTAACTCTGTATATTGGGCATTTAAATTGTTTCCAATTTTCCTATATTATCAGCAGTGTGACATCTTTAAAGTTAAATCTTATGGTATGTTCTGAAAATGTCCTTATGATTAATTCCCAGAAGTAGACTTTTGAGGTTGATGGCTATGCAGAGTTTTAAAGATTTTCATATGTACTACCAATTTATACTCTCTCAGGCAGGGCAAGAGAATACATGTTTTAGGAGTATCTGGGAATTGCTGTTGTCACCTACAGCTACCATAGTTCTCAGTGGACTAAACAGGACCTACCTCAGAAGTAGGCTCATGTGGGATGGATTGGGAGGAGCATAAGCAAAGGAGGTTAGATTAGAGGAAAAGAGCACTAATGGGAACTGGGGGTGGAGAATATAAAAACAGACTTTTCCTTCTTCAGAGTCTTTGCCCTGGACTGACCGAGGTGGGAAACAAGTACTGCAGGAGCAGCATAAATGTATTTTAAGTATTTTTTACTACATTATTTTGCCTTCAAAAAAATAACAGTAATTTTGATACAAGCAATACATTGATTATGCTTAGTTTTTCTGAGCCTTGGTTGAACACTTTGTGACACAGCAATTCAAAGACTGCTTCTGAGTTCAGTTTATTTCAGTGTTTGGTTTTAAAGGATTTATAGCTGTTTTTATCACTAAGAAATAGAACTTGCAAAGGCACCCTAAACACAATAAAAAAACTAACGAGACTAAGTTTAGTAATAACAGTCATAAGATTCGTATTTCAATTCATTTGTAATTGTGTCAAGTGTTTTTGGCCAACTTCTGGCCAGATTAAATCACCCTTTTGTATTGTAATGTGACTGACAGAGAACTTGTACTGGAAAGAAAGGGGGGCAAGGGGGGCAAGGACGATGGCGGACGCGCCTCATGGCTGTACCCTTAGGGGCTGGCTCAGCTCCTTACATGTAGGAGGCACTCGGTAAATACTCGTCCAAGAACAACATAGTTTCATGTAGTCCTCATTACAATCTTATAAAGTAACCAAGATCATTCGCACTGCGTAGGTAAAGAAACTAGAAGGTATGTAACTTGCCCAAGATCAATTACAAGATGATTTTAAAAGCGTAAATAGAATAATGCACTGAGCAATTTAGAATGCTTGCTTAATCAAATCTGAGTAATGATTAATGATACTTATTGTCACTAATATTATTCAACTTTTAAACAAGTCTTCAAAACAAACAAAAAAAAATGAAAGCAGTTAGTCAGCCTAAGAAAACAGTTAGAATCGTGCATCTAATTTCTAACTCAAAAGAAAAAATGCTTGTGAGGTATAAATTAACATATATTAAATTACTCCCTTCCAGCAAAGCCTAACCTATGGCCAGTCTATTATTTGTACACACCATATAAAGATCACTGATAAAAGGAATCCCTGGCTTTTCCCACTTCTGTAATCAGTCACCGAATACTGAATGAACTGCTATGAATCAAAAACTCACTAGATACTACATAGATAGCAGTGGGTAGTGTGGTAGATAGTGCCACAACTAACATGCAATTTTTAAACGTTTGCTAAGTCGATATAGGAATGAGCCAAAACTTGAGTCTTGACACGAACTTACTCTTTCATTGTACTATTTCCCACACCACCAGTACTAGGCACCCTAACACTTCCAGCCTTTGAAATAAGATAAGAATATATAATAGACACATGGGTCTTTTCTAATAAACATATAAACAACTAACCAATAACCCATTTTTAAAAACTAACCAATAAAAGCGATGGACATTATTCAACAACTACCTCGTGAATACCTGCTATGTGCCACATAGTGTTGAGGATTCCACACTTGTGTAGTTCTTTAGAGTTTACACAATGTTGATATTCGCCTTTCCTGGTCTTTATCTGCAGTGAACCCTAACACTCCTCATAGCCACTTAGTTTCTGACCCATCTCCTCTAAGACTCAACAACCAACACAGCAATAATAGATTAGCCCTACGAGTTCAGCGTGCTAAAATAAGCCCTGTACTCTCATAAGCCCACCAAGCCATGGCATTCTCCTAACACTTTTTTGGAGTAACCATGCGACTGGTTCTGCCACATGTCCTGAATAGGACTCAAGTTCTTTCACTAGACCTGGAGCCCTGCCTAAACGCCCCCCGCAAACTGAGCCTTAATGACTATACTAACATTTGCTGGTCCCTTGTCAATGAGGCTCAGACCAGATCTGTGAAAATTCCCCTTAATGCAGACCAGAGCCAGCCTAATCAAGTCACCAGTCCAGCAGGTCATCTGCAAGATTAGGTGTCAGGCTTGATCAGACTCTGTGGCACACCAAGGTTACCAGAGTGATGGAGGAAAAATAAAGCCAAGTATCAATGCACTGAGGCCAAATCTTGCAGCTGGCCCAAGGATTTAGCTTACAACCAACAACAGTAAAAGATACAAGAAGATCAGGAACTCAGTGAATGTAGAAAAATAGTCTGAGTCAAAACTGAAGTGGATAAGAAGCAAAAGATGCCAAGGATTAATTCTGAGAGCCCATTCCTATTAGCACTGAGTTAGCCAATGGTTGGGTTCAAGGCACAGGCAAATGGGAATGCTGTCACTTAAAACCAAAAGAAAATTAAGACAAGTCCTCATAACAACATAAAGCATATTATTCCCATTTTACAGATAGGAAATTAATGCCTGAAAGCTCAAGTATTTTGCCTGAAGGACCATGGTCAAGGGGGAAGATGCGCCCAGCACCACACATAATGTCTGACTCCTAATAAGCACTTTATACATGTTTGCTGACTGGATGTAGGCATAAGCCAAAACTTGAACCAAATTCTATGATGCATATTTTACATGCAACTCTTGAACCTCACTATTTATAAGGTTTTACATTAACTAGGCCTTTAATGCTATTATCTACCACACCACCCTTCCTCCATTAGTGCTAAAGAAAAGTCAAATAATTCACAGTTGGAGTCAGGTGGTCTAATGCAAGTCAGCTTTGCAGAAGCAAGTTTTAAAGGAGAAATGTGAACCTACAGAAGGGTCTGCTCTAACAGTGGCAATAAATGAAAATGTGTAAATGGTAGCCATCTATTTGAATGTTGACACCAAATTCGCCTGGCTGGAGACGCATTATAGTTTATTTCTGTACCCCTGAAACAAAATCACAGTGGACACAATAGCGCTAACTTAAATGACATCCTGAAATGACAACTTCTGTGTAGAATATTCCTCTCTCAGATCTCCTCTCTCTATATGCTATCTGGTCAAAGCCAGGGGTGGAGAGTATCTATATGTTAACGTGTTGAATATATAAATAGTAAACATTTGTTTTGAATTCTATTTTAAATTAGTAATGAAACTTTCTGATCGAGAGCTCACTGGAAACCTTTGTTTGTGGATAATGTTGGTTAATCACTGAACCACCAATGAACTTATCAAGGACTATATAGAACAAGCAGGTGACTGCAGTTTACCCGTTATGCCTCTGTGTTACTTAGCTAATAGCATAGATCTGAGAGCACATTCCTATAAATGGTAGAATAAAATATACAAAATAACAATAAAACAAGCCAAAAATCTCAACAGATGGAGACATGAAAGGTTAAGGCTGACATTTCTTCTTTAAAGTAAGTCACTATGATGGGAAGAAGGAAGAAAAATGTCAAACAGAAGGGAGGTAAAACAAAATTCACCACAGTAGCTGGCTTATGTCAAAATCTCAAAGGTGACTAGAAAGGCCTTTCGAGTCTAAATAAAGATGGGCAAATACCAATAATTATGCCTCCTATTTATCACCTTTCAGAGCGGGAGACATTTTACAAACTTTAACTCATTAATCCTCACAACATGACTGTGAGTCAAGTGGATGACAACTGGTTCACCTTGTTTTACAGAAAAATGATGAGACCCAGGGGAAAGGATGAGTGGCAGAGTTGCTGCACGATGCCTGTGGGGCGGCCAGGGAAGAGACCCAAACAGTAGGTAACAATTCTAAAATCCAGACACTAAACCACAGAAACTCAGGCCCCTCAAAAGAAATTAATTACAGCACCATCTAAAATCCTAAGATTGGAAAGTCATTCTCTTCTAATTAGCTGCCAGGATATAATTCCCTGGTCTGTTCCTTCTAGGCGTCAATGAGAATTTTTTAATTTTTAGGAGTATCTTGATGCTGTCAGTGCTAATAAACATGGAGCCAGAGCTTTAAGATCATATGTCATTAGATGCTGAAGATGAGGTCAATGTATTACTCTATACCTATATTACTCTCAAGTAGTCTGCATTATTGTTCAAAATGTTTTCTTTTACTTCCTGAAGAAGACCAAAATCAGGCTTTGTCTTGGGCTTTGTGTTGCCTTTCTCCTTGAGAAGATAAAATATTCCTACCCTGTTGAGGTCAGGCTGGACCATATAACTGCCTTTGGCCAATAAAATGTGAGCAAAAGTCACATCAGTCACTTTTGAAGAGAAGTTTTAAGAATTAAAACACACAGTTAGCCATGTGTATTTCTCCTCTGCCGTGAAACCTGCAAATTGCAGAAACAGACTGCTCCATCAATTCACCCCAAGTCACACAGTTGGAAATGGAGCTGTGATCTGAATCCAGGCATTTGAGCTCCAGAACCTTTTTTCTTAACCATTATTCCGTACTTTCACCAGCGTAATAGTGTGGCCTAAAAAAGCCAGGGTGACTTGTTCAGTAGAAACCTTGCAGTAAACAGCAATTTCTTTAGGCACTGGAGAGAATCCGCCTGAGGCTTAGAAAGGTAATAATTAAATGTTTTTATTTCCTGCATATATGTTTGAGGTGTTTATGCGAAAGGTATATTTTTAATGTTAGGCAGAAAACTATTTATACTTTAAAGAAAAAGTGATCGACTCTTCATCTAACAGGCTAATACTTGCCCTTAACTCCAGTTCTTCACTCCCAACAATAAGCTGGTCAACTGACAACTTCCTAGTTCCATCCCCCTTCAGTACTGCCTTTTGACAATAGCTATCCTTCCCAGTAACTGTTTTTCTTTATTCCTTGCTTTTTTCCTACTCTAGAAACGGAAGTCCAAACTACAACTTTTGAATACAAGTTCCCATTCCAATCTGCCACTTCCCAGCCTTCCCTATCTCAGTAATCAGCACCTCCATTAACCCAGCTGCTCAGAAACCAAATTTGGAGTTATTCTTAACTCCTCTCTTTCACTCACACCCTTCGTTTAATTCACCAGCACATACCGTCACTGTATCTCCAAAATATATGCAAATATATCCACTAGTTCATGCACATCCTACCACTCCCAAACGGAGCTTCAACACTCCCAGGACTATTGCAACAAACTCCTAATTTGTCTCCCTGCTTTCACTCTTGGCCTCCTACAAGTTGTTCTCCACAGAGCAGCCAGAGTGATCCTTCTAAAAGATAAATAGGATCGTGCCACTCTCCTCCTTACCTTCCAAGAGCTTCCCATCTACTTATGGGTCAATGTTTAATAACCTATGTGAAATCACTGAACGCTGGGTTGGAAAGAGACGGTGATAGTCTGAAATCATGAGTAGTGGAAATAGGCTCCAGGACATGACTATCTTCCCTCACTGAGAAAAAAATCCAGAGTCTTTATTACGAATTCAAAGCCCTACATACTCTGCTCCTCCGAACTCAGATCCCAACTCCTCTTCCCCTTGCTCACTGTGCTCCAGCCACACGGGTCTCTTTGTCATTCCTCAAACATTCCAAGCACACACACATCTCAGTGAGTGTTCCTCCCACAGACAGTCACAGGGTTCCCATCCTCACTTCATCCAACTCTCCGCTCAAATGTTGCTTCCTCAATATCCTATATGATAAAGGAA
>NW_011888786.1:2927535-2932628 GCF_000151845.1 Pteropus vampyrus | reverse complement strand
TCCTGCCTCTTACATGCTAAGTGATCTCAGCCAAGAGATTTCACCCAGTTTTCTAATCTGTATTTTAAAATCAATAAAATTGGGGATGAGATGTCATGGTTTCTCAGACTCGTTCTTATTGCTTGAGATCATGTGGTTGCAAGCAACAGAAACCAACTCTGGCTCTCTTAGGCAGTAGAGAAGTGTATAAAAGGGGTACTGGGTAGCTCTCAGAATCAAAGGGAGAGCTGGAGGACCAGGGCCAGGAAAGGATAGGAACTAAGGTCTGAGTATCACTGTAAGAACAGAGTAATAGTAGTACAAGTATTAGCAGCTACATTTATAAATTATACTATATTTAATATGTACCAGGCACATCCTAAACTCTTTAGATATTCTAACAATTTAATTCTCTTTAGATATTCTAACTATTTAATTCTCACAACAACTCTGTGAGTAAGGTACTATTAAAGACTCCATTTTAGAGATAAGAGAGGTGAAATAACTTAGCTAGTAAGGAGTTTGAACCCAGACTCTTGAGTCTCTGCTCTTGGAAAGTCTGTGCTACGTTACCTTTTTGATGAGTAGTCACGTCAGGGCCCCAAATGACTTCAACCACTTTTCTGCCCTTGTGTTATTTCACCAGGATTCAAAGTCTCAGGAGAGGTGGCACAATTAGAATAGTGTGAGGACTGGTTTGAGTCTCATGCTCAGCATTTGGCTAAGGGAGGGCATGTCACTTTTCTGACAATATTCCCAAGACTGTACAGAAAAAAGCGAAAGGAACTCCCTTAAAGGGAAGCAGGGTGGCGTCACCCAAAGCAAAGGGAATGGATCTTGTCCGGCCAAGTACATAAGTCGCTAGCACACCATTTCATTTCATTTTTTAATTAAGGCTTGTAAGATTTCCAAGATCCCTCTCATTTCACTACGTGACTGTGATTTTCATACAATCTCTAGGAGTCAAGCGAGAGTTAGCACAGGACTCTAATATGCTTTATAAAAGAAAAAAGAGAGCATGAACAAAATTGAGAACTATTTCCTGACCTTTTAATGTATATCAGAGCGCTGTGCTAACAGCTTTACACATAATCTCATTTCATTCTCGCAAAGTTATGAAATAGGTATTTCACAGATGAAGACACTGAAGGTTATAAAGATGTAATGATTTGCCCAAGGTCACACAGCCAGTAGAGCCGAGACTTAAACCCCAATTTGTCAGATGAGAATTTTCGTTTTCTTAATTTACAAGATATTAAGATATGCTTGACTGTACAAAAATTGGAGTGGTCCTTTAAGCAATGGAAAAACAAGTCTAAGCATACATAATATGCAAACTGTTTTACAATATAAACCTGAGAAGATTAAATTAAACCATAATTGTGAAAATAACTTTAAAGCTAAAAGCATTAATTATATTGCATATATCGTTATAATTAGTACAAGAATATTAAAATCACATATTGATTATGAAATGCATTGACCCAGTAAAGTAACCAAAAAGAATTGCTTTTATAATAAAGCTTCATAACCTTGAACTTTCTTTATAATCATGCACTTTAGGTGTTAACAACTCTGTGATATTCACTCCAGGGAAAGAGAAAAGAGAAAACAATTGAGAAAGATTGAAGGTTGACGGTGCCTTCCAGTCTCCCTTAAAGCAAGTAGTTGTCCATTCACTTTAACCCTCTATTTTCCTTGCAAAGAATACGATCAGTACACTTGTAGAGAAGTTTTTGCAGGCAATTACAGTTTATAATTATTTCAAATAATTGTTTTATGAAGGGGGCAATACCGCAGGGAAATTTCTTCTCAAAATATGGAGCAGGAAGATCAAAAAGAAAGATGTAAATACAAAAATCTATAACTGGTCATACAGAATCACACATTTATCTACTTATGACTATTTGGTGGGAGAGTGGTTATATCTACATATACAGTCATATCTACACAACATTCAGAAATATAAATATGCAGGCTAGGACTTTTAGCGACAGACAGAAACTGCAGGTAATCCAGGGTAAGTCATTAACTAATTACATGACTCTGGGCAAGTCACTTGATTTCCCTTTGCCCTTTGGTCCACCCCCCAATTGGGCACTACACAGAAACTCCCTGAAAACCAGATGTTACATCAAAGCCAATATTTCCTGGAGGCCAGCCTTGCTGACTTCTTTGAAAAGCACTAAATTTAGAAGTAGCGTGCAAATAACACTGCTCAGATTAAACTCGCTTATTAGTGGTCCAGATGATAATCAAAGGCAAACAGATGGTCGCTTAATGAATGTTATTGGAAGGAAGGCATCTTTAAATATAGCAGTTGTGTGAAAAGTTTGCTTTTTTCTTACGAGTTATTTTGATAATCATGTTAGAATGTTGGCATCTTTTTCCAGAATATAACCTTGTGGAGCCTCATAGACATCTTGAGCCAGATCAAAGCTCTGGAGAGCCAACGAAAGGTTTCTCCAAGTCTAATAAGCAAACTTATACAGTTAAAATGGAGATCAAAAGCCTTAACAGAAAGCATATAGTTATCGAGAGCCAGAATGAATATCTTAAGGAATCAGAGATATCAAGCATACCTTGCTTTTTAGAAACCTGACATGTAAAACCAAATCAATACCAATGCCAGAAAAGGGAATGGATATTTCTTTTACAAAAGATTTATAATAGGATTCCTATGACCCAAAATACCCTAACATGTTTTTAAAATTATTTGATTCTTTTTAAAGAAACATGCCATCCATCCTCCTTGCTCAGCAAAGATGTGGTTGGTTTGTGACTATATCTCATTCCCTTCTATACAGAGAAAAGAATTACAAATTACATCCTAAAATAAGTAAGATAGTTTTCCACATGACCACTGGTGACTCTGAACCAGCGTCAACCTATTGATGTTAATGAACGTTATAACACAACTAATATTAACTGAATATTTAGACAAGTCTAACTGTAAAAGATATTTGTCAAAACAAAACAAAACTATACACACTTACCAGTTTTCCTGGAGTACAACTGGGGTTGACAGAGGCACAGCTCTACAAGGTTATGTATCATTCGAGGTTCATTCAGGATACAGAAACCACACTAGTTAATTGAGAGAAATGAATAATATGAAGTATTTTTAACTAAATACAAAGTTATTAAGTAGGTAACTGAAGGAGTAAAAACAGAACTCCTAGCAGTGGTGGGCTGCTGTGTTTCAACCAGCCTTGCGGTTGAAGAAAACTGAGTTACAGCATCTGCCAATTTCCATAGTGTATATATTCCCACCATGGCTGCATTCTAGTTACCAACAGTTTAACAACTGACTTGCAAAATTTCTGAAAATTTAACAATCATCTCTCAAAAGCCAACATGGGCTGGCTCTAGCACAGAGATAGCAACCGCAGGAAACAGCTAACACCCCTAGGACTTAGGAACAAAGAGAAGAGGCTGAAATTAATCAAAACTTAGAAGCTTGGAGGAGGAGCCCCAGAAGAGCTGAAACAGAGATCTAAGGAGGGTGTGCTGCTCAGCTGGTGTTGGTGAGGGGAAAAGCGGTCCATGGGCCTGCGACACTTCTAAAAGGTGTGGGACAGCTCCCGCCAGAGTCTGAGCCTCGCCAGCCCCTCGCCAGCCCCTTTGCAGGAGGCAAGCCCCTGGCTCCAAGGTAAACTACGTGCCACCGAAAGGCCGTAGTCAAAAACGCAGATGTGTTAGCGGTCCAACAGGACTCCCACGGAGTGTGCTATTCAGGCGTTGGAGGAATATAACATAGGGAAGGATATTGCGGCCCATATTGAGGAACTTCGGTGGTCACGTGACACATGAAACCAAACACTTCAACTATGTGGGCCAAGAGGCCCTTCTTCCGTTCAAATCTGGTTGAAAGGATGGACTATGCCACACACCCAGCGATCCATCCAGACACGATGACTTGCAGCCTAAATTCCAAATCTAAGTCCTCTGACTTCATTTCACCATGCTATCTCTTTATCCAGAGACCTATCATTTTCAGTTAGGAAAGAAACCAAACTCTCAGCACCAACTTTGAGGTCTACTCAGGAAGACTCATATTCTTGTAAGTCTACTGAATATATAAGTCTACTGAAGACATATTCTTTTGTTATTTTTTTAAATTTTTCCATTACGGTTAGCACACGATATTATATTAGTTTCAGGTGTACAACATAGTGATTAGACATTTATGTGACTTACGAAGTGATCACCTCAATAAGTCTAGTACCCATCTAACACCATACAAAGATTTATATTCTTAATGGGGTATAGCAGAGATCCTCTTAGTTCTTGCAGTTCTTGCTGCTAGTCATTGCTTTAAAGAATTTTGGTAGTATGCAACAAATGCCCTAATTAAGAGGTCTATCTGTTAAAGTCGTGGTCAACTGGAAGTAACAGAAACCATAAAAATAATAAGCCAGACAATTCAGGAAACGTGGGCTGGAAACTCTCCTGCCTGAGCTGACACTGCAGTCCAGAAGTGGACTTTCATCTTCCTCGGGAAAACCTCAGTTCTGTTCTTACCGTCTTTCAACTGATTGGATCAGGCCCACCAGATTTCTTAGGATAATCTCCCCTTACTTAAAGTCAACTGATTGTAGATATTAAACAGGTCCATAAAATATCTTCAGAGAAACACCCAGAAGAGTGTTTGTATAGGAAATAAAGAATTGAGGACTTTCTGGACTTTATAAAATGGATCCTATGGGAGCCGCAGCAGTAAAGTCAACTGGCACATAAGGAGAACATGCTTAGGGTGTGACTGCACCACCCAAAACCACAGAAATGCCATCCGAGACTGCTTCCGATAAGCCCCCGGCTGCAGAGATCAGTAAGCATGAGGATACCACCTTGTAAGGTCCATGTAAGCTAAATACCTTAGACACATGATGTTCAAGCCTGATCTAATCACCGAAAGCAGAAGACTCAGGCCTCCTGCCATCATAGCCACTGGCTTGGGCTGTCACACAGCTATCCACACTACCAGTCAACATAGCTCGCTTGGGAGATGCTAAGGATTTTTGTCCCTCAGCTCTGTCACATAAGACTCCGTGTTGTATGTCAACCTACATGGGTACCTGACTGGTTTACTTGAGAAGATTCCACTCAGTAAA
>NW_011888786.1:2924143-2926070 GCF_000151845.1 Pteropus vampyrus | reverse complement strand
TGGTTCCAAAGGCATTCCTAGGTGATTGGCAAGTGAGGTCATTTCGATTGATACTTGGCTGCTATGTAACTCTTCGCCTAGCATGCATGTGCTTACCCAGAATTCAGTCTGTTATAGATTCATGAACTTCTAGGTATAAACATAGTATTATAATAAAGCTTAAATTGTGGGAAATTCAGGTAATACCTTCTGCACAGGCATCGGGAGCCAGATTAGGCCAGCTAAGTTTAAGGCCTTCCTGTCCTTTGTCTCTGGGGATGCAGGAAGGATTCTCTAACTACCAATAGGGTGTTCTTTGGGCGATCTCTAGGCTCCTTTGTTCTCCTTGTCACTCATGTCTGACTAGCTACCTAACAATAGCATGGAGAAAGGGCAGGAGCCTAGAAGAGCACAGTGTGCCTAGAGGAGAGCAAGAAGTTCAGTATGAATGGAGCATGGGGGATACGTGGTTGGTGGAGGAGAAGTTGTGGGGAAGGTAGAGGAGGTGGAGAAGTGGGAGGATGGCAAGAAATAAAGCCATCTGATGAAGGCTGATATGGCATGCTAAGGAGTTTGGCCTCTATCCCGAAGGCAGTTGGAGGCAGACTTCCAACTCTGCTGTTGGCCACGGAGCAATTGTACTGTAAATTGATAAAGCAGCATTTGTATTTACTTGTCTACAAGCCAGATATAGCAAATACACACATCCCCATGGAAATGTTCCTCGCCAGGATCATCAGTAATCAGGGCAGAAGAGAGACAGGGGGATTACGCATACCAAAAACAAGTCAACCATGGCGCCCAACCCAGCCCATCACCTTACATCATCACATGGCTGAACTTACAGAGGATTTGGGGAGGAGGAAAACGTTCTCGGTTGAAACAGAGGGACGAATCCCCACATAGTTCTCTCTCTCCTCTCCCTTCCACATACACCAGTTCTGGATCATTTTACACAGTTAACTATGCCCTCCTCTTTTCAACACTTGCTTCTCTTGGCTGCTAGGACACCTCATTGTCCTGGTCATCTGTCTGCCTCTCAGATGCTCCTTCTCAGTCTCCTGTGCTGGTTTCTCTTAATGTGGGAGCCCCTCATTTCAATCTCTGGACCTCTTCCCCACCCTCGCGCATTCCCAACGGCTTTCATTATTACTTTAAATACTATCTATGTGCTGACAATTTCCAAATTTATATCTCCAGCTCAGACCTCTTCCTTGGACTCCAGACTCTATATCCAATTGCCTGCTCAATATTTCTACTTGACACAGTCAGCCTCTCAAACTTAAGATGGATAAAACTAAACTTTTGGCCTTCTAAGCCAAACCTGTTCAGTAAACATAAATCACATGAATCCTTTTAAAACATAAATCACATCGCCTTACTCCTCTGCTCGAAACTGCCTAATAGCTCCTCATTTCATTCACATAAGAAGTAAGATTTATTCACCGAAAACTGCAAAACATTGTTGAAAGCACTTAAAGAAAATCTAAACAAATGGAAAGACATCTCATGTTCATGGATTTGGAAGGCTTGGTATTGTTAGTATTGCAATGTTCGCCACATTAATCTACAGATTCGATACAATCCCTTTCAAAATCCCGGTTGTAGTTTTTGCAAAAATTGACAAGTTGATTCTAAAACTCCTGTGGTAATTCAAGAGACTCAGAAACGCCAAATCATCTTGAAAAACAACAAAGTTGGAAACCTTTCTGATTTTAAAGCTTAATACGACACTACCATAATCGAGACAGTGTGGAACTGACATAAGACTAGACATATAGATCAGTGGACTAGAATTGAGAGTCCAGAAAGAAACCTTTGCATTTTTGGTCAACTGATCTTTCACAAGGGTGCCAATATGATTCAATGGGGAAAGAATATTCATTTTAACATATAGTACTGGAATAACTTGATATCCACATGCAAAAGAATGAGGTTGCAACTTACC
>NW_011888786.1:2820796-2922928 GCF_000151845.1 Pteropus vampyrus | reverse complement strand
AAGCTATTTTCAAAGATGGATAGAATTTTGTTTATGCCTTAATCACATAAATGAAAAAGAAAATTTGAAATAAAAGAAAACATTAATACTTAAAATATGCAAAGTAGAATTATATTGTGCATAATTCATCTAGCAAGATTATTTAATCACTACTTGGACATGTGTCTTTGTCTGTGGGAAATAGAGACCTATTCACATAAATAAATATATATAATATATGTAATTTTTAAAAAACTCAACACATGGACTGAGGAGTATAATCAACAAGTCTGAAGATAAACGTGAGTTTGAAATTTAAGCCAATTTATGCTTCAAGAATACAGTAAGAAAAGACAAGGAAGAAATGTATAAAAGAAACTTCAAGAAATATTTCAACTAGATTCAGAAGTTTAGAACTCATTTAATAGGATGTCTGCAAATCACCACAGAGGGAATGAAAAATACGTAACCAACGAAATAAAGAAAATTTCCCAGAACTAAAGAAAGATATAAATGTTGCAATTCAAAAAGTCAAAATACAGAAGGATTTTCAGTATTCCAAGGAAAAGGAAAAAATCTTAAAAGCTTCCAACTGGGGTGGGGGAGAATAGAGGGAAGGAATTAACAGATATATTACAAAAGCCTGAGATCTAGATTGACATCAGAATTGTCATCAATTTTAGATGCCAGACATAAGAGAGAAATATCTTGCAAGTTCCAAGAGGAAAATATTGTGAATCTAACCAAACAGGCATTCATATTTTTCTAAAATGTTCACCTTTACAAACTTAGTATACTACAAACTCATCAAGAGCAAAAACGGAATAAGACAATACAATTGGGATTCATTTGAAAACTAAAGGACACTATTTCCATTTATTTAACACATATAGATCGATCTCTTACTATATGCAGGCAGCAGTGTGGTTTCCAATGACACAAAGATACGATGCAGTTCATTCTCATTATTCACGGATTCTATATTTACAAATTTGTCTCCTCACTCAAGTTTATTTGTAACCCCCAAATCCATAGTCACAGGGCTTACGCAGATTGGAAAAATCTGAGTCACCCAAAGTGCACATTCCCACTGAGGTCAAACAAGACCCACCTTCTCGTTTCAACTCTCCTGCTATAAACAAGTGTCTGTTTCATGTCCTCTTTTGTACCACATTTTCCTCATTTTTGTGACCTTTTTCTTAGGGGGAGGATGCTTTTGCTGTTTATCGTGGTCCCCAAACATAGTTGTTGTAGTGCTGTCTAGTATTCTTAAGCACAAGAAGGCCGTGATGAGCCTTACAAAGAAAATAATGTGTGTTTTTTTAAGTATGAGTTACGGTGCTATTGGCCTTGACTTCGATGTTAATGAATCCATATGATATATTAAATAAGGTGTCTTTAAACAGAAACACACATTAAAAACAAGGTATGTCTTGATCAGTTGCTGGAAATGTGACTACATTTCCACAGGACTCTACGCCTGCATTTCCCCTAGGAGCAGAGCTTCAGAATTCACTAATTCAGTGTTCATGGTGACTTTATAGAAATGACCACCACAAATAATGAGAATCAACTGACTATTTCCTTGCTCACAGGTAGAGCACAAATTTTTTAAACATGTAATTTTGCATAAATAAAAAACAATTTATACCATCGAAAAGCCTGAATAAAAGCACAACTATATATGTTCTTTAAACTTCACCAGTTACTTTCTGTCTTTCTTTCGGTATCAATAATCTACCAGTTCAAGCCTCCTTAAATTCCTAAAAAGATGGTAAGGAGTATTTACATAAGCATGTCAGCCCTCTTTTCTGAGTATTAAAGCACATCGTGTTTTTCCTTTATCTGGAAATCACTACAGGTTATTTTTTTTTGGATGTTTTTGTAATTTCTGTAGGAGTCTCAGTACATCTTCCACTTTAAAAAGAGGAAAGTTCTGTTTTTTAATCTTTAGAATAGTCAACTATTTCCATCTTTTTAAATAAGTTAGCCAATAATTAAACGGTAACAAGTGGCAATGCACAAAACAAATGAAATTAATGGAACAAAAAGCAGAGTACAAGAAATAGCGAGCTTAATGAAGAAAAACTGGGAAGACATGTTAAAAGCTTTGAAACTTTGTATTCATATTAATTCTTATAAAAATTTTTAATTAAATTTTTCATACTTCTTTAAGAAATAGAACATATTTTTAAGTTAAAAAATAACCTTTTATTGTATATTTGGCGAGATTTGATTCTCAGCCACTTATCTGTAGTAGTAAGACTTACAAAAGAAACAAACAAGATTAATGGGAATATCACTCTAACCTATTTTGAAGTCATTTCTATTCTTACCATTTCGAACAATAAAGCAACTAAGCTTGCATACCATTTTGCTAATACAGGGAGTCAAAGTTCAAATATGAGAGAGGGGAAAAGAATTCTAAAATTTTTCAACTGTCTTAGAATGTCCCTTACAGAAGCCAATTCCTACTTGTTTGTGCCTGTTGTGATACGTAAGACCACGATTCCAAGTTTGCTAGGGGGAGACTGTTTAGTATATACTAGCATAATTCTTAATAGCACTTCTTTTCATCTGCGAAAGCATCCTAGCAATGAGGGACATGTAGGGAAAGGATGGAAGGAGGGGGCTGATGTGATTCTCTTTCTATTTCACCATCCTCCTGTGTGGTTTTCTTCCCAGTGGCCCACCATTGTTTTTTTTCTGGCTCAAGATAATGCATAGTTTTTTTAAAATCCCAGTTAAAGGCTGCTTCTTTTTATTGAAGAGTTAAGTGGAAAGATTTTATCATTTCATGGAACAGTAGAAGAACCAGTTATTCATTTAATCTAATATAAAATTATTAATTTTTTGTTTTCTGCATCACATAATTATAAATATTTAATATCTCATAAGAGCTATTGCAAAAATAAAGGTAGAAACAGATTTCTGTATCCTGTCTCTTCAACAGCTTAGTCAAAAGGAAAATTTGTTCATCTGTGTCAATATGAAAATTCCAGGCCTTTGGGTGTAGACTAAAAATAGCACTTTGAACTACAAAGAAACCACAGGCTTCCAAAGCATTAACCAGCAGGAAATGAGCGAGAATGAAGTGGGGGAAGGAAGGAAGGAAGGAAGGAAGGAAGAGAAGAAGCTGCCTCTTCAGTGTTTTTAATTGCTTGATTTGTACTTTATTTAAAATAGTTGATAAATTTCTTTCTGAAAGACTAGGCAGCAAAGATTTTCTTTTCCACTTAAAAATAATAATGATGATAATAAGAATAATAAAGATTCCATATGATAATTGAAGAAAATGTATAATGACCAAAAAAGTGTAAATTAATTACATTACAAAATGAGCTTACATTATATTTTTCACAATTGCATCCTAACTGCCTAGAGAAATAATAATGAATATATATGTGTGAGAATATATTTCTTTAGTCTACAGTTAATTTTTGGTGTATATTTGGATTTACTAATCTCTTACAATAAATTTGTAGCCTTTCTAAGATTTTGAAGCCCAAAAGCTGAGAAACCACAATCTGTAAAAAAGAACACAGGAATTGGAACCAATAAACCATGGTTTTATTTCCAACTCTACCTCACTTGTTTAACTTGAGTAAATCACCCAATGACTTTGTCCCTCAGTTTCCTCATCTGTTGAATAGAAATGCTAATACCTTTCTTACCACATCTAATTGTTATAAAGAACAAATCAGAAAATAGATGTGAAGGCAGGTTGAAAGTTACAAAATACTATATAAGTTATTTAAATTATTTATTAGTAAAAATAGTGTTAAGTGTTTAACTCATGCCTAATTTTAATAAATAAAAGCAAACTTCCTAGAAATACAGTTGAAGTAGAGTTATGTTTTTATTTTGATATGTTTGGAAATAAAATACTTTTTCTTAAGAAATTAGATTCACTGTGATATAGTCTTCAGATGCTAATAAGAAGTCCTCATTATTTCGAATGAAATGGAATTTAAACTGAAAATATAGGAATAAAAAGCATGTCCGAACACTCTTTGATCCTTATCCATTTTCTACTTCATGTAATTGGTAAAAGTACACGCCTTATCTTCCACTCAAATCACAAGCTCTTTGAGGACAAAGTTCCCGTTTGTTTCATCTTTATAACCTTCACAGGGCCTTTGCTCATAGTTGAGGGCATAATAATTGTGTCACAGGCACCCAACAGAAAATGAAGCAGCTTAGTTTCAAATCTGGGTCTATCTAACATCGAAAGTCTTGTCCTTTCCTGATACCAACTCATTATCATAAATTAGTCATTCGTTTTGTAAAACAGTGTTCAAGGTTCTATGAGCAGCAGGTCTACACTTCTATGTGAGATTTCAGTTAGTCTATATAATCCGTCTTCGGTTGGAAATAATTTCAGATCCCCAAATTGCATTCCTGACTCATGTTCTGCTCCCACTCCACCATCTCAAACCTTTGCCTCTTTAGTTCTTCTCCACGAAGAAAAGATAACCAGGGCCTTTTAATCCTGTGAGCACAATGTAGTCTCCTGGGGCATCTCTCCACCCTCAGGCGGGAAAGAAAATATTGCACCCTCAGAATCACTCTCATTAGAATTCAAATTGATAATCGATATTTTGACAACTTCCAAATCTAAAAGTTGTCCATCGGTATCTCTGTGGACATTAAACCATTGAGAGACTTCACTATTTCAAAGTGCTTGTTTCCCACCTTGTCCCTAAGTCTCCAGCGTTGACCTCATCCCTCACCATGGCTGGGCACACTCAGGGAACACTGCCATGTAAAGTCATCAGTTGGATCTACCTCACTGCTTGCTCATCCTGGCCTTGTTCTCCAGCACCTGGACTTCTTAGGGAAAATACTGAGAAAAGAAATACCCAAGGAATCTATTAGTAACTGTAGTCCTACATTTTCCCAAAGCCTGTTCCTCAGGAAAATAGTCTCCAGAAATGCTAAACACACACACACACACACACACACACACACACACACACACTCTCACATATACACATGTGCACACACACACACACGTGGAGGGAGGAAAGAAGGAAAGAAGGAAGGAAGGAAGGAAGGAAGGAAGGAAGGAAGGAAGGAAGGAAGGAAGGAAGGAAGGAAGGAAGGAAGGAAGGAAGGAAGGAAGGAAGGAAGGAAAGAAGGAGAGAGGAAGAAATAAAGAAAAGATTCTTGTGGACAGATAAAAAGTAAGAGAACAGCATATCTTACACCTGCTTGCAGATTGACAAGTGATTTTCACCAGCCCTCACTTCCCTAAGGGCAGAAATGATGTCTCTACTGTGCCCGAAGGCTAGCACAGTGTCTGGTTCAGGGAAGGTCCTTAACACAGAGTTGTTGGTCAAAAACTTAAATGCATTTTTAATACTATACTCTGAGAACTACAATTTAAAACTTCTTCTTGTTGTTGTTTTTCTTCACCCAGAGTTACCCAAATGTATCTGAACACAGAATTCTTTTTTCAAAGAAATACTGTTTTGTAGATCACATTCTGGGAAATGTTGATGGGCACAGTAAATCATGCAAGAGAAAATCCATTTTGCTCTAAAGGTTAGGGAATATTTTGTTTGAATTCTTCTGAATCTTGACTAGCCCTGAAGGCAATCATACTTTTATTCAGTGGTCTGAATAACTCCCATTAGAGAGGGGCATTTGAGAAGGAAGTAGAGACCTTAAAATCTTTTAAATTTTTGTTCAGTTTTATGACACAGTGGGAAAATTAACCAGCTTGATTGTAGGATATAGTCTAGCTCTGGATTCTCTAATGGTCTATTTTTCTCAGATCATGTAAATACCAATTTACCATCTTAATCATATTTTTGAGATAAAAAATACAATTTTTTATCGCAATGTCAACATAATTTCTTAAAGGTTAAGAACAACAACAAAAAAAGATCTTGAACATTACTCAGTGACCTAGTTCTACAAGCATAGAAAGAGCTAAACATCCTCAAAGAATTTTGAATTGAAAAGTCTAAATTTTACATTTTTAAAAGCTTTTTGAAATCAAATGTTGAAAAAAATGAGTTGCATTCTTTCAAAAATATTGCTAATGTTCTTAAGCATATATCAGGTTTTTTTAAAAACTTACTCAACTTACCGAAAATTTGGTTAGCTTTAGTTGCTCAAAGCTGACATAAACACTTCTAATTTTCAATTGGATGGATAGATAATCAAGACTAATGGCCTTGATTTGTACAATAATTATATTTTTAAAAATATACAAACAAACAAACAAAATATCAGTCTAGAGTCCAAGAAGTTCATTACCTTCTCAGATCATTATAAATATAAAAATACAAACTCAGATGTTGAATAAACCTGGCTCAACTAAAGCCAATGAGTTAGCAGTCTTAAGCTTCTGTTGTCTCTGTAAAAATGGGCATAATTATAGAGTTCGCTTTATAGGTTATTGTAAAACTGATGGAAAAGCGTCTGACTCACAGAAATCACTCAATGTTAGCATTTGTTCTTAGCTCAATCTCCTATTTCATGGAAGTTGAAAATGAGACCCAGACAGCATAAAGTATTTGTCCAAAGCAACAGACGTAGTTAGTATCAGACTAGGAATTGTAACTGAAGTCTCATAATACTATTCCAGTTATCTTTCCACCACATCATAACGACAAAAAAATAGAAGTGGGAAAAATAATTTGAAAACATATAAAAGTTGATGTATGGAGGACCTGTAAATTGATACAACTGTGAGAAACAGTTGACTTAGGAGCTGAGAAAACACTTGGGTGAATAAAATGGTTATATTCATAAGGTTATTCAGGATGGCCACACAAAAACACTCTTACATCACATTCTGAGGAACAGTGGAAAACACGGAAAGATGGAGAGGAGAAGGCACCAGGTGGGAACGACATGGTAGCAGATATTTGAAGGTGCTAAACAAACTACGTGCGAGTCTAGGAGACAAGTTTTCCTGCCACTGAGTGAGGACTCACTATGTGTCAGGCACGATTCCTAGCTCCCCCGACATAGCTCTTTAGGTGCTCACAGGGACTCACTAAAGTAGGTACCATTCTAATCTTCACTCCAGGCGAGAAAACAGAGAGGCTCAGAGTAGCTGAGTACCTTGCCTAGGGCCCAACACTTACTAAGTGACACAGCCAAGAATTAAAGCAAGTGGTCTAACATTAGGTCCAAAACTAATTATTATGCTAAAATGAAAGAGAGGGAGAGTGGGGAAAGCAAGGGAAATGATGACTTCTGAATGTTTTTCCTTTGTAGGCTTAAAATCAAAATGTTATATTAAAGACAAAGATGTATTTCACATATATGCAAACATATGTACATCCACATGACTCATAGCATACATGATTTTTATCAATTTTCTGGTATAGTTTATGGAAGCTGTTAAAAGTAGTGTAAAAGTTTGTTTAAATCAAAACAACCAATGTATGAGAGGAGAGGTTTCCATTTTTACAAAGTTTGATAAACTTTCTGAGACTAAGAATCATTCAATTCCAATGAATCCAAATATATAAACACAGTCCGTTTTTAAGACTCAGCCATATCTGACTTCATTTATAAGTGGCAAGGATTCGATAACATGAAACTATAAAATGGTTCAAGATGCAAATGAATCAACAGCAAAGAGAATGAGAGATTGGTGTATTATATCAGGCGGCCTAACAGGACTGACGCACTCAGCTTTGAGGTATCTGTTCAGATACTGTTGTCATCTTGCCAAGCTTATTAACAATAGTGGAGTGTTCAAGCATATGAACTTTGGAATCCTACAAATCTGTTTCTATCCCAGATCTGCAACTTGTCAGCCATGAGAACGCAGTCACGTTATTTCATTTTACTAAGTTTCAGTTTCTTTATTTAAGTAAGGCAGATAATAGTATTATCTATTTCACAGGCAATAATACGTGTAACAGTGCTTATCACAGGGTGTGCCGTATAGTAGGCATTCAAATGAATGTTAGCACCACCTAGATTATATTTTACTTTGACATTTATAATTTTTAAATGCTACCAATGACAGATTGAATAAATTATACTTAGTCTCATTCTTCTTGAACACTTTTTTTCTCAACCCCTTACACTTCACGACCCATTTGACACTTCAACTTCTCCTTGAACTTCTCTCCTTCCAAAAGCTGTATGATTGAACTGTGTTGTCTTTCCACCCAACCCTGTGATTGCTCTTATTCATTTCTTTCTTCTATTTTCTCACTGTGGGGTACTTAAAGGTTAGCCCTTGGCATTCTTTTATCTCTTCGCACTCTCCCCAGCAAACTCATCGCTGTCATAACTGTCTTAATCACAACTAGGTAGATAAGAACCAACTCTACTTCCACCACTGATTTCCTGCCTGCACTCCTTGCTCTTATCCAGCTGGCTCTGGACATGTCTTTATGACTGTCATGCTATTTGCTTTCACGCGTCATGACTAAAGTTCCAGTCACTGTCAACCCCGCTGTGGCCTCTGTACATCATCATCCATCTTTCCAAACAAAAGAAGCAAACTCGCAACTTAACTAGAAAATCAATTGATTGGAAGCCTATGTGGACTAGCTTAATAGGATCGATGAGAACACTGGTGAACCAGCCTCAGGAAATAAGCAGAAACCAAGGGGAACCAATACACAGCTAGAACCTCACCAAAGCCCCTGGCAGCTGGGGATGCCACCTCTGCGTCATCACCGCCAACACTCTCAGGCTGCTGACTCTCAACTCTGTCACACACACAAAAATAATCTTTGACCATCTGCTACCCCCTTTTGTCACACCTGTAAGAACTAAAGCTTCAGGTGGGAGTATCTGTTATGCCCAGCCTCGGTGACATACCTTCACTTCATCTACTGTATGTAGAAGCTTGGAGAGAGATGACCTGCTCCCACACACACACTTTTAGCTCCCTTTTTATTTCGATATTCTTCCAAAATACAGAGTGTTTGGGTGCTGGGTAGCCCAAAACAACATATGTTTCCACATCTTCCTATAAAACCAGCTTCCCTACCTGACCATATTGCGCTTGTCATCACCCTCAAATCACTATGTGTATCCCCCCACATGTTTTGGGTATTATAACACTTTCTCCATAGCATCTCCTTTACCCTACTCTAATATCTGATCACCCCATGTGGCACTTTTGAGATAATCTTCTTACTGGATCCCTCTCTCTAAGTTCTTCTCTTATATATTTGTTGTGGACATTTGCTCTTTTAGTAAAAGTGCCCCAATTTTCTTTTACATAATTATCTTTCCCTTTGTTGCATCTGGTAGCATTCATTAAGGTGATCTGACCTCCAACTCCCAATAGTATATCCATGACTCAAGATAGACCGACCATCACATGCTTCCTCTTGGAATACAAATATTAACCAGATATAATACAAAGACTGAATATGTTTTCTTTTTTTCCAAAAAGTTTATATATTAGTTTTCTATTGCTCCCTAACACATTATGACAAACTTAGCGGCCTAAAATAACAACCATTCATTAGCTCATTATCCTGTTAGGTCAGACATCCAATCATGATGTAACTGAGTTCTTTGCTCAGGATCTCACAGAGCTAAATTCAAGGTGTTGACTGAGCAGCTTTTCTTTGAAGAGTCTCCGGGGCAGAAGCTGCTTCCAAGCTCATTCAGATTGTTGGCTGAATTTAGGTCCTTGTGGTTGCAGAACTAAGGTCCCCATTTACTGTCAGCTGGGGGCTACTCTTAGCTCCCAGGGGCTGCCCATGTCTTCAAAGTCAGCAAAGAAGAATTGCCCTGAGGTGGAATGCCTCTCACACTTCAAATCTCCTTTCAGAAAGAGCTAATCCCTCTTAAGGGTTCTTCTATTAGGTTTAGCCCACCTGGATCATCTCCCTATTTTTAAGGTCGACTGATTTGGGACCTTAATTATATCTGCAAAATCCCTTCACAGCATCACCTAGATTATTGCTGGATGGAATAACTCACCAGGGACCACAAATCTTGGGAGTCATCTCAGAATTCTGCTTACCATTATTACTAATTATCAAGTTTTTTATTTAATAATTCTTCCCATTGACACTTATTTTCTTATGTCACCTTAATCATTTTGTATATGTATATAGACCAAGATCCTGCTTCTAGGCTGTTTACACTTTAATATTTTTCAGCTTATCTAAGCCTATAACATTTCCATGCAATAAATTTTAATTATAATATTTATAATGTATTTTAATATCTGCTATGGCAAGTTTCTCTTTCTCACTTGTTCTTTTCCAGATTCTTTATTGTTTTAATATTCAATGTTCCCCATAATTTAAAAAATAAAGTAAAATAAATAATCCCATTGGAATTTTTATTGTAATTATCTATTTTTCAGATCTGAAAAATAAATTAGACAAAACTGGAAATTCAATTGGAACTGAATTTGGGAACAATTAATATTCATATTAATCTGAACTCTTCATTGCTAGTGAAAGAAATACAGCACAACTGTCAATATTTGTAGATCATTATGTATTAGATACTTTGATATGGTCAAAGCATATATTACGTAAATAAGCTATCATTTTGATCTCAGCTTAAATATTTTCTCATCACAGAGGTCTTTCCTGACATTTCACACTAAAATTGTCTTCCTATCACTTTCTGTTCCATTGCCCCTTTTAATATTCATCATAGCCCTTATCTCTACCCAGTATTGTTTATTTATTTGGTTATAGTCTGTCACCACCCATTAGAATGAATGTAAGTTCTATGAGTGGAAGGAGATCTGCTCTGTATGTGTTAGATATTCGATAAGTGTTGCAAAATACTTTTTTTTTTTAAGACATGAAGATTTACTGGAAGGACACTAAAATAGTCACAGAATGAAATAATAATAATAATAATAAAATAAGGAGTAAAATAGCTCTGGAGAGCTCAGTGACAAGAACCAGGGACTTGATGCCTCCAGGACATTGCTGACTTTTAAGTCTCATCACTGCTTCTCTCTCTGGGCTTCATTCTCTGCAACCACAGATTTTCTTCAAATGATAGATCACACAGCTTCCAGAAGTCCCAGATTTATTCTTACAGCTCCAAAACCTAAAAGCCAGTGGAATATCTCTCTTAGCTCTAATTTTTAAAAATTCCAAGATGGTTTCTGAAAGCCCCAGTTTGTTTTGAGCACTCAACTTTTGGACCTGCTACTCTAACAAGGAAAATGAAGTACTATATTTGGCCCAAGTTTGGTTATACACTCACCTCTGCATGCCTTCCAAATTTGTATCTACTGCAACCATCTTATCCATGAACATGGTCCATATCTCTATTTATGTAAGTCTCCTTTTTATTATCTCTCAACAAAGTTTTGTAGTTTTCCAGATATTACACTCTCTTGTCAACATTACTTTTATGTCTATCCCTCACTGCTATCGTGAATTGCATTTCTTCTTCCTCTCTCAGTAATTGTTGCTGGTGAAATGGAAAATACATTGATTAGTTTGGATTTCTTATTGGTTACATTTCTGAACTCATTTATTTGGAATGCCATAATAAAAATTCTCCTGTTTTCAATGCTATAAAATAATGAATTTGCAGCTACTGCCATGATTTAGTAAGACTTCATCCTCATATACTTAATTTATCCTACCCTCTTACAGTCAACTATGAATTGTTTACAGATTAACTCTCTGTCAAAATTCCACAAATTGTAAAATTGAGGTGACTATAAAGAAATTAACCTAACTTTCTAAAGCAAACACTCAAGAATCTGTCATTTAAATGAGTGACCATTTCCCCCAAGGCTGCCACCTTGAAAATCATAGTAAATACTTCCAGCACATATTCCCAGTTCCTTCTCTCCTTTTCTGAGGACTTCTCCCAAGCCCATACCACTTTGCTCAATGCATTGGGCCTTTCTACTGGGTCAGCTCTATTGCCCAACCACAGTCAATTAGACTAAGGTTAACACTAAGACAAGGCACACTACCGAGCTCTATCTACTGGGAATTTGTGATTGAGAATCTGAGATAAGGAGCATGCATCAGTAATCTGAAGGTGCAGAGCTTATATACCAAGAACTGGAACTCTATTTTTTTTACCATCCATTTTCAAATCTCTTCCCCATTTCCCTGTATATAGAAAGGCTTAAAAACTAAAAAAGGAGGGGAATGAGAAATAATAATGCAGATATGCAAACTGTAATTGACTCTGTGGCTCCAGAGGGGGAAGAGAGAGATAAAGATAAAAAATGGATTTCGACCTCTTATCAAATCCTGCTTTTAGATTTAAAAAACACAGTTCCATTTCTTGTATTTGGATTTCTCCAAAATATCCTTGTTTACTTTAAATAAATCATCCCTTATTTTAAGCTATTTTGTGTGGGTTTCTGTTACTTGCAAATAAAGAAACTCTAAGAAAAAAACTAAACCCCATTCTAATCATTCTTTCATCATGCAAAACATTTTTTAAATAATTACTCTGTAATTGCCTTCCAAGCTTTGGTCATGATCTTTCATTTGATGATATATCTTAATCCTTTTAAAATAATTTTAACAGCCAAAGTCTTTCAAAAATGTATAACCTTTAAAAGTGGGGATTTGAAGAACACTCACTGATCCAGCTTTCACCAACATTGCCCCTAAGTGATATCCTTTAGGTCATTTTTTAAATGTTACTTTTAAATGTGTTTCCTGGTTATTCTATCCAAAAAAGGTTATCTACTATTTTCTTCTCTCATTATACTCCCTGTATTTCTTTTGGAACACTTTCCATGATTTGTAAGAATGTGCTTTTCTGTCTGCTGGTTTATTATCTGTCTACACTAGACTGACTGTAAGTTCCTGAAGTCAGGAAAGATGTCTACTCCATTCTTTTCTGTGCTGTATATCAAGCACCATCAGAGACCCTAGTATGTGGCAGATACTCAATAATATTAGAGAAATGAATCAATGACTGTCATTCTCTCTTCCTACTTTGTTCCAACTCCACCAAAATATTCCATTTTCATTAAAGGGTCCTTGCCAACATTCTTACTGCTCACATCTCACATCTCACGATCATCATCTACTTCCAGTGTCAGGATCATTGTTATTTGGGCTGTTTGTGTACTATGCCAAGGAGATAAGCAGAGCTGCAATTCAGCTTATGCTGTCTCCAGTTGGCATGGTGAATGTGTCCACCAAGAGGGAGCATCTTTCTTAATTCACACAGACTCCCTTTAAGCCAAAAGAGACCTTTTCCTGACTAGACTCACTTCTGTGCTTAAGCCGATCCTTTGCTTCGTATTTTGTTATAGATTGAATTGTGTCTTCTCCCCCAAAACAAAAAGATATGTTGAAGTCCTGACCCCAGCACCTCCAAATTTTACCTTATTTGGAAATAGGGTCATTGCACATGTAAATAGTTAAGAGGCAGTCATGCTGGAGCAAGTGGGCCCCTAATCCAAAATGGCTGGTGTTCTTATAAGAAGACAGCCATATAAAGACAGAGGCACACAGGGAAAATGCCATGTGACAATAAAAAGGTGGGAGTGATGCAGCTGCAAACAAGGATCTCTAAAGATTGCCAGAAACCAGGAAGAGGCAAGGAAGAATTCTCCTATAGGTTTCAGAGAAACAATGGCCCTGCCAACACCTTGATTTCTGACTTATGGTCTCCAGAACTGTGGGATAATACATTAATGTTTAAGCCAGCCAGCTGGTGGTAGTTTGTTACTGCAGCTCTGAGGAACCAGTACACTTGCCTAATATCTTCTTCATTTGTTAGGTGAGGCTGATAAAACGGAGACGAAAATAAATAAATAAATACCTCGACTCCCGCTGACTTAGCAGACACCTTTGCCCCTGCTTTATTATTTTTCTCCCTAGTTGGATTGAAAGAAGTCTATTACTCCAAGGCAGATGCTGTAGTAAATTTAAGGAAGTTCTCTTTATACAACCAGAGATAGCTGATTTGGCACCCGAGCTTGTACAAAAAGCATATTATGGAATCACTTTTTCAACTTAGAAATCTAACTTTCTTCAAAGTTCTGTTGCTGCCCAATCCATAGAACTACCCTTCAAAAATAAATCCAGAGATTAGATTCTAATGGCTGTCACAATGTGCTTTGGCAAGCACTGAATAGCAAGGTCATTCCTGAGATTTAAACTCTCAAGAATAGAAGCTTCTTAAGCCCAAAACATTCCATAACAAAAACTTTCTTCGCCCATCTGTGATCTTTTCACATCTCTGCCATAGACACTTAGGAGAAAAAAATAACTGATTGAAAAACAAAGATATTAATATCCAAAGGACAATGGGATATATTCAGACCAAGATGTGAATATAGATTTCATTAGTCCTCCAATAATAGTCTCCCATCAGCAGGGCAAAGTATTTAACTAAACAAGATGGTGAAGCCAAACCACCCACTTCAGAGTGGGTAACAAACACTGCAATATAAATTTGCAATCCGTTAACATTACAGAGATTACTGCATTACCAAATTCATCCTCAGAAAGAAATCAAACCAAAGTTATTAAAGTAGTCATTCATTTGGCCTCTTTTCATGAATGAAATCCATGGTGCTGGCCCAAATGGTTGTTTTTATTTTTCCGTCTTTGCCAAAGAGCTTAATCAAATGAGTTTATTTTTAACAAAATTTACTAGTTAGTAATAATTGTTTTTAAATTTTCTTTAGAAAAGAACATCATTGTGCAAATACTTTCTAATTCATTTGCAAATCCAGGTTTAAGAAACTCGTAGATATAGTCCCACAGAAGACTGGAAAAAGTCACGTTTGTGGATGAATTTTTTCATATATTACAGGCAAGTTTTTTCCTTTTAAAGTAAGAAGGTTGACAAAAATTTTGTTTTTTAGCACCTTGACAATATGATGTTTTTCATTTAAATTCTAAAACAGCTATACTATGAAATCTTAAAATTTTCAAGCAAATGCTCCTGCATGGTAGTATTTTTTAGTGAAGCAAATAATTTAAATTGGTCTTTATGTATTTTAAAATGAAAATAAAATATATTTACTGAAAAAGTTTTCAATTAATAAGAAAGTGAATACAGGGCAGAAAAAGTACGTTTTTATGTATGACTCTGAAACTGTTTCAACTTAGGATGAGAAAAACAGATAAATATTTTTTAAATTTCCAATCTTTCCAAGGTTTCTTTTTTAAAAACTAGTTTATTTTTATTTACTCACTCATTTATTTATTTATTCATTCATTCAAACATTTACTGAATGTTTGCTTTACATAAGGCACTAGTAGATATTATTCTGTACACCAGGTATTTGCCTGGGAAAACAAAAATGTAGTATTCCTCTCTAAAGAAATTAAGCAAATAATCTAGAGAAAATTATGACATTTAACCATAGCCATTGATACCTGTGATGGATTGTCAGAATGGCTCCCAATTCTTCTCTCCCCACAATCCTTGACAAGGTTCATCATGGGCAGAATATACATCCCATCTCTTTGACTTTGGACTTGAGGAATGCATGACTTGATTTGCCCAACGGAATGTTAGTCAATATGATACAAGGAAAGGCTTTAAATGTTTTATGATGTCTTGCTTGCCCACATGAACTTCTGTCATCTTCATGATGAGGACATGTCCCATGTAGCCATGGATCCCAGAATGAGACGTGTGACATACACATAAACCTGACTTGCAACCTTGTACCAAGCCTATCTGAACTCAGAAAACCCACAAGTCAGTCAAGCTGAGAGAGGGAAAGAGAAAGAGCAGGGAGATACGCAGGGAGGGAGGGAGTGAGGGAGGGAGAGAGAGAGAGAGAGAGAGAGAGAGAGAGAGAGAGAGAGAGAGAGAGAGAGAGAGAGAGAGAGAGAGAGAGAGAGAGAGAGAGAGAGAGAGAAACAGGAAAATAAAAATAATTAACTATTGGGCTATTAAGTAAACATAGTCATAACATGTAGACAACTTTTACTGATTATGAATTTTTAGGACCAAACTATAGATAAAGTGTAAAACATTCAAATATGATTACAGAATAGATTGTCAATGTTATCAAACTTGGTGTAAAAATACAGATGATGAAAAGTGGAAACTGAAAGGGAAAGAAAGAATAGGAACGTAACAATGGTAAAAAACCTTCATCTTGAGAAATGGAGTATCAGATACATTGTCTGTGGTTGATGGAACCAGTAATCAAAGTATAGTACATTTTTTTAAAGTTTAATTACTGTATTAGTTTTCTAGGGCTGCTATAAAATACCACAGACTGGGTGGCTTAAACAAGTATGTATTTTTTTAGCTCTGGAGGCTAGAAGTCTGAGATCAAGGTGTTGACAGAGTTCATTTCATTCCGAGGCCTCTTTCCTTGGCTTGCAGATGGCCATCCTCTTGCTGTGTCCTCACGTGGCCTTTTTTCTGTGCACACATTCTTGATGTCTCCGTGTGTTCAAATTTCCTCTTCTTATAAGGACATCAGTCGGATTGGATTAAGGCCTGACCTAACAGACTCATTTTACCTATTTAAGGGTCCTGTCACCAAATACAGTCACATTCTCAGATAGCGTTTTAAGACTTCAACGTATGAATTTTGAAAGGACACATTTCAATCGATAACAATCACAAATGTATTTAAAGACATGTGTTAAATGGTGATATCACTATATTGACAGGTAAGAGGAGGGGGAAGTGAATGGTTTGATAATGTCTAAAATTGAAGTCAGGAAATAGTGATAAACACATATTATTTAGACATATGGAGCTAATTCAGGGCTGCCACGTTGTGCAAAGTTGTACAGGGTACAATTACATATGGCAGTCCTGACTGACCACAAGAATAACTACTAACATAAACAATTAAAAAGTTAAAAGTAGATTGCTCTGGGAAACTGGACTGAAATTAAGGAAAAGTAAGACGGACTTGTTTTTTCATTAAAAAAAAAGAAAACACTCGGTACTAGTTTATTCTTAAATCCCATGTAGATATATCGCTTTGATTAAAAAAATTTTATCTCGAATTTAATAAAATAAATGCATAAACATTTCATTTCTCCTTTGCCTTCTCCTTACCACTGCCTTATCTCCAAACTTTATTAGGTCTTGAATGGACTCTGGGAGTCTTCCGAATGTTTTCCTTGTCTCCAATACCCTCAAACTCATCTTGCAATGCCTCTAGAATGTTCTTTCTCAAATTAAAATATCATCAGTCACCTCCCTGCTTAAAATATTTCTGTGATCCTGCCATGCCCTGTGCAATGTTCCTTAACGGAAGGATATAAGATTTTCTATGATCTGACCACATCTCCAGTGTCTTCTCTGACCACTCTATTATTGTTATTCTATGTCCTCTCAAAACTAACCATTCATCATGCTGTATCTGCCTTTAGACTTATATTATCTGGCTACAATGCTCTTTTGTCTTCTGAACTCCAAGATTTCCCCTCCCCTCAATTCATTGCCTTCATTTGGCTTACTCTCTCATTCTCATCCTTTAGTTCAAGGTTATTGGCTTTAAACAGAGCTCATTATAGGACTTGGTTTCTTTCTCTCCTTTTGTGAGCTCTGTTTCTTGGTGTTAGCTTTATTCTCAAACCCCATGTAGTTGCAAGATGGTTATAGCACATTTAGTGGAAAAAAGCATGGGTCTCTTCCAAATCTCATCATGTCTGATTGGCCCTGACTAAGTAATATGGTATCCTTGGGTCAGTCACCATGCCAGGGGAATATTGTTCTCATTGGCCAATCCTGAGTCACCTGCTCAAGTCTACAGTCAGACTTGATGGAGTCAATTCCATGAGAAGCAAATAAACTGAAAATAGGAAAGAGAATGCGGGGGGAAATCAAGATGTAATTTCTAAAAGGTAGGTCTACAAATATTATGAAACGAGCACTACAGACAGACACCATGATCACGAGAGCAAATTCTGTGAGTTAGCAGCAAAGATCCACCACTTAGAGCAGCACTTGACAAACGTTAGGTGCCCAAAATATTTATTGAATTTTTATATGTGAGGTATTGCTTTCTGACTAAAAGATATGTTATGATATGATATATATCTTAAATATTGATGTTTTAAAACTAAATCACTTAGTCTATGCAAATGAAAGATGTTTAAGATATTTTTGTAAAAACGAACAGTAATTTTATAGCTGTATATAAGTTCTAATCATACTAAATTTGCAAAATGAAATTCTATCATCTTTTTACATATACTGTGGTTTTGTCTGAACTGAAAAAATAATGAAAGACCCATCCCAAAATAGTTGACATATTGGAGAACTTTTTATTTTATTTTATTTTATTTTATTTTATTTTATTTTATTTTATTTTATTTTATTTTATTTTATTTTATTTTAATCTATCTTAAAAAGTGCTCGGAAACCAATGCTTTAAAAGAAAATGCTGCTTCGGCAATAACTTGTACATAATCCTCGAGGTGCCAAAATAAACTCTTGGATCAAGATATTCATAATAGAAAAAGAGCCTGCTTTTTAAACAGACAAGAAAGCACAGCTGAAGATTTGTTCTCAAAAGCGAGTATGTGAAAACCAGACCTCTTTGAGGAATAAAGGTGTGCTAACAGGCATTCTATCTTAGCAATTGAGATTCCCCCAACAGCATGATGCAACTATTTCATTAGCTGCATGTGGGTAACTTGATTCTTTTCACTCTCCCTATTCCTTATAGAACCTATCTGGGCAGCTATTTAATGCTACCAGGCCAAATTCTTTCTTCACTTCTTCCTGCCAAGTAGTACCATAATTGTCATCAAGATGTGATCATCTGTTTCATATTGCTTTAACTCATGCTCAATGATAGCACCAGTGTGATTTGCCATTTTATTTCAGCCCTTATTCTTGGAAAATCAAAAATATATGAACACTTCTTTTTATTCCCTTTTCCATATCATAAGACTGTGAATAAATTAACATTGTCCTATTTGATGCATTGTGCTATTTGATTGGAGTAAGAAAGATGACCAGAATGGAAAGAGAAGGTTTTTAAGAGAGGAAATTGGTTGGGGTAGAGAGAGAATAAAAACTGCTTAATAGCATATAAAAGCTTTCACAGTCCAGATATGTTCTGCCCAATACTGTAGCCTCTATTGGTTTGTGACTATGAAATGTGGCAAATCTGAATTGAAATGTGCTGCAAATGTAAAATACACTTACAATTTCAAAGATGGTGTAGAAAAAAGAATGTAAAATATCTCATTAATAACTTTTATATTGATTATATGTCGAAATGATAATGTTTTAGATGTATAGGATTATAAAATATGTTCTTAAAATTAATTTCACTTTTTAAATGTAGCTATTAGAAAATTTAAAATTGTGCATGCATCTTATATTTGTGTTTCACATTATATTTCTATTGAACAGGGCTGGTCCATAAGTTATACACCAGGAAATGAAAAGAGTCAGAGATGAGATATAAGAAGATATAAAGTCAAATGTAACGAGAATTCTGTTTTGAAATGCTGTTTTCTGTTTTGAAAGGCTTATTTGGAGGAATATTCATCTCTCTAATAGAAGTCAGGGTAAAGTAGGTGAATTTTTGTCAATAAAATAGGTATTTGTTTTTACCTGTCCTGATATCTACATTCTCTTTTTCTAGTAATAGTGCCATGGTGTTCCTTCAAGAAACCCATCTCTCTGAATTTGAGTCCGTGTGGATAAGGCTAACTCATGATGCATTCTGGAGTTGCTCATAAGACCAGGCCTAACCTATCAAAATATTCCATTCCCTTGGACAAAATAATTGCCTTAAGAAATAGATAAGAGGTCCTCTTGAAAAGGATCTCCAGTTTCTTCCTCTTGAGAAGGATCTCCTTCTCTACCTTTCTCTAAAAGGTACAAATCCTGTTTTATAAGAAATTTATACCTTTCTCTAAAAGGTATAAATCCTGTTATAGGTATTCTACTAGCAAGGTGGGGTAAATTTAGCAAAATCTTACTTAATAATCTATCTTCAGTCTGCAAATTTGGCCCTTCTCTCTACTGTTTGGTGTCCTCAAATCTATAATCTCTCCAGTCCAATTTCTCCAAAAAATAAATTTCTGTTCTCTTGCAGGAGTTTGGATAAAAATGCCTGGCTGCACGTGGTGGAGGGAGAATCTAGAGGAAGGGGAGGTGGTGGTTCTCACAGTTTCTTACACAATCTTTCAACCAATCCTTCTGCTTTCAGCTATGCCTCTCGCCTCTACCTTCTGCCTTGAAATTCTATTTCCCGGGAATAAGGGTGAAACAGAGATTGGGGAAAACCAATGATATTCAAAATAGTTGCTGAGTTTTATACTTAGAGTTCATTTTTCTTGTAAGTTTCTGATTTAGAGCTTAATGACGTTAGCATGTAAAAATAAGATCAGGTGATTTTGCCTATTAAATTTGAAAGCCTATAATAGGATAATATGAAATTGTTCTTTACCTTCCACTGTTGCATAAGTGATTATTAATTACAACTTTAATCTTCAAATGTTATATAATTTTGACATATTAATCACTAAGTTAAAAGGTACTAAAGCTTTACCAACTTTATATTTAATTCCTATCTCTTCTTTATAAGGGTAAATCATAGTATAATTGAACTGCTTCATTCTTTTCTATCTTTATTTCACCTTTGTTCTCTAAGTGGATATTAATATGAGCCCCTATCATATTTCACTGATTTTTAATAAACTATCTTTACGATAATATTTTAAAATAAGTATATTCAATCTGCTGGATTTCACTTCAGAGCTTTATTGTTTGGCTTCTTTACCATGAAATACTGGTATTTTGCACTATTTTCATATCAAAATAAATATTTTCTAAATGTTGAAACTAAAGACCAAACACAACCTATTGTCAAAAGCATGGAAAAACAATTTTCAAATTTATAAATTGCTCATATTTCTGTTCCCTAAGGCATTTTAGTAAGTAAAGTGATATGCTTTATTCATATAAAACAATGTGGTTTATTTTATTAGGAGTTTCATGCAGAAAGGCCAAATAATGTTTAATTTCTTGGCTTGAAATATAACTCCTTTAAAATGCAAACATGTCACCAACTTTTGTCACTGTCTTAACACCAAGGATGAAAAAGAAGTTAAGATTTATGAGTAGAATGGTGGTGGGGGTTTGGGTGAAAAAAGTTCTATATCTTTCATATTTTCTTTTTAAAATCCCAATTTGTTATCCTTTCATTTCAATTCAAGAAAAGTGTCTTTGGTACTAACTAAATGTAGAATGCAAGTATATAGAAATGATGAATACCCAGGCCTTGACCTCACAATCTACAAGTTGGGAGAGTGGAACAGTAAGATACATTCACAAATACTGTAATTACATACATGGAAGAATATAATAGACCCACGAGAAAAGGTATAAATAAAATGTTGTAAGAGCACAGAAAGGAGTAATCACTTAGTTGTGAAGTATTGAACAAGTTATATGAGAGTAGAGAAGTGTCAGATGGGGAACAGTAAAAACCCCAGTTTGGCTGTGATATATTAAATACTGTGGTATCATGCTTTTGTGTTTGTGTCACTATCTTCCCCCAAATATCAGTGCCCCTTATAAAAATCAGATAAAGTCCAAGTTCCTCAATTTCTGATTCTTTACAAGGCAGCTTTATAACCTGCTTTATAACCTGCTTTTCTGCTTTCCAGTATAAAGTAGTGGTTTAATTTGAAAAGAAAGACAGAGATTCAAATTCCAATTCTACCACTAATTAGCTGAGTGATATTGGACAAGTTAACTTCTCTGAGTCAATATCTTAATTCTTTCCCTGTGATATGGGGATAATAATAATACTTATTGTATATGGCTATGATAACGGTTAAATAGATTAATAATATATGTAAGTGCTTGACAAATCATGGCTTAATTATAGCAAAAAGAGTCGATATTAGGAATCAGGAAATCTGATCTTTAGTTCAGGTACTGATGCTTACAAGCTATGTGGCCTACATAAATTGTTTATTCTCTCGGGGCCTTAATTTTCCTATCTGCAAAAACAGGGGATTGACCTAGATGATCTCTACTCTCTGTAAAAGTCTATATGCTACAGATGACATTTTTATTTGACTTTGATACTGAACTATGCAATTGGAATAAATAGGAAAAACTTGCCATCATAAACATATAACATTGAAATTTTATTAGAAGGCTGAAAATGCAAGTGATAATAATGAGTCAGGCTGAGAGAGTGATTTCAAGTGGACACAAAAAGAGTACTGATCGTTCAGGTCCTATGACCATCTGCCCAGATATAAGAGAAAATAGCTGGTAAATGGCATTCAATTCAAATGCCAAGCTCAAAGGTATATGATATGGTTATAAAAAAAAAAGCACACATTAATAATTGCCAAGCTCAAAGGTATATGATATGGTTATCAAAAAAAAGGCACACATTAATAATTGGTTATTCTGACAGTTTAGGGCCTGAGATTCCTAATTCAGTGAAAATTCTTTCCAACTATAGGATATTTAATATGAAAATGGTAACATGGTGAAATAGTAATATTCTAAAAACACTCAATGGCTGAACTAAACAAAGAATGTAAAGAACAGAAATCTGAGATACCACCCTGAGTTGAGTGACAATATTAGATCAGATATTATGCCCATTATTTTGTACTCTAAGGACAGTCTTAGAATAGAAAATAAGTAGACATTACAGTTTAAGAAATGAAACACATCACCATTATATTTCTGTTTCTTCAATTTTTACTCCCTTCTGTGAAATTTTATCTTTGTTCCATACCAAATGTACAAAAAAGATGTTGATGATATTTAGAAATGCATCAAGAAGACAAAATCATTCTATCTTAGATATCTCTAATTATTTGTCTGCAGTATTAAAATGAAATGCATCAGCGTGGATATATCTGAGATGATGGTGTCCTTAGAGTCCACACTCCCATAAGAAAAACAGTATCTTTGGCTTGTAAACATGGATGAATCTAAGCTGTTTGCATAAAATTTAGCATAATGATTATGTGGCTGATTAGAATATTTCTGAAAAGGGTTTAAGTTCCATGTCCTAAATTATTGGTAGATAAAATTTATCTGATTTTTAGATCTCTGATCAGTACAATGCCTTACGGTTCAGAACTAAAGGAAATATGAAGTGTGATATTTTTAAAGCAGCTAATAAATTTACTCAAAAATGGCTTTTCAGCATTATGAATCACTTTATAGTTAATTAGGGCCTCTAATAATTATGCCTCACAATTACAAACCTAATTCATACAAAAGTATTTAGAATATTAAATTAGAAAATGTTTATTATTCTTGTTACATGTTGATAATTCATAATTGAATGGGTATTTTACAATCCTACTAGTACACTGGATTGTTTATTTTTGTTGCAAAGTAAAAGAATAGCTTTCATTTGCAGTTAGTATCTCCAAAAACATGACTCTAGTCATACTCCTTTGTAATCTCAGATTTCTCTACTATGGTAACATGAGTGTTTCAAACTACTCCAATTTTTTTGTATGTTTGTATCATATTTTCCTAAAATGTAACCCAGATTGGGAACTGACTGCCAAATGGTTAAATAAATAAAAAAACTATCAATTTGTCCAGCAGGTTTTTTCAGTACAGTATCAGAACGCTATAGATGTGCTTATCAGCTTTAGGTGAATAATAGTGAACTTGATGGGTAGTTATGGTGGTTATGGTGAAGTAATGACCCCAATTTGTTCCTCCCTTCCTGTATCCATGCCATTTGTTAGTGTCTTCCAGACTTTGGTCATCTTATTTGCCTTGGCCAATGGGGCAGCGGCAAGTAGACATAATGCAGTAAAGACTTAAAAAGCACTTGAACATTAGTGCTTACCCTCTGGTGCCGCACATGCTGCCACTATGTAAATAAGCTCTAGCTAGCCTTTGAGTGATGAGATGCATGAGACACATGGCTCAGTCATGTGACTCAGCACATGGGAGCCAAACTCCAGACCAGAGTGAAGCCATGCTAGATCACACAGCTTCCAGCATTAACAATCTGAGATCAGAACTGCCCAACTGACCTATAGACTTTCCAGGAATAACAAATAGGTGTTCTTTGAAGCCACTAAATTATGGATTTGTTTGTTACACAGCAATAAATAAATGATATAACTGGTATAGGGAATAGATTACAGAACAAAAACATCTTTTCAAAGAACATTAACATTTCATATCATATATCTACAGTTATACTAAGATTCCTTTGTGAGTGACTAGATTTCCAGTGTAGGAGACAATCTTGGATATGACACTCTCCTGTCTTTGGCTTTATAGATATCTGGCCTAGAAATTCTAGAGATATGATACTCATTAATTTTGTTTATTAATATTTCTATTCCCCTTTCTTTTGGGGAACATGCTAGCATTGCATTTTTCCATTTGTCGTAGACTACAAAAGTGGCTACAGATTATTTCTTTCCCTCTATCCACACCCCTTTGCCATGTGACTTGCACCTTTCCCTGTTAAAAGATGGAATCTGTTCTCCTCATTGACTCTGGGTTTGGCCATATGATTGCCTTAGCCATTTGGATTGGAGCAAACGTGACCCAAGCAAAAACTTAAAAATGCTTTGTGCGTTGAGGCTTGCTCTCTGGCTGCTCTTGGAACCCTGTGACAGCCACCATGTGAACAAAGCCATTGCTAGCCTCTTGATGATAAGAGACACCCAGCCTGCTTGCTCTGTTGTCTCAGCTGACAGTCAGCTCACTCTCAGGAACAGAGTTGCCTCTCTGACAGGCAGCTAATCACAAACATCTGAGTGAGCTCAGCCCAGGCCAGCAGAAGTATCTAACACAAACTGCCATTCCATAGATTCAGGAGCTAAACAAATAGTTGATGTTTTAAGCAATTAAGTTTTGTGGTGGTTTGTTACACCCACAAATCTATCTTTCTGATATATCACTCTTTTGAAATGAGGCATGATTTGCTTTACTCAATGAAATATGTCACGTCTGGCCTTTAAGAGCTGGACAACGGTTTAACATCTTCTTTCTCTTGTCATGGTGACTGGGGAAATTCCAGATGGTGGAGCTCTGTAAGCCTGAGTCCTTGAATGGACTCTCCTTCACACTGACTTTAAAAGGACATATAGTTTAAATAAGAAATAAATATTGCGTTTAGTCACTCAGATTTTAAGTTTCTTTTACTAGGTCATAACCAAGCTCATTCTTATTATGTAGAAATTGATATCTAGAAGGTGGTAAGGTTATGATGATGGAGACCTAAAATATGTGGCTGTAATGTAGAGGCTCAGTGACTTGTAGCAAGGAAACTGTTATTAGAGGCTGGAGAGTTGGTAATCCATGTTAGTGTGGTAAAACATTTGCTAAAACTATTCGTGTGTGTCTCCCATTCTTCACCTTTCTGAATATAAAGGTTAACTATGGTTCTTCTGTCCCTGTCCTACCACTGTATGTTGAGTGCACATTTGTGTGTGTGTGTTATCAGAGAATAGATACTTTGTCTATTCAGATCTCTATAACGAGAAAAGCTTATACCTATTCTAATATAGGGACTACTAAGCATCACCCAGAGATGCTGGACTTTGAGATTAATGCTATTATTGAATAAAAGTTTCAAATTGTCTCACTTGTAATAGGAGTGATTGTATTTTGTATTGTAAGGAGAGTGAACTGTAAGTTGGTGACTAGGAAATGGATTGCAGTAATCATTGGTGCTGTTCACCAGTAAATTCTGATTAACTTCCTTTTGAATGAATAGTAGGATTATAATTCTGAGCTCCCTTGAAGACAGGCATGCCCATATGATGTACCTTAATCGATGAAATGAGAGTGGACTTGTATCACTTTCAGGAATAACCAGTTTGCCATTCATATTCCTTTGGCCTATCATGCAAGTGGGGAAGTTCCAGAGATTGGAGTCTTTTAAGAGATCTGTTTGCCTGGCGAGAACAACTTGAAGTGAAGCTCCACACTCTTCCTCCATGAAAAAATGTGGATCCTTTGTTATTGCTTGTTACCGCACCATAAACCAGCCATCCTAACTAATGTAAATTACTGTAAAAGTAATCAGGAAAGTTACAAATGCTGATCATCTTGGCAATTATGAGTGGAATTAGTAACTGAAACCATCCACTGATAATTCCAAAGCATCTTCACAAGTGATTTTACTTGCTTCTCCAACTGTGACCATTTTAGAAAGGTAATCATGAGATTTCAAACTTCATTTTTTAAAAATCTGTGAAAATGTAAAACTATATCTTCACTATCAAGAGGTAATAACGAACAATGGAATACTTTCTTGTAGGGGGAAAAAAAAAAAGGTGAATAAGAATAAGCCACAAAAGGGAAGGTGGTACGAAACTCAGAATTCACAAGCGTTTCCAAGAAGAATACAAATTTATTTCCCACAGACGAGTGCATAAATTTCCAGTAACACAATGTACTTCTCAGGAAACTTTGGGTGCCTTAGCTTTGGTTTTGGCCCCTGAATATATACAGACAAAAACACATGAGTAATCGCAGTGTGCAAAAGTCAAAAACGTCATCGAAGTTTATATTTAATCAAAAGCTTTATCTCTGAAGAATAAAAATATATGTTCTCTAGCACAGGGTAAAATTTATTCCACAACATTTGTAAAGTGCTAAATCTCGTGCCAAAGACTGTACTAGGGGCAGGCAAGCGAAAGATGTCATGGTACAGAAGTTTCTATGGGTCGCTGACCTCCCGAAGTTTACTTTTTGCAGAAGATAAAAAGTTTCCCCTTTTGGAGTTTTCACCCAGTCACACCCAATCCCCGGTAAATAATTTTCGGTGAAAGTCCCGCGTCTTTTCCCTAACCCTTACAAATAATTCTCGCTTTCCAAGATCTGTTTGGCATAGAGACTTATGTCAGTGAGGGATCTCTCTCGATATTTGCCAGTTACTTGAGATACAGCCGCATGACCAGCTTGCTCTTTCCCTGCAGTGGCGGGATGACAGTGACCCCAAACAATTTCCAGCACTTAAAACAAACTGCAGCCTGAACCCTCAAGTAGTGGACAACTCTTTCGGTTTTCGCCTCCCTTCTATAGCGGAACCTAAAGAAGCTAAGGCGGCTGGGTCAGACCGGGAAACGCGGACAGCGCACCGTCCTGGGCGCAGGGCGTTGGAGGCCAAGTTCACAAGCGACGCAGTACAGAGAAGTCGAAGGCCGGTATGCAAGCCCAAGTGTGGGAGGTGGACTCGAGTGCCCATCCCTGCCGGACTACAAGGACCGGCATGCATAGCGCCGGGGCGGCCAGCTCCGCTCCGAGACTCCGGCGCAACGGAGCCTGGGAAGTGAAGTCTCCGGGCAGCCCAAGTCGCGTCGGGAAGGCAGAAAGGAGTTGTTAATCCGCTCCATAGCACGCCGGTTCCTGGCCGGGCTTCGAGCCTCCAGCTCCCGCTCAGGGTTTTCGCGGGCGGCGGGAGCAGTATGGCTCGCTTGAGTAAACTCCGCGGGAGGAGGGAGTGGGGAGTGGATGGGGAGGCGGGGTCAGCGGAAGCGGCAGGTTGCTTCCTTCTCCTCGCTCCCTCCCCGCCTCTCCCTGAGGGAGCGGTGGGAGGGGGAGGGAAGGGCACGGGGAAGGTAGTGACACGTGTCAATCAACCCCCCTCCGGGGGGCGCGCGCTCCGGGGCTCGCGCCGAGGGCTCGCGCCCCTGCCTCGTGCCTGCGCCGCTCGTATGTAAATGAGGGCGCGTGACGCGGGACGCAGATGGACAAGGGAAGAGAGAGAATGGCCGCTGCCGCCGCCGCTGCTGCCGCCGCCGCCGCCGCCGCTCAGTGCCGGAGCCCTCGGTGCGCGGCGGAGAGGAGAGGATTCCGGCGGGAACTCGACTCTTGGCGCCACCGCCTCATGCACTGTGTAGGTAAGAGAGACACGGGCCGGGGCCCCGGCTTCGTGCGGCGACGGCTGCCGCAGCCCGAGGAGTTTGTAGCTGAGGGGTTTAGTTGAATCTCCCGTTCGGGTCAGTTCAATGGGGGAGCGAGATGGGAGCGGCGGCGGCGCGGCGGCCCCAGCGCTCGCCTTTTGTCTGGGGGCTTCTCGCCCGGCGCGGTCCGCGCTGCTTCCCCTTCTTCTTCTTAGCTGTTGGGCTCCCCAGGAACTGTTAGTTCGGACCCGCTCACCGTGCCCCCGAGGAAACCGCTCGCTCGCGCTGTCCCCGAAACTCTGCGGCGCCCCTCGCCGCCCGCGGTCCACCCTGTCAGGAGGGAGGAAGCGGCCCAGCGGGTCCGCGCCCGAGCGGAGGGGCGCCGGCGAGCGGGGCCGGCGGGAGAAAGGCGGGCTGGTCCGCGCCCCCGCCAGGAGCACACACACCCCCTTTTTGCGGCCGGGGGCCGGGCAGGCCGACGCGGCTGAGTTCTCGGGGACAGGGGCCTGGGCGAGCAACCCCCCCCACCCCCCGGGCGCTCGAGGGGCTGGGGCCACCGGTGGGCAGGCGGGGGGCCAGGGTCGGCGGGGGCGTCGCCCGAGGGGCGGGGGCGCCCAACTCTGCCCTCTCGCGCTCGGCGGCGACGGCGCTGTGTGTACCCCTTTAAGAAGGAGCCGCTCGAGCGCTGACGGTTGGGATTTGAAGTTCTTCCTCCCTCTTTGGAAGTCTGGACGAGAGGGGGGGGCTGCTGTTGCCATGGCGATGGCACCCTTACCCCCCTTCTCCTCGCGAGCGCCCCGACGACTCTGGTCCTCTTTTACTGTCATGTGATGGACCCGTCCCTGCACACACACGCACATCTCCCTCTCCACCTCCCGGCCCCGTTCTCCTGCAATCCCGTCTTCCCTTTTGCTGCGGTCGGAATCGTTCTTGCTTCAAACTTCTGGGCTCAGGATTGTCATTCTGCGGGTTGTTCCGGGTGGCGGGAGGTGGTGGGACCTCCTCACCTTGCCGTTGTCGCATTTTTGTCTGAGTGGGACGTATGCGTGGAGATGTTTTCCAGCAGGTTGGTTTAGTGGGCACAGAGGGGACATCGCGGGTCATGGGATGGGGTATGTTGTCCGTGTTTGTTTTGTTGGGGGGTTCTGGGTAGGAGAGTAAGGGAAGAGGTAGAAAGGAAGATCGCATTGTCTGCGGAGTAGACAGTGGCAGCAGCTTGCTGGACTTGCGATTAAATCTTGGCATTTGGAGTTGAGGCACTAACCTTAGTGCCTTAAGAAAACGACTCTTACCCTGTTTCCATCTGTTCTTGGCGCCACCTCGCGCCCCTTTTCCCCCACCCCCCTCAGATTTGTTGGGTTAGCGCCTGAAGATCCTTCTTGTTTTTCACTAGCGAAAAGGAGATCGTAGTAGGATAACCGAATACAACTTCAACTCAGAAATGTGCGCTGCAGGATACGGTGGACATAGGAAAACGTGTGAGAAAGACGGTTGCTCTGATCGAGGGGCATTTAAGTTACGGTTAAGCAATTTACTGTTTCACACTTAGAAAATATATCTCGGTCTTATCTAAAGAAACAGTCTAGGAAATGGCTTTAGTCAAGTATAAGTGATTTTAGTTCTTTAAAAAAGTGTAGAAAAACCTCACGGTGTTCCTTACATAAAAAATTTTAAGCTAAGTGTTACTAGTACTTCCTGAATACAAAATGGACCCGTTTTTATAATTGCTTATATAAAGATCTCTTCCACTGACAACCTGTTTAGAAATCGTTGAGTTCGTTGGGTTAGAATCAGGCAGGATAACAGCATTGTAACACTGGCTGGCAGTATTATTGTGTTAAGTTTTCCGGAGGCACGCAGTGATTTGACAATATCGTTGGTCAGTTTTTTATGTTTTTTTTTGAATCCTTTGGGTTTTTCCCCTCCTATCTTCTTGCGTATTTAGATACATTAAGTATGGCTCCGTATCTCAAAAATATATGTGCTTTTGAAAACTAGTCAAATTTTACTGAAATATAAAATTAATTGAATTTGATGGAAAAAGAGTATCTTTCTGCCTTACCTGCTTAGATACTGAAGTAGGACTGGGAGTCATTGAAAATTGCATTTATGCTGTATGTCTAATATGCCAATCTCTGTGTTACATTTTTAATGTAATATATAATTGTACTGTATTTGAAAGGAAATTTTTTCCTGGGCTCTAACGGTTATTTGAGAATTGTTTCCCACAGTCCCAGTTCTAGTCAGGAGACCTAGTAAGACCCATCTCATACTTTTGTTTTTGACATCGTTATTTTTAAATCATCAGTAAAACTCTTTTAAACGAAATATACACTTGTTGATTGGGTTTTTCCCATATCCTATATGTGAAGCACTTATTCATGGTGTGAAGTGGGATTAAATGTAGTTTGTACACTTATTGTAAGCTACCTTTTGCTAGTAATGTGTTTACGTTCAATACTTTTAAACATATTTACAAAAAAGCTATATTCTTTTTCCTTTGCATGTGTATATGTGCGTGAATATATACGTGTATATATTCTGTATTGACTATTCATTGCTCTTATGGCTCGACATCATTTTTATGAAATATTGGAGAAAGAAAATGATCCCAAAGTGTTATTTTTAAATGAGATTTGGAAATTGTATACAATGTCTCAGGGTCGAACAGCAAGTTAGTATTGAGCCAGTAGTGAAATTTTAAATCTCAGTTCTTAGTGTAAGTCTTTAATGTGATTCATTTTTTCTAACTCATAATATTCCAATTTTATGGAAACAATGTTCACTTTAGTTATATAAATGCTTATAGTTAGCTAAGATGTTTAACTCTTGATAAGGAAAATGATGTTTATTTTCTTCTGTTTGTGGAACTCATCTCTTTAGGTTAGATTTATGACTAATCTGATTTATTGCTCTATTTACAATGGGGCGCTTTTTATAATTTGATTATTTTTCTATAATCATATGTTATGCTATAATTTTGAGTATGCTCATTTAACGAATGTTTTAGTGCTTGGCTATAGTAATTAATATCCTAGTGTGCATTTAATACTGGGGTATAACAGATATAGCCCTGGATCTTATGGAATAAATAATATAATATAATAAATAAATAATATAATTAGTATCTGATGTTACAAAATTAAAAATAAAGTCCAATAGAAAAGAAATGCATTTGTAGATTTTTAGACATTGTTAGAACTTCTATGGTCTATTTAGGATATTTGGAAGATAGGCCAAGTTTTTTGTTTTTTGTTTGTTTTACTTTTAATTCTGATGTAATTTCAAACTTATAAGAAAAGTTAGAATAGTAAAAAGAACTCCTATATACTTACTCACGTTCACCCGTTGTAGTACATTTTGCTGCATTTGCTTTATCATTCTTGCCTTATACCCATCCATATCCATCTACCTACCTACCTACCTGTCTATATTTTTTTTCTGAATTTTCTGAACCATTTGAAGATCATTTGGAGATATAACTTTTTACTCCTAAATTTTTCAGTGTATATTTCCTAAACTCAAAGACATTGTCTTACCTAAGCACAGTGTAATTATTAAAACCAGGAGATTTAACATTGACATAATACTATTATCTAAATCATAATCCATATTCAAATTTTATCTATTTTATCTGTAAGACACTCCTCCCCCCTACCCCAGCCTGGGATCATGCAATGCATTTGGTCATCATATCTCTTTAGTCTCTTTTAATCTAGGACACTTCCTCAGCCTTTCTTGTATTTCTTGACCTTGACATTTTTGAAAAGTACAGGGGAGTTATTTAGTAGAATGTCTCCCAATTTGAATTTGTCTGTTGTTTTCTCATGATTAGATTGGTTATGCCTTTTTTTTTTTTTTTTTTTTAAGTAATACCTTTGAAAAGATGTTCAGCCCTTCTGAGTACATCATATCTTGAGGTTCATGATGCTGGTTTGTCATGACAAACATTAAGACAAACCAACATCATGAAAGGTGATGTTAGCTTTGAAAATTTGGTTAAAGCGGTATTTACCATATTTCTCCCTGAAAGTTATTATGTATCCTTTTGTAATTTTTTGGGAAGTACTCCGAGGAACAGATATTTACATAATCTCATCCAAATTTAACCCCCAAGTTTTAATATCTATTCATGATTTTCTAGCTTCATCATTCCTTCTATAATTAGTAGTCGATATTCTGTCATAAAGCAATCTCCTTCATTATTTATTTATTCAGTTATTTTTATCAGTATGAACTCATGGATTCTTATTTTATTCAGTGGTTAAATTTATTACTATCATTATTTTTATTCCTGAATTGTCCCAATTTTGGCCAATGGGAGCCTCATCAAGCTGGTTCCAGTGTTTTTTGACAATTCACACCTCTCCTTAACCATTCCGCATGCAACGATGTTTTGAGTTCTTCCTTCCTGCCCAGACAACACATTCCAGGTTCATCTTTTACTTTACCTGTCCCAGCCCTGACATCAGCCATTTCTCCAAGGAGTCCTTTTTTCCTTTTTAGTGGGAAATACATTTTGATGCCAAAATCTGAACACTAGATTTCAGGACTTTTTAAACCTTATTTTCCAGATAAAGAAGCTAATCATCAAAGTAGTTGATTTGCCGAAGTTTGCAACACCAAAGCAAAATTTGATTAGAATCGTTCTATAAATTCCAGAATGTTTCCTACATGCTATTGTTGTCCACTAGAAATATAATAGCTAAATACATAATTTAAAATTTACTAGTCACCACATTTAAAAAGCACATTTTATTTAGCCCTGTATATTCAAATATTTCAGCATTAATCCATATAAAATTGTTAATGAATTAGTTTACATTTTTTTTAATATTAAATCCTTTATTAAATCAGATATTTTACACATATATAGCACATCTCAGTTTCGATTAGCCACATTTCAGATGCTTAATAGCCACATGTGATAAGCGACTGTCACATTGGACAGCACAATTCTTCAGTGTAGTGGCTCCAGCTAACTCTTAATTACCATGGTACCGCTTATTTCAAATCTGATAATAACAAAACCTAAAGCTAATTAATCTTTTCTCAAATCTTTTATTTGGATAGTATAGTACAGCACATGAAAAAAAAGGCTCTGAAACTAGACTGTAGTCATTGGCATCCTTCCGTTACCACTTACCAGTGTAGACAAGTTATTTAACTTGTCTATACTTCAGTTTCTTATCTGTAACTGGAGATAATGAGGTTGTTTGAGAATTACTTGTGTTGATATATGTTAATATATGTCTGCCACATAAATGTTAGCTATAATTATTATTACCATAGGTTATTCGCAGATTCGAGCTTTACAGTTTTGCCAGTAGATTCTTTCTGGTGGGGATACAGATGAACAAAAGATCATGAGACATGTTAGAGGAAAAGATAGTAAGGGCTTGAACGATCTGTATTCTAGTGTATTCTATAGCTAGAGTCATAGAGTTTTAGAATCACAGTAGGTCATTAGCCTAATCTTTTTTTTTTTTTTTTGTATATGAAGAGACCAAAAGACATTTGATGCCTTCTTACATGCTAAGGAATCTTTTGGCTTTGTAGTAACTGAATACAAGAAATTAACTTAAATTCGTTTAAAAAATCTATATCATACTGAATCATCTTGAAGCTAGTTTATTGATACTTAATGTGTTTCATTCATCCTGTTAATTGCATCGCTTAGAGTTCTGCACTCTACAAGTAGAGTGGACTTTCTCCCAAACTACCGGCCTCATTTATAATCAGCAGTACCAGTGTCGGAGGATATTCTCTTCCTTTATTTTTAAGCTCCGAAGAAGTTATGAGAGCAATTCATAGAGCTATGTATCACTTGAAGATGGGATAGCCCAGGTAAATAAAATTCTAGATATCAACTTGACACTTCTTTCTGGCCGCTTCTTGCCTCTTGCTCTTTTGACTTTCCACTATCCTGTTACTATTGCCATGTAAATCCTAGAAGAATAGATTTCCTGAGAAATTTGGATTTGATAAGGACTGGTATGGGTGGGTCAACTACCCAAAAACCTTGGCTGTTCAACTATTTTTTCAAGCACTAGCAAGTTTTTTATTCACATAAGAAGATATAAATTGTGGCACTACCTAATAACATGCATTAAATGACACATGCAATCTATGATGATAATGAGTAATTGGGTGGTTAAGACTTATATCCAGATTTACTGTGAAATCAGTATATCAGTGAATTTTGCTTGTGAAATTAGAAATTCTGTGCACTCCTGGATTATTTTATACTTGGAAGTGTAAAATTCTGCTACCCTTGGGACCTAGCAGGGTATGAATTTTGTGTTTTTGCAGATGTTAGATTCAGGCGGCAGGCTGGTCTGAGTGGAGGATAGCCTGCTTTCTGCTTGGTGCTGACCTTCGTGTCCATGCTGCTCTCCTTGGCTGGCACTGTGTGTGGACTACTCCTTCTTCGGCTGTGCACCCTGACACGTTGCCAATGTGTCCTCCATGTTCCCCTGACATGTCAGACTTTCAGCCCTAGTTCTTCTACCACAGCGCAGTCCTGGGAGGAGCAGCGAAGGCATGTATATTTTTGGATATGCAATTTTTCTTCCTTATCAGTAAATGCAGTCTTTCATTTATAATATTCTACATTTGTGTGTGTGTGTGTTTGTGTGTGTGTGTGTGTGTGTGTGTGTGTGTGTGTGTGTGTGAAGTTTCTGTCTTCTTTTTTGATAATTTTCTTTCTCTTTTGGTATACACATGGCCAGCATTCATGGATGATAACGGTTAGTTAGAGCACCAAGTTCATAGATTCAACATTTGTGGGACTTATTTAACTTTATTAGAGTCCATACTTAGGGCTGAATCTATCATTAAGTAATTCTTTCAAAAGTCTTTTTTCACCAGAGAATATAGATAGGAGACTGTGAATAGGCCCATACCAACCTACTGCTCCCACTAGGAATCTCATTAAGATAACAAGATAATGCCATATTTGTATTTGAAGAATGGCACTTTGTTCTTAATTCAAGCTAAATATAAATTTTGAGAATTTTTGTTTTCTAAAAAATAAAAGAGTGAAGAATCATTTTTCTATATCTCCTCTCCTTTCCTTTATTCATAGAATTTTCTCACAATTAGTAGCAACCCTGTCCTGCTTATTTACATTTGCTTCGTTTTTTTCTTTACCTTGATATATTGCCAAATTATTATTACTTTCTTTAAAATATCTCATGGATTCAGTTTTTCTGAAAGAGCAAGCACTTGGGCAAATTCAGATAAGATTGTGATTTACATGAGTATCTGCCAGGTAAAACTGCTGGTTTTACTGTCTTTCAGTCTACCCTGTAACTTGCATTAAATTATCGTTTGAAATAGCTGCTTTGATTTTTGTAGTTTGTAAAGCAGTAGTATCATCCATTTGTCCTTTTTCAAGTAAAAGCTCCTAACCATATGCAGTTAGTTGATTAGAGTCCACCAAACTGCTGCTTCCCCGATTTGTCTAGTTTCGTCTTTAGACAGCCCAACCGTTTTTATCTGCTTTTGTTTCTCTTTATGTATACATTGCCCCAAATTCTTGAGTATCTTTTTAGTCATATCTTCTACCCTACATCCTCAGTCACCTTTCTAATTCATTTGCACCTTAGAGTCTTTTCTCAAGTACTTATGGAAAAACAAGTTTGAGTCTTTTCTCCATTTATTCAAATTGTCCAATTCTTTTCTGATGGTATTGTGGAAGTGACTTTGTCAAGTAGTCTTCATATTTAGATAGTAGACCATTTAGTAAACATGTGGGGACAAAGGACTAAGTTTTCACAGATGGCCAAAGGATGAAGAAATGAAAGAATACAGTTCCTTCCTTAGCCTTTGTCATTGTAACCTTAGTCACAAGTCATTTCACCTTTCACAGGTGGAAATCTGTGACTAGGATATCTGTCCTCAAATGTTCACTATTTTTTGTTTTTATGGAAGGTGCTTTAATATTTATGTAATAGTGGTTTCTGGGCTGAAGATATAAATTAGAGAATTATCAGCATAAAGATAATGCTTAAATCCATGGAAATGGATGCGATCACCTAGAAGTAAGGGTTAGTATAATGAGAGGAGTAATAGTACTCAGTGCCACACACCTTAAGGAATCTTAACGTTCTTTGGGCAGAGGAAGAACAGCTTCAAAGGCCACTGAACTTTTACACTGAAAAGTAAGGCCATTGGCTAGGTAGAAAACCAGGAGAGAGTAGCATCACCAAATCTGAGAGGCGAGAAGAATGTTTAATACCGTGAAACAGGGAATTGTACATTATTTTTGGCAACTTGGAGATGCTAGGTGACCTTTACTAGATAAATTTCAGCAGAGTGGTGGGGATGGAAGCCATACATTAGGTTAGAAAGTGACTAAGATATATATAAGTGGATATAACATTTGTAGTACACTACTCCTTTGAGATGCCACATTTTGAGGAGCAGATAAATGAAGCAGTAATTGAAAGGATCTGGAGTCTAGGGATGTTTGCTTTTTTAGGTGGGAGAAACCATTTACAGTACTCAGTAAGATGGGGAATACTTTTTTGAATTCATGATTATTTTATGTTATTTAATTAACCTGGAAGTTGATAGTAACAAAATATTGAGTCAGATAAATTAGGTAGAAAGATGGGCTTGGTTTGAATCACTGAATGTGAACTATAAATTTATTTTTGTTCTTCAAAGAGTATTTTCCTAATTCAATTTATCACTAAGATATGATATACGTGGCATTAGTGTGTTGCACATTTTAAAGGAATGATTTTTTACAATTAATTTACTATTGTCACTCATCACATATTTTGAATCCTACTGTGTGCCAATTGACTGAGTTTTTTCTGGTAATGAGGATTTTAAGATTTATTCTTTCAGCAACTTTCAAATACACAATACAGTATTATTAACTGTAGTCACCATGCTATACATTACACCCCCATGATTTATTTGGTAACTGGACAGTTGTACCTTTTGACCTCTTTCACCCATTTTGCTTGCCCCCATCCCCTGCCTCTGGCAAGCACCAGTCTGTTCTCTGTATCTGTGTGCTTGTTTTAAAAGTATTAGCTTTTTAGACGATAAAGTTGTATTGAAAAACTTGACTTGGAACTGAGGCCAGACTTAGACATTGGACTTGTTTACGTCATATCCTCCTGATTTGAATTTATCAACCTATCAAAGACAGCAGCTGGAGTTGCAGGTCTCTTCTAAAATACAAGGAAACTCTACCCCAGTGAGTTTACCAGGCAACTTGCTTATTGGTAAGTATGACCACCTAGGCAGAGTAAGCAGGAGACTTGGCCATGCATGAAAAATGGCCTTTAAAACATTAACCCATCTCATTAGAAACAACTATCAAGATGTTGCCAGTATTAGTCATTCCTCTTTCCTTTGGGAGGACTGAATAAGGGGTAGAGAAAAGGGCAGAAGTTTCTTCCAAAATACTTCCCCCAAGAATGGGAAAAGTGTTAGGAAAGATGAGAACTGTGGGTTGGGTAAAAAAACTTATTGTCTACACTAGGTGTAGGGTTTAGACTTTGCTTTTTAAGAGCTCACAATTATTGGGGATGTTAAGTATTAGAGTTGGTATAATATTATGGAAAAGCAGAGGAGAGATCAATTAATTTTGACTTGATGGATCTGAAATTACTAGGCTTCACAAGACTGAGTAGAAGTTAGCAAACTTTTTGTAAAGGGCTGTATAGTAAATATTTTAGGCTTTTCAGGCCACATGATCTCTATTGCAACTACTATGCTGTTGTAGTGCAAAACCATTATATAAATGAATGAGCATGGCTGTGTTGCAATAAAAAAGTTATTTACAAAAATATATGGATTTGGCCTACAGGCCGTAGTTTGCTGGTCCTTAAATTAAGTGATCCAGCAGAAGAGTTGGTTGGAGGGAACAGGCAAAGAGTTAGAATAAGAAAAGGTATAGAAGTTTAAATGATATAGTCTGAAAATATTCAGCAATCTAATGTCATAATATAGAATGGGGGTTGGAAGTAGGACTGGAAATATAAATTATGGCCTCTATAAGGAGGAAATTATGAGCCTTTGAAGTTTTTTTAAAATGGGTAATAAGCATGATCAGATAAGTTTGCTTATTTTTTTATTTTGAACATCTGCTGTTGGTTCGAGTTTGAGGGATTTTTTTGTTTGTAATAGTTTTTAAGAAGCTTAAATTGAAGGAGTCCTTTTAAGTCAAAATTGGGAAAATGAGCAATCTCCACTTTAATATATTAATTAAGATATTGGATTGCCGAAGTCCTCTGAAATGGCACCCTTCTTTTCTAATTGGACCTTGAACAACTTGAAAAATGAGAAAGATACAAGCCAAAATGTCACTTCTGTTCCTGATAGAGGCCAGACTAGAGGAGTAGCTTGGTGGGAGAGTCAGGCGGTCTGGCAGAGACCAGCTTATTCACTCAGTGCTCGGCACGCTATGGAAGCAGAGCAGAAAATGAGCTTCTGCAGGTACATTCTCTCAGTAGCTCACTACCAAGGGGAAAAGGTGGAGAACTGAGCTCTGTCTACCCAGTTATTCTTCCCAGAACCACCAATTAGATCAGTCACTTCATTTTCCTAGGGTGAAGAGATGCTCAGGTAGGGCTTACAAAGCATCCTTCCTTATAGGAACAAGGAGCAAGGAGAAGGTTTTCTCTGACAAGCAAGGCTCATTTTTGCAGAGTTGGAATAAGTGTACTGGAAGCAGTAGTACTGTTATACTGAAAATAAGTCAAACTTCCATATTCTGGATATTTTTAATTCTGGTGTTTGAAACAACCATATTTCTTAAACTCTTAAAATAAAATTGGTCTTTTTTTTTTTTTTTAAATGAACTGGATTTTCTAAGGCCAATTTAAGATGCTTAAATAAAATATATGTTTGGCTAGAAAAGAAAGACAAGATTTTTTCCTTTATCAATTTTCAACTGACTTTTAAATTTAGAAGGAATTAGTATGAAAGTTTTTTTAAGTAGAAAGAACAGATACTTTGACAAGTAGATTATCTTTTTAATTAGCTCTGATTTTGGGTGCCTGTGCAGTTTATTCACTTGTATTTCTTTCTTTAAAATGTCATCAGTTGTTCTTCCTGTCCTTTCCCTTCCCTTCTTGAACAATTCAGTACTAAAACCTTTAGGTGGAACTAAGCGAGGTAAGTGTCCACACTGGGTGGGGTACGTGGCATGGGGAGCACGTCATCTTGAAAGAGTGGGATTTCAGAACCTGACAGGGGTGAGGAAGGTCCCCATGTGGGTTAAGGGTGTAGTGGGGGGCAAGGAGCAGTCTGCACAGGAGGACATACCGGTACAAGTTGTCGAAGCCTAAGCAGGGTCGCTGTGGTCTCTGTGAAGGAGGGTAGCCTGGTATGAGAGTGGCTTGGCTGGTCCCCGTGAGGGGTGTCCAGAGCTGCACAGGGTAAGAGAATGAGAAGGGCATCTCCTGGGAGGATGAGGAGACTGTTAGGGTATAGAAAGTCATCCCCGTGTAGGATGGTATCTTGCTGGGGGTGTACTGAGGCTTACTCAAGTGGGCTGAGCATGGCAGCTTCCAAATGCAAGATGTTAGAGCCTAAGGGTGCAGAGATGGTCAGCTCAATATGGGATGTAGAGCTTGAGCAGGGTAAGGAGGTTATTCTTATAGGAGGGGAGCCAGGCATGAGGAATAGGGGCCTGAACAGGTTAGGAGGTTATACACTTGGAGAAGGCTTGGAGTGTTGGGCCAGAGAAGGGGGCGGTGAGGAGAGCATCCATGTGGGGAAGGGGAGGCAGCCACATGGGAGATTGGTTACATATAGGGAGACTAGTCAGATAAGTAACTATTAAAGATAATGTGAGCCATGCCTCTCACTGTCTGAGAAGTGTTACAAAAATGAAAGTGGAGGAAACTAGAATGCTGTTTGTAGTATTGGGTTTTGGCATGAACTCATGGTTTTCATTTTAGATAGATAGATAGGCAGACAGACAGACAGACACAGAAATAGAGAATTAAATGTGCATAAGTATACAGTTGACCCTTGAACAATGTGGAGGTTAGGAATGCTGACCCCTTGTGCAATCCAAAATCCATATGTAACTTTTGACTCCCCAAAAACAACTGCAAATAGCGTACTAGTGACTGGAAGCCTTACCAGTAACATAAACAGTCAATTGAGATGTATTTTTTATGTTACATGTATTATATACTGTACCATTACAATAAAATAAGCTAGAGAAAAACGTTATTAAGAAAATCATAAGGAAGAAAAAATACGTTTATAGCATTTATTGAAAAAAATCCACATATAAGTGGACCCACTCAGCTCAAACCTCTGTTGTTCAAGGGTCAGCTGTATACAACATACTCTATATGTCACTGAGAAGGGGCCTAGGAGCAGGGACACCTTAAAAGCAGTGAGCATAATGTATCATTGTTAATCTCCCGGTTTTAATGATTGTATTTATTTGTAAGAGAATGCCTTTGTAGAAAATACTTTTTAAATATTCAGGGATGATGGGACATCATGTAGGCCATTTGCCCTCAAATGGTTGGAAAAATAAAAGTCCTTATCATACTTAAAGCATTCGGTAAATGTAAGATTATTACTAAACAAAAAAATATTTATAAGCAGTATCATTAGTTGAAATATTACGTTTTCTTGAATTAGTCACTTTCAGCCCTTGAAATCACATAGTAATATATAAATTGTCTATAGATTTTTCAACACTCAGAATTGCCTTTTGAAATGATACTAGAGATAGTATTAACTGAAATAATGATAGCTCGTCTTTACTGACTGCTTAACCTTGTGCCAGTCACTATGCTAAGCTTTTATGTGTATTAATCACATGTGAAATAGTACAGTTTTTATCTGCATTTTGTAGATGAGAAAACTGAGGCTTAGAGACCCTGACTTGCCCAAGACTTTCCACTTAGGAAATATGAAAGTAGAATTCACATCCAAATCTATATTACTCTTTTGGTTGATCCTGGTTAAAAAAGTTAGCAAGTCCGATCCTTCTTGATCAGATAGTTGTGTCTCCAACTATAGTTTTCTGTTTTATTTCAGAACCTTGAATTCAAGGGTAGGGAAAAAAGTATTCTGGGTTTAGACTCCCTCGGCCTTTTGTTCTTGGCCTAGAATGAGAGAGATTGGGAGCTTCTTTCTGTATTTGAATGCACATATCAGAATTAAGGGTTCCCTTGAGATGGGTTACTCAGGGAATAATATCCACAGATTTCTTTCATGCTCTTACAATTGGGAATGGCGGGTGATGAGAGCATGGAGTTAGGCAAGGATTTTCCCCAGCACAGATTGTCAATTTTTTATAAATATAAACTGGATATAAAGTTGCCTTCTATTCTAATTCTAAGAGTTATGGCCATTACCTTTCCATCTCTTCTTAAATTTTCTCAAGAATGGCAAATGATGAAGTAGAATATAGCTAATGAAAATTTATTTCATTTTGACTCTCCTTTGCCTGTGTTCCCCTATACTTGTTATCAAATGAACTCGAAAAGAGTCTAGAGGCTTCAACTGGAAATAAATGATAAAGATTTATTCAAGGGTCTTAGAGTTTGCAAACCATAAAAACCACTAGGCAGTAAACAGGGTGTTCCAAAGAAGAAAGAAAAGCTGAGGGTTCTTAGAGTAAAAATACATTCTTGAGAAGACTCAGTCTTGCCTTCTTAGCCTCTGGATTGGTCCCAAGATGGTCTTCTTCTAGATGACAGGTGGTCTGAATGTTGGAAATCAGGTTGTCTGGGTATGTGAACATTCTTTTCCTAGTCCTTCAGGGCAGGGGCCCCCAACCCCCGGGCCGCGGACTGGTACTAGTGTGTGGCCTGTTAGGAACCCGGCCGCACAGCAGGAGGTGAGCGGCAGGTGAGCGAGTGAAGCTCCATCTGGATTTGGATGCACATATCAGAATTAAGGGTTCCCTTGCTAGCGCTAGCCTCACTGCCTCAACTCCCTCCCCAGAATTAAGGGTTCCCTCAGATCATCAGGCATTAGATTCTCATAGGAGCACTGGTCCCTGGTGCCAAAAAGATTGGGGACCGCTGCTTCAGGAGGTAACCAGAGGGTTATCTGGAGGTTTGATATATACTCAGGCATTGATGCAGGACTAGAAAGTTCAAAAGTTTAAGTTCCCAGGCTAGTTAAAACAAGAATAATAGAATCCTTTCCTGAACACACTTGATTTTAGTAAGTTAGCATCTTGACTATACTGACTCCATTTTATTTCTTTACTTTATTTTTCACCATTTAGAATATAAGTAGTGCCCTGGTAAACTTTGTGTTTTTTAAAAAACACACCAATATGGCATCAGCCTAATCATTGCCTGTTTTTTCTCTTTTGCCTTATATCTTGACCTTTTAATATTTCTATTCTGGTGTAAGTATAACTCAGAAATAGGGTAGAATTTCCCTATGTATATACATTAGCTTACTTATCTAACTTGCTGTGTTACATAACTAACTTCACTCTTTTTTATCAGTCTGAACCCACAGATCCTTTTCTCCTCTCACAGTTTTTGTTGACCCACTCATTCTTTCCACCCGTTCTAAAATTGCCCCTTTATTTTATTTCAACAATAATGAGATTTTTGTGGTCAAAAGAACCATGGCAATCCTCTAGAGTCCTTTTGTGCAACTCTCTTCCCTCATAATTTTTTTTCAGTTAATGTCTGTGGGCCAGGCATTGTGCTAGGGGGCTTAATGGTACAGTATATAATATATGTCTTCCTGAAGCATGATCTTATAAGGTAAACAAGGCTATCTTACTATACAGTATGATAAATGTTGTAATAGAGGCAGATATAATATTAAAGTTGTGGTATAAAGGAGAGGAATGATCAGGCGTCTTTGTATGGGTCTGTGAATGGTCGTTGGATGATTGTGGGATATGAGAAGAAAAAAGAGAAATAGAAATTGAGTCATGGAGAAACTTCTAAGCAAAATACAATAGTCATTACCATTATTTTTCAATCATTTTATTTTACTGTGGATTATGCATTAAGTGCTTATACTAGAATTCATTTGATTTTCACAACAGTCTTCTGTAGAAATAGGAACTATTTTTATCATTTCCACTTTACAGATAGGGATATTAAGTAACTCATAGGTAGAGGAAAACCATTGAAGGGTTTTAAGCATGGGAGTGACATAGCTTAATTTGCGGTTTTATAAGATTACTTTGCCAGTGGAGTAATAGAATAGAACAGGCCAATCAATCAGGAGGTTGTCAAGATAGCCCAACCAAGAAATTATGAGGATTTGAAATAAGAGTAGAGGTAGAAATGGGGGAAAAGGAAAGAATTCAAAAGATATGAGGTGTTAACAGATTTTAGTCATTGATGAGCTAAGGGCATACAGAAAAAGGAGGAAGGATGGAGAATCATTTCCAGGCTTCTCTTTAGGAGGCCAGATTGAATTATGGGACCGTTATCCAAGATAGGATATAGAGCAGCATATTTTTATATTAGTACCTAGGACTAGCACATTAGGGTTTGCTAGCCAGCCTTAAAATCAGTTGTTGCAAGAGTAAGTACAGCAAGACATCTAAAGAAACTAAGACCTCTAAGAAAACCAAGACTTCTAGGAAAACCAGTCATAGAATGGAATTCCTATCACTGGTCATATAAATTCTGAGCTTTATAGTTCCAGGACTCTTTCTGCAAGAATGATGTGGCACCTCTGCATTCTTGCATTCTTAACATTTGAAGGTCCAGGGATGGTTTTGGACCTTGACTATCATCTGTGTGTGGTGGTTATTTTGTTATTTTTCCCCCCAATTTTTTCCTCTTTATCATCTGTCTGGAAAATTTAGCCTAGTTAGACTAAGTAATTTTGTTTTGCATTTTTTGTTTGATATGTGAATAATTTTATAATAAACGTAAGTAATTCGGAAAGACTCCCTCAAGTCAGCCTCACTCTGTTGAAGTTGGTAGAATAAATGTAACATAGCTCACTGTAGGTTTTAGACTCCCATAGCTTTGACATACAGTGATTCCATCTTTACACTTCCTTGATCTTTGTTTTTTCTATCTCCTCCCAGTTCCTAGCCTATCTCAATATTTGATTTACTTGATCTCTTTCCACTTGTATATCTTTCAGATAGTCTAAATATAACATATCTACAGCTGAACTCTTGATCTCCCTCTACCAAATACCAAATCTGTTCCTCTGATATTCTTCATCTCAGTATATCTCGTTTTACATGTTGGAGACCTGGAAGTCATCTTTCACTTATCCTCATTCTCATCTCCTGTATCCAGCCCACCAATTATTGATTGTGCTTCCAAATATATCTTAAATCCACCCCTTCCCTCCATTTCCAAAGATTCTAAGTCAATCCTACTTTTTTGCCTGGACTACTGGAAAAATTCTTAATGGTTTCTTTTCTTCTGCTCTGATTCTTCCTTAATCATCTGTGTTGCAAACAAAAATCAGATGAAGTATTTGCTCTACTCTTAACCCAAGAACGATTTCCTTTTACACCAGAAACAAAAGCTTGAAAGTATGATATGTTCTGTTTTTTGGAAAATTATTATAGCATCGCTGAAAGTTGCAATGTGGCAGAAACCATGGGGCACAAAAATTGGCTGAAGACCAAATTATGAATTTAAAAAAATATATATTGTCCTAAAGAATTAATTAGTCCTTATTCTGATATTTAACTGGGATTCAACTGGCATTTTTGTTAGCTTGTTTTAAAGTAGGTGGGTTCACAGGAATGCCATATTACACATTCCATTCAGTGAATTTACAGTTGCAATTCTCTGTTTTATACCAACTCCAGCAAACTATGATTACTTTTTTTCTTTGGGGAAATCAAAAGCAGCTTTCCCAGGACAGTATTTGAAACCTTGGGCGTAATTTGTAAAAATCATTATGAGAAATTTCAAATATATGTCAAAGTAGAAGAAAGCACAATAAATCTCCATATTCCTGTGACCCAACTTTTAACTGTATTACAGATTTTAGCCTGACTTTTAGTATTTTCAATCAGAATAAAAAATTTTATATGTTGGTTGTCTGAACGCTGTAATCCATTCCATGTTCTGATGTGAATAAACCCAGATTACACATTTTGTTGTAGTAGTTGTGGATTTATGCCAAGGTTGTGAAAAATACGACGTTCATGATATTTTACTACTTGCTTTTAGGCTTAATATAAGCAATTTTTGGTTGTATATGGTATGGTTATAAACCAAAAAAGTTGAGCGCCAAACCTCAGAAGCTTACTTTTTATTTCTTTTTTCCTCTCTTTCTCCCCACCCCTTACCTCCCTCTCTGCCACTTTTCTCACTCTCTCCCATTTTTATGCTCTACATTTTGAATAGTTCTGAAACCAATAAGAATCCATTGCTGCATAAGTTTTGGATCTGTCTGACATTTTATGTTCTTCAAGCAAACCAAAAAAGCTGCTTGTTGATAGACTCATTGCATGTGCTCAAGAGCAGTTCATTGTTTTGTTTTGTTTTTTAATTTTATTTTTTTATTAGTTTCAAGTATACAGTACATTGGTTAGATATTTATATAGTTTATAAAACAATTCCCTTGATTGCTCTTTCTCTCTGTTTCTATACCTAGCCATTGCATTCATGCTAACTGCATTCCTTATGCCGTGTTCCCCATCCCCGTGACCATCAACTACTAATTTGTAGTTCATTGTTTTTTAATATTTTAGGCACAATGAATTAACAGTGATATAACTAATGTATCAAAATCCTCAGATCATTCATCTTATTTGGTGGTTGTTGAAATAACACTAACTTACAAAGAATGTTTTCACATTAGTGTTATAATATTTGTAAGTGCTGGTGGTAATTTGGTACGTACTTATATCTTAGGCATTTATTAAAAATCCACACCAAATTAATTTATGCCTTGGAAGAATATGAATTTAGGAGATATGGATGGATGGATATAGAGATATAGATATATATGGATACATACATATGTGTATAATTTGTCTTTAGTAATAACAATTGTGATGATTCCAGGAGGCTCTTTTAAAAAATAAGTAATTTTAATGAACAGTTAAAGAATGTTCTTTTGCCATGTGTGTGCTTAAATTTACAATTATATAAAAAGTATTAAATTGAGATTCTGTAGTAAATTGTAAGTTTGGAGTACCTTATATTCTAGTTGTCACTTATTAACTGTGTAACATTGAGAAAGTTATAAGCTGTTCTCTCAAATGTTCCATATTGATTTCTTTTTTTAAATTTATTTTTCAGTTATAGCTGACATACAACATATTAGTTTCAGGTGTACCCCATAGTGATTAGACATGTGTATGCCTTATGAATTGATCACCCTTATAAGTCTAGTACCCATGTGGCACCATACGTAGTTATTTCAATATTATTGACTATTCCCTATGCTATGCTTTACATCCTCATATGACTTTTATACCTGGCAATTTGTGCTTAATCCCTTTCACTTTTTTCACTCATTCCCTCATCCCCCTCCTATCTGGCAACAATAGATTTATTCTTTGTATCTATGAATTTGTTTCTGTTTGTTCATTTGTTTTTTAGATTCCACATGTAAGCTATATCGTATGGTATTTGTTTTTATCTGTCTGATTTATTTCACTTAGCATAATACCCTCTAGGTCCATCCATGTTGTCACAAATGGCATAATTTCATTCTTTTTATTGTCGAGTGATACCTCATTATGTATATATATACTATATCTTTATTCATCTACTGATGGGCACTTAGGTTGCTTCTGTATCTTGACTACTGTAAATAATGCTTCAATGAACATAGGGGTACATATAGCTTTTCGAACTAGTGTTTTGGATTTTTTCAGATACTCATAAGCAGAATTGCTGGGTCATATGGTAATTCTGTGTTTAATTTTTTTGAGGAACATGCATATTGTTTTCTGTAGTGTTGCACCAATTTACAATCCCAGCAACAGTGCACAAGGGTTCCCTTTTCTCTACATCTTGGGCAACATGTTTGTTGATTTACCGATGATAGCCATTCTGACAGGTGTGAGGTGATATCTCATTGTGGTTTTAATTTTCATTTTCCTGATAATTCTTACTACCCAAAACAATCTACAGATTCAGTGCAATCCGTATCAAAATACCAATGGCATTTTCTATAGAACTAGAACAAAAAATCATAAAATTTACGTGGATCTTGAATAGCCAAATCACTACTGAGAAAGAAGAACAAAGTTGGAGGTATCTAATATGCATATTCTAATATGCTACCTGGTATCAAGCTGTACTTCAAGGCTATAATAATCAAAACAGCATGGTAATGACATAAAAACAGACACATAGATCAGTGGAACAGGATAGAGAGCCCAGAAATAAATCCACACCTACATGTCAATTAATCTGTAACAAAGGAGGCACGAATATACAGTGGGGTAAAGACAGTCTCTTCAATAAATGGTTTTAGGACTGGACAGCTACATGCAAAAAAAATGAAAGTAGGCTACTTTCTTAAACCATATACAGAGATAAACTCAAATGAAAAGACAACCTACTGAATGGGGGAAGATATTCACCAATGATACATCTGATCCAAAATATATAAGGAACTCATACAACTTAACACCAAATAATAATAATAATAATAATAATGTGATTAAAAAATGAGTAGAAGTTGACATTCATATGGCCAGCAGACATGAAAAGATGCTCAACATCACTAATCACTGATTTTCAGATTGGTGCTTTTTAAAAATTCTTTCTTTCTCTATTCTGGACCTCTCTGCAAGATTTGTTGACAATCTCTTCTTGACATTTTTTTTTTCTTTCTTTCTTTCTTTCTTTTTTTTTTTTTAAGCTGGACATCTTTTTTCCTTGGGTAATTTCCTAAACTCAAATGTGATCATATTACTCTCTGTGTAAAAATCTCCGTTAATTCCTCACTGGTCTTAGGATACAGTATAAATTCATAATATGACTCTGTCATTCTACCTTGGCCACTGCTATCAATAGCACAGTAATAGTATAGTAATAATCGAAGCTAATTTACATGCATACTTGTGCCAGGTATGTGCTGTGCATGTATACTATCTTTTAATCCTCACAATAATCTCGAGTGTGGGTATTGTAGTTAGCATTTTATAGCAGAGTCACAGTGAACTCTTTTTGGATCCTCAAGCACTGTTCCTCTGGGCTTTTGCATATTCGTTTTGTCTTTCTGAATTATCAAGAACTATTATTCATTGCTTCTTTTTGTAAACTTTTTAAAAAGTATGACTATATAGAAAAAAGTATACAGATCATAAACTTATACTTCAGTGAACAAAGTTAACCTGTTCTTGTAACCACCACCAGCCCAAGAAATAGAACTCCCAGAAATCCTCTTGGAACCCCACTCAATCACTAATTTCTCCCTTCTCTCCAAATGTGAATAGTATTCTGACTTCTAAACACCAAAGATTATTTTTACCTGTTGTGGGAAACTTTATTTAAATGGAATTATATAGCATTTATGCTTTTGTGTCTAGCTTCTTTAATGCAGCATTATGTTTGTGAGACTCATTCATGTGGTTGCCTGTAGATACAGTTTGTTTTCATTTCTTTATAATATTCTAATATGTAAAAATGGCATAGCTTTTTTTATCTGTTCTTGTTTTGAATGATATTTGAGTTGTTTCCAGTTTACATTATTACAAACAATACAACTAATATTCTTACACATTATACATTTTTAATTTTTATTCAACTTCTAGAATATTTTTCAACCTTATTTTAGCTAACTAAACTTCACTTTTTCCACGAATCCTTTTCTAGCCTCTCCAGGTTTGGATTTGGTGCCCTTCTGTGTACATTGATGTCACTTTCCTTTTTTTATCATAAACATTTATGCCGTATTTCCCACCAAGTTCACTGTGTGTGTATGTGTGTTTGTGAAAAGATAAAACTGTTTTCTCCTTCCCTGTCGTCTTGGCACCCAACTAGTGCTTAAATAATTGTTGTGTGAATGAGTTTTTTCAAACATTCACTCTTTCATTGCTAAAAATAAACATAAGCATAAATATAATGGAAATGGGGAAATCTACTTTACTCTCTCTTTTATTCTCTTCAGCTGTGCAGTTACCTTAAAATTAATTATTATCAAGTGATGTTCACATTTTGTAATTTGTTTGGCATCTGTATTGCCCCTTTTGTACTTTTGTGCTACCATACAGCTAGCGTGTAAAGTATTTTTGGAATTTTTTAATAATTCATGGCACATTTTATAATGTTTTTGTGGCAAATAATATTATTTTTCCTTTGAGGATGGTGTTGAGTTTTGGAAATAGCCAAAAGACATTTGGAGCCAAGAGGGAATTTTATGAATGATAAACTAATAAAAAATGGTTGATACATAAACTCTCCTCCCCACCCTCATCCCTTTGTGGCTTTAAAAGTTTTTTCTTTTTATAGAATTAAATCCCGGAATTTAGGTAGAGTTAAGCCACTGAGATAAGCCAGAGTTTATAGTGCATTGTGCTTTTGAGTTTCTTGTGCCTTAAAAACTGGTTACTTTTGCAAGTTAATCTACTTGAGTATAATTTAATTTGTACGAGTATTCTCTTTTTCATTTTTAGCCATTTTCAGCATGAATTTGTCTTTTCTGAAATTAAAATTTTCATCCTTGCTTTAACCATCATTCCCATTACTAACACTCATTCCCCCACCCCCAATTAAATAATAACGATAGCGTGCTTCCTACTATCTTATTTCTCTCACTGTCTCTTAGGCTTGATCTCTCTATTCTTGCTCCTTTCAGGCATTCTGTGTAATGTTTATTGATCTTGTCTGTTGTTTTGTCTTTCTTCCCCAGTAAAGTATGAGCTTAAAGCAAGTGTTTAATGAAATGTTTTTTGAATATATGAAGACTGTCACCTGTTTTAGTCTTCTCTAAAGCACTCTCCCACAAATGTTTATTTTTACATTAGTCATCTAATTATTTAAAAACTCTTTTACCACTTTATTGGGAAAAGTAGTCCTCCTTCAGCCAAATCCTCTGCCTGTCAAGCCATGAAATTCAACTACATTTATTAGGCAAATCACTATTACAGGTCCTGGGGGATAATACAAATGTAATAATAATTGTCCCTGTTGTCAAATAGTTAAACGTCTAGCTCCTTTTCTTCGATAAAAAAGAAAGGAAAGGAAAATGTCTCAATTAGGATGTGAACATACTTGGAGAATGTGATGCTGATAACAAAGAATTCTGACAAGATTGGAAGAGTCTTTGTGAGATCGTTTATGCAGTACCTGTAGTATACTAGTCTGTATATTTTACACGTGAATAAACTGCTTCTTAATATGGTTAATTTCTTAGTTTGTAAAGCTGAAAGAAAATGTTTTAGTTAGTTTGGCAGACAGGACACTTGACAGGTGAACAAAGGTGGGAAAGGCATTTCAGATAGACGTGCAAAAGTGCAGATGAGTAAACAACGTAATTGGTTAGTGGTTTCTTAGTGGCAAGTAATTTACTTATGACGAAGTGGTATAAAATGAGTTTGGAGAATAGGCAGGAGCTAGATCAGGGAAGGCTGCGCATGCTATCTTAGAACATTATAATTCATCCTGTAAGCAGAAAAGAACCATTGGACAATTTTAAGCAGAATTAGTACAGTCTTCTGCTGTTTTAGATGGTGAAAGTTGATTAGAATAATGATTCCAATATCCATTATAAGAGCCTTGGTAATCAGAGATACTCTAGTGAACTTCACATTTCCTGTACTGAGAATAATGTTTCGTAGAATTGCATCTTTAAGGTAACACATTTACAGTTTGGAATTACAAAACTTTTTTTGATTTATGAATGGATTATATCAGGCCTCCAAAAAGTTCACTGAGTAATACATATCCAAGTACCTTCTATCTTAAGGAATAAGACATGGCAGACGAAATTGAAATTCTCATCCGTTGCTTGCCAGTGCCATTTCGTTTCCTCCAATTTGGAGGAATAGATTTTTGTCTTGGTGTCAGTCTTCTATAAAGCATTTGTAGTCTGCTTTCTGTAAGTTATTTTCGTGTAAGAATCAGATATAATTTATGTACTAGGTGTCTTTCATAAAAGTTGCATATTATGTTTTTTAGTTTGATTTTAAATGTTCAAAACTTCTGTTTAAATTGTTTTTTCCTAAAGCATATTATTACCCCATATTTTGTCTTTTCATTGTCTATAAATCTAGTTGTTTATTAGATTTGCTTAAAATGAGGCATTATTAGTGTTATAAGATATGAGTATTCTAAAATTATAACTTTTTAAGAGCAATTTACATAATAAACTTAGTAGAAAGATAAAGGGAAATAATGTGGACACAGCCCGATCATAATGTATTTCCAGAATTTGTGTCTGTGTACTCAGGTAGGAATAAAATCTGGTCTGATACCCGAATTATATATTTCCAGTTTCCAAAAGTGACTAAGAAGATTTAAATACAGTGAAATAATTACTCTAGCATCAAATCAACTGTGTTTAAGTCTTGAACAGGGTAACCATTTATCTTATACATGTGCTTTTTCCTCAGTAATTCTTTATGACTAGTTTAGTTTCTGCTTGTTATATAAGTGTAAATTAGAGAAAGAGGTGGATGATTAAGATATTTCTTGGGATTTTCTCTTTTAACATCTATTCAGACATGTTGATACAGTTCGTTAATGCTGAGTCTTGAACCAAACTCGGCACTACTGACATTTTGGGTTGGACAGGTCTTTGTTGTGGGGAGTTGTCCAGTGCATTGTAGGATATTAAGCAGCATACTTGACACCAGCAGATGACCAGTAGTTCCATTTATACGCTTACGTTTGGGGATTACGGAGACTTCACTAGCATGTAATAGTGACACCTTTATTAATAGAGGCACTGCAATCCTCAAGTCAAAGTGAAAAATACATTTGACATATTCTTACAGAACGAACAGAAGAATAAGAAATGACTTGAGGGGCAGTGGTTAAACTGAAACTAAAGTGTGTTAGTTTTTAAGAAATAGGAAAAGCTCTAAACTAAGCAAAACACAAATGTGGGTTCTTCCTAGAACAAGATAGGATACAAATAAATGGCTGTGAATTTCAGAATGATACTCGATGTGAAGATAACTATTAATAACAGGCAGTTTTGACCTACAAATTGGGCTGTGTTCTAAAAGCTGTTTTGAAAATGAATGTCTTTGGTCTCAGAGTGAGATTTTTCCCCCAAACATTTATTCAGCAAATAAATTTGAGTGCCTAACATGGGCCAGACACTAAGGCTAGCATAGCAGACAAGATGACATGGTTCCTTCCTCCTTGGGGCTTAAAATTTTGTGGCATTTATCAAATGAAAATATCAAATCAAGATTCGATTATGTGATTTTTTTACTCCCTGCTATTCCCTTCCTCCAGTTTGAGTTGAAGGCAGAATTCCTGTCTCTTCTTACTCACCAATGTATCCCAGCTGGTAGACACACAAATATTTGTTAAATGAATAATTGATTAGTTGAGAAGAGACATTAAAAATACACATGATTAATTAGAATTATGGTAAGTGCTCCAAAAGGAATAATGCAAGGTATTATATAATGTAAAGCGCATAGCAGTAAGTCTATTCTAGTCTAAATTAGATTAGATGAAGCTTTTAAATTGAGGCAGTGATTCTTTTCTTTCCCCAGCTTTATTGGTGCATAATTGACCAAAAAATGTATATATTTAAAGTGTATGATGTGATGATGATTTGACGTGTCTGTACTTTTGTGCAGTGATTACCACAGTCAGGTTAATTAACATATCCATCACCTTACAGTTACTTTTTTGTGTATTTGATGAGAAAGCTTCAAATGTACTCTTAGCAAATTTCAAGTAAATAACATAGTATTACTAACTATAGTTACCATGTTGTGTATTAGATCCCTAGAGCTTGTTCATCTTATAATGAAAGTCTTGTGTTCTTTGACTAGCATCTCCCCACGTTCCATATCCCACAGCCCCTGGTAACTACCATTCTCTCTGTTTCTTTGAGTTTGACTTTCCTCCCAACCCCCCCTTCACATTCCACATATAAGTGAGATCATATGTAGTACTTGTCTTTCTCTGGCTAATTTCACTTAGCATAATGTCTTCTAGATTCATCCATGTTGTTGCAAATAGCAAGATTTCCTTCTTTCTCGTGGCTGAGGAATATTTCATTGTCTCTATATATCACATCTTCTTTATCTATTCATCCATCTATGAACACTTAGGTAATTTCCATGCCTTGGCTATTGTACATACAGTGAGCATGAGGTTGCGATATCTTTTTGAGATATTGATTTTGTTCTTTTCAGATGGATATCTACAAATGGAATTGCTGGATCATGTGGCAGTTTATTGTTAATTTTTCGAGGAACCTCCCTACTGTTTTCCATAGTGGCTCCACCAATTTACGTTCTCACTAACAATGCTTTTTTGTCCACATCTTGGCCACCACTTGTTATCTCTTGTCTTTTTGATGACAGTTATCCTACCAGGTGTGAGATGAAGTCTCATTGTGCTTTTGATTGCATTTTTCTGATTAACAGCTTTTCATGAACCTGTTGGCCATTGTATGTCTTCTTTGGAAAATGTCTGGTTAGTTGCTCTGCCCAGTTTTTAAATTGGATTGTTTGGTTTTTGCTTTTGAGTTGAATGAGTTCCTTATATATTTTTGGATATTAACCGAATACATGGTTGCAAATATTTTCTGTAGGTTGCCTATTCATTTTGTTGATGGTTTTCTTTGCTGTGCAGAAGTTCTTTAGTTTGATGTAGTCCCACGTTTATTTTTACTTTTGTTGCTTGTGTTTTTGGTATCATCTCCAAAAAAATCATTGCCAAGACCAATGTCAAGAAGCTTTTTCCTTGTGTTTTTTTTTAAGGGTTTTACAGTTTCAGTGATTCTTAAAACCAAGATTTTAAGAATTAGTAGAATTTATCCAAATTTGCGGCGGGGGGGGTGGGGGGAGGGTGGGGGGGTGGGCTACGAATGGGGATTGGAATGTATATAGTAGGTTGAAAGAACAGCTTTCTGTGGATGCCTGAGGTGGGATACAATGTGGCATTCTTTAGGATTTGATGTTGGCAAGAGTGGGGGCTAGGGGTTAGCAGCGTACCTGTACATACCTTCTATTATGTACTGAAATACTGAATATTTGTAGTTAATATCATTACAATATTAATTAAAATAGAAAAAACTTTCAAATGGTAATTTTGAAAGATTTCGATTCTGATAATTGATGTAGAACTGTTTCAGTTAATTAGAAATGGATTCCATCTTCCATTTATGTACCAATGATCTCTAAGTCTGTGTTTCTACCTCTGGATGTTTTCATTTAATTTATGCCCACATATCTAAGTTAGCCTATCCAAAAGTGTATCCCTTTTATGTCTACCAATCATATAAACCAAAAAAAAAAAACAAGAAAAACTTCATGGATTTCCTGTCTCAGTGAAATCTTTACTTCCTCTAACTCCCACCTTAAAATAATAAAACGATGGCATCATTTAACTGTTATTCCATTTAATAGTATTATATAACTCAAAGCCATTCACTTTCTTTTAGGTAAACTACTTCTGCCTACATTTATTTTCTTTTTTTCTCTCTGCTGGATTTCTGCCAGCTTTCTAACCATTCTTTTTTTTTTTTTTTTCTCATTTAAGTCTGCCATTGCTGCTCAAGTGATCTTTTCTGAACGCAAAGCTAATCCTGTCTTTTGACTACTTAAAGGCCCACCATTGCTCATTCTGGCTTTCAGGTTAAAAATTAACTACTTGGAAAAAAAAAAAAAAGGGGGGATCTAGGCCCTTTGGGGTCTGTGTTGTGTGTATCGCCTCAGCCCTTCATACTGCCCTCTCTTCACATCACTTTCTTTATCTTTGCATACTTTTTCAATTTCTAGACATGGCTGTTCAAATTTAAATAAATAAAACTAAATAAAATTAAAAATCAGTTCCTCAAGTCCTGTTTTGGACAGCACAGATACAGATCATTTCTGTCAATGTACAGGTTATATTAGATAGTGCTGTTCTTGAGTATGTTAAGGTCTTTTTTCCCTATGTTTTTATGCATGTTGCTCTCCTTTCTAAATGTGTAATATGTCCTTCCTTGTTTTGCCTCGCTGTCATTCATCCATTAAGACTTATTTTGGGCGTTATCATTTCTGCAAAACCTTCCATGACACCATCTTTTCCTATCACCTCCAACCCCAAAGTCTGAACGCTTGCCTTTTTCCTTTATATCTGTTGCATTTAAATCCAGGAATCAGTGTTTAATAATGAGAATCTAGCATTTATAAAGTATTGACATTTTGTATAAATTATAATTTTACTCTATAGTTTTATATTAAGTATAAATGGATTTACCACCATGGAAGTAAAGATACATTTAAATGGATTTATTATCTAAATACTGACTGAAGAAGCACTTCATCAGGCATTAGATTCTCATAGGAGCACCGGTACCTGGTGCCAAAAAGGTTGGGGACTGCTGCATTATAATTGTGATCCTAGGAAAAGACAATTCGTATGTTATAGAGGTCAGAGTTATCAGATTTGCTACTTGAATGATAATTGCATACTTTTACTCAGATTTTAAAACATAGGATTGGATCTATCAACTCAAGAATCTGTCTGAAGGTAAATTTACAAGTAGAACAGCCTTGTATCATATGTATTTTCATTAAGAAATTCAGTATTTAATTTGTAGACATCAGGTCAACTTTAATAATTAGCATTATGGTATGCAGAGTGGGGAATGCAGAGAGCATGAGTATGGATACCTGCCCTGAAGTTTATGCTGTGGTTACTTTGTCATCAGCAAGTTTACCTCTGCTCGACTTTAGTTACCCACCACTCCATGTACCTCACCATCACTTGATATGCTACACTTCTATGGTCATAAGTTCAGATATACCACTTTTTGACCAGGATAAGGAAAGGTTAGATTTAGCATTAGTTTAGGCCTTCAGAAGTATTAGTCGGTCAAAGAGAACATCAGAAAGCAAAATATGATTGTTGTTGTTGCTGTTGTTGTTAAAGATTTAAAGTGTTTACCCGGAGCTGGTCTTTTGTACTAGGAAAGGGCGACGGACATATTCTTCTTGCATATTTTTGATAGATTTAGTGACTATTTTCGAAACCTAAGATCTGGATGCATCTTCTAAAAGGAGGTGGGTTTTTTGTTTGGTTTGGGGATTATTAATCTACCTAGAAAAATAAGGCTATCATGGGGTAGATTTTGATGCCAAGTATTAGAATGGCATTTTATGGTTTATGAAAACAATAGATTTTCAAATATATTTCTGGTTTCACATATTCAAATTTAAAAGGTGTAAGTTTAAAAGGTATTAACAGAACCCCACTTTTCTGAACTCATTTGAGTTTAACTGCATGTGGGGTTGGAAAGGCTTCATTGATGGAGCTTACATACTTCAGTTGTGTGGCACAAATAAGTATAGCAGAGATTTAAAGATAAGCAGATATTAATGTGGAATGGTTTAATTAGGGGCGCTTTCTTAGGAGACCTAGGATGTGGAGTCAGGGAAAAGAAGGCATGGAGAAGAACAAAGAATAGAAATAGGCAAAGAGAAAGGAACAAATAGGGTATTTTGGGAATAGAATTGAGACAGGATAACAATAGTAGATGATTGACTAGTGGTGAAATAGGATTGGCTAGGTAAAATAGAATAACCGAAAAAATTATTTTCTTAATCTTTCATTTTTAAAAGTATGTCTTCTTATTTTCCTCTAATTTCTACCTATAAATATAGAAGTTGATTTCACCTGTCAGAGAAGGGACTAGGATTGTCTGATGAACTCTTCCATAAATATCATACTCGTATGAACGTATTACACTGTACTTAGATTTGCCTTCTCATCCTTTTAGTCTCAAAAGCTTCTATACCCTGAAGATAGTTTTTCTGTGTGTACGCTGCATCATGCTTTTGCTTTCAAATCATTGTTCTACCTCTGTACTAAAGGCTCTTTATTTTAAGGATCATGAGATTTTTAGTATGCTGTGAGCATGCGGACAGCTGTCACCTTTCCACATTACAGTCACTGATAACTTTGATACCTGATTTTTAGTCTTCCATCTTTACTCTGAACCCTGACCATTATTCATGGTTGACTTTATTTTGTTTAAGGATAATCTGTCAAATCATCTAACTTCACAGTTCATTTGGTTTTCATTAACGACCTTCACCTTTCTCTGTTTCAAAAACCATCTCATGCCTTATTTTAAAAAATTGGCAAGGTTTATTAAGTAGATTACAGTACTGTGAGTTCTGACACACAAGACGTTGAATAACCAGCTCCTCAACAATTAAGATATAGAATAGTTTTATCATCTCTAAAAGTCGCTTTCGCTTCTTTGCAGTCATCTCCTTACCCAGTACTAGTAACCATTAGTCTGCTCTTCGACTCTGTAGTTTTGCTTTTCTCCCGAGTGTCGTATAAATGCAATCATACAGTATGTGCTTTTGAGTCTGACTTGTTTCACTTAACAATATCCACTTGTGATATATCCATGTTGTTGTATGAATCGGTAGTTTGTTTCTTTTGCTGGGTAGTATTCTATTGCACCATAGTTCGTTTATTTATTCAACAGTGGAAGGACATCAGGTTGATTCCAGTTTGGGATAATCATAAATGAAACTCTATGAACACTTGTGTACATGTTTTTGTGTGAATGTAGTTTTCATTTCTGTTGGGTAAATACTCAGTAGTGGGATTATTTGATCATGTGGTAGTATATATTTAACTTAATAGACATTGTCAAACTGCTTTCCAAAGTTGTGCTATTTTGCATTCATTGTGCAAAAGATTTGAATAGACAGAAAGAATGGCAGTAAGCACATGAAAAAATGATCAACATCACTAATCATCCGGGAAATGCAAATTAAAACTACAGTGAGATATGATGACTGTAGAAAGGTTTTAAAACCATTAGAATGGTTACAAAGAAAAAAAAAGAAACACAATTGACTATTCCAAGTGGTACTGGGGATGCGAAGCTCCACTGTAACTTTCCTGCATGGCTGGCAAGAATATGAAATGATACGATAACTTTTGGAAGTAGTTTGATTTCATAGAAAGCTAAACATAAACCTACCATATTACTCAGCCATATACTATTGATTATTTACACAATAAAAATTAAAACATATATCTGCCAACACCTGAGTGGATAAAAAATTGTAGCATATCAATGAAGTGGAATATACTGGGAAATAAAATTACAAAATAATGATATAGGCAACAGTATGGATAAATCTCAAAATCATTCTACTGAGTGAAAAATATCAGGCCAAAAGAGAGGTAAGAGTCTGTGTTCATGATTCTATGTACAGTAAGATTCTATGTTCTTGAAATTCTAGAAAATATAGACTAGTCGATAAGTGACCAAAAGTATATTAGTGTTTGTGAATGGAGGGGAGAGATGGATTAAAAAAGAACATGAGGATACTTTTAGGAGTGTGAGAAGTATTTATTATCTTGATTGCGGTAATGGCATTATGGGTGGATGCATATGTTAATACTCTTCAAATAGTATATTTTAAACTTGTATAGTTTCCTAAGTACAAACTGCAGAAGAAAAGACCAGTGAATTTAGAAAATAGCAAAGGAGACCATCCAAAATGAAGAACAGTTAGAAAAAGAACTGAAGGAAAAAAGTGGAACAGCTTCCGTGACCTGTGGAACGATATCATATGGTTTAACAATATATAGCTGGAATCTCAGAACAAAAGGAGGCCATAGAAAAATTATTTAGAGTTATCCCAGGCAGAGTACACACAAAAGAAAGCCACCCAAGCTAGGTAATAATCAAATTGCTGAAAGACAGTGATAAAGAGAAAATCTTAGAAACAGCCAGAGAAAAAGACACATGTGCAGAGGAACAAAGAGAAGAAAGACTTGCAACAAGTAGACAATGGAACGACATCTTTCAAGTGCTGGGATTAAAAGCTGTCAACCTAGAATTCTGTACCCAACAAAATATTTTTAAAAAATGAAGACAGATTAATTTTTCCAGGAAAAAAACAATGGTTGAAAGAATTCATTGCTAGCAAACTTTTAGTACAATAAATATTGAAGTAAGTTCTTTTAGCATAAGATCTACACAAAGGGAAAAAAGTGACAGTAAATATGTGGATAAATGTAAGAAATACTTTCTCCTGTTTTAATTTCTTTAAAATAATTGATCTTTTAAAGTAAAAAGTAATATACTGTGGGATTTATTACAGATTTGGATGTAAAATGTATAACCAAGACAGAGGATGGGGGTGGAATATGGGTATACACTGCTTCTATCATTGTATATTGTCATGCTATATATAATGAAGTTAGACTGTGAAAAGCTAAAATGAACGTTATAAATCTTATAGTTAGCACTAAGAATGAAAAGAGATACAGCTAATAAGCTAATAGTGGCAAAAAATAGATAATAAATTCTTATTTAACTCAAAAGAATATTATGGGAGGTAAGAATGGGGAGAAGGAACATATAACAGATGGAACAAATAGGAAACAAGTAAGATTGTAGATATATACTCAGCCATATTGATCATTACATTACATATTAATGGTCTAAACACTTCCATTAAAAAGCAGAAATTTATAGACTGGATAAAGATAGAAGATTCAACTTGTATAATGGCTACAAGAAACTCAATATAAATATAAAGAAAGGTTAAAAGTGAAATGATGGAAAATATATAACAAAAATTCTAATCATAAAAAGTTGGTATGGCTGATATAACATCAGACAAAGTAGACTTTAGACCAAGGAATAGGACTTTCAAACAGGAATAGAATAAAGAGGAACGTTTTTAATAATGATGAGATTCATGTACTGAAGAGACATAACAATATAAAGTATATATGCGCCTAATAACAGCTTCAAAATACGTGACACAGAACCTAAAGGAGAAAGATGAGACAGAAAATTAATAGAAATATAGATGACTTAAAGAACACCATCAATCAAGTAAGCCTAAGTGATATTATAGCACACTCCACCCTGTAACTGCAGATACACATTTTTTTCAAATGTACATGAAATATTCGCTATCATAATAGATCATATACTACCTGTAAACCAAATCTTAATAAATTAAAAATGATCGTAATCTTACCAAATGTTTTATCATCAAAAGAAATTCAGTCAGAATTCAGTAACAAAGACTTCTGGAAAATGCCTAAATATTTGGAAATTAAACAACACATTTATAACTTATGTGTAAAACAAGACATAAGGGAAATTGCAGACAGTTTGAGCTGGGTGAAAATGAAAAGACAGTTTATCAGAATTTATGAGGTAGAACTAAGGTTGTTAGTTAATACGGAGAAGGTTATAGCTTTAAATGCTTTTATTAGAAAAGGGCAAAGGTCATAAATCAATGATTTAGTATCTACCTTAAAAACTTAGAAAAATAAATTTTTCTAAAATAAATGCAAATAAAACAAAAAATGATTAGAAAGAATATAATAAAGATAGGGCAGAAATAAAAAGCATAGAAATGGATGGACAATAGTAAATGTTGTCAAAACCACATGGGATATTTTGAAAAGATCAGTAAAATTGCTAAATTTGGGGCCAGAGTGATCAATGAAACAGGAGAGGAGATACATAAACTAACATCGGAAATGAAAGAGGGATGTCACTACAGATTCTACAGACATTAAAAGGGCAGTAAGAAAATCTTTCGAACAACTTTATGCAAATAAATACTATGACTTATGAGATACAAATTGCCCAAACCGACTCAGTTAATAAATAGATGACAAGAGTAGTTTTCTATTGATTTAAAAAATTGGATTCATAATTTGAACCATACCATAAAGAAAGCTCCCAGGTCTGGTTTCTAGTTAATATTACAATATAGAAACTCAGAAAATGGAAATAAATGATGACTCACTTCCTAGTTTGTTATATGGGGGTTATCCTACCCTGTTACCATAATGAAATAAAGACATTTTCATAGATAGGATACTAAAAATCATTAGTCATCAAGAAATTGCAAATTACAACCACTATGAGTTACCTATACACATTCATTAGAATGGCTGAAATTGAAAGGACAGTGCTGTGTGTTGGTAAGGCTGTGTGTGGTACAGCTCAATCTCTCATATACTACTAGTGGGAATGTAAAAGAGGATAGCCGTTTAGCAAAACAACTGTTTAGTTTCTTAAAATATCAACAACACACCAAAAGAACCTAGCACTCAACCTAGCAATAACACTCTTACATATTTATTCAAGAGAAATGATAACATTTATTCACAAAAAATTACACATGAATGTAGACACTTGCTTTCTTTATAATAGTCACATATTTTAAACCACCCAAATGTCCATCAGCGTGAGAATTGATCAACAGTTTGTCCTATATCTGTATATGGAAATACATCTCAACAATTAAAAGGAAAGAACTATTGATACATGCAACAGCATAAATGAATCTCAAAAACAGTAGAAAAGACAAGTCTAATTTATAATGACAGAAAGTAGATTAGTGTTTCCTTGGGCTTTGGGTTGTTCCAGGGAATTTACTCAAAATGACACAGCTATACCATTTGAGTTGGTGGAAATATATTCTGTCTTGATTATGTTCTTGGCTAAATAAACGTCTTCATTTATGAAAATTTATTGAACTTTATCCTTAAAATGAGTACATAGTATTGTGTAAATTATATCTCTGTAAAGTTGACATTTAAAAAAATCAGAGTTTGTCAGTTGATTATACATAGAGAGAATTCAAGTGAAATATATATAGTGAAAGAAATTAACCAAAATGCAGTTAAGAACAGAGAAAGATGTAAAAGAGAACACAGCATGGAGTATGTAGGTGAGAACGACTTAGAAACTTTTGATCAGAGTCTTAGGGAAGGGTGTTATCATATGCTCATTAAAGGAGGTACTTTAAGTAGAAGGAAAATATTTCTAGATGGATACTCTGAGATGTAAGTAATGAAAAGCAAAGACAGTGGTAAGCATGTGTACAAATATAACAAAAACTATTTAGTGAAGTATACAGAACAATAATGTAAATAGGAAGGAGGTCTAGGTTCTTTCAATATTAAGTCCTGGAAGGGTGGGTAAAGATTTAAACCCATATCCTAATTTCTGGGTTAATCTCAAAAAGAACAGAAATAGAGCATATTTTTCATACTAATAGAGGAAGAACAAAAGTGAATGATAAATATTCAGTCAATTCCAGAGTTTGCAAGAAAGTGAAAAGTAGCAGTATAGAACAAATAGAAATAAAGTAGATAAGGAGTTTAAACTTAAATATCTTAATAACTTTTAAATTTAAGTGACTGAATTCTCACAAAATGTCAGGATGTTTTTTAAAAGATATGTTCTTTAATAATACCTAAAAATTGTAAAGAAATACTTGAAAAAGACATATCATGGAAGCAATAAAAAGTATTTTATAGCTATATAATATTAGACCATATAGCCTAATGCAAAAATCATGACTAGCAATAAAAAGGATCACTTTATAATTATATGGAGTTCTATTCACTAAGAACATAGAACAATTATAAAATTATAAACTCTTAATAATATAGCCTCAAACACATATAAAGCAAAAATTTAAAGAAATAGAAAAGAAATGACAAAGCTACAATTTTATGGAAGATTTTATATATTTTTCCCAAGAATTAATAGATCAAAGAGTCAAAAACAAAACTGCGTAAAGATGATTTAAAGAGCACAATTAACATGTTAATGGAATGAACTAATTAGAATGCTGCATCCAGCAAGTTTAGAGTACATATTCTTTTCAAGCATATGTAGGGAATTTTCAAAAATTGTCTATATCAACCATAAAAACAGTGTCAGAAAATTTCAAAGGATTAAAATCATATTGGGCATTTTCTTTTGACTACAATGTAAGTTACAAATCTGTAAAACGCATACTGTATATATTTGGAAATTAAGAAATATGCTTTTAAAAACCATGAATCAAAAAAGGCATAATGGAAATTATGAAATACTTTGAATAATGAGAAAATATGACATATTGTGCAATGCAGCTAAAAGGCGTAGTTAGGTGGAAATTGATAGCTTTAAATGCATGTATTAGAAAAGAAGAAAGGCTGAGAGGTAATGAACTAAATATCCAATTAAAGAAGGAATAAATAAGAGCAAAATAAACTCAAAATAAAGGACACAAAGAAATAAAAGCAGGAGCAGAAATTAGTGGATGAGAAAACAAATATACATTAGAGAAGATCAAGAAATCAAAATTTTTTAATCTGAAAAAAAACTAATGAACTCGATTGAGAAAAAAGAGAAGGCATAAATAACAAGGAATGAAAAGCAAAACTAATATAACTGCAGATGCTGTTGACATTAGATAGATAAAAACATATAATGAAACATTTTATACAAGTAAATTGGAAAATATAATTGAAATGGGCAGGTTCCCAGAAAACTATAACTAAGAAGGGAATAGAATACCTGAATAGTCCTATGACAGTTTAAGAAATTTGATTGGTAATAAGCACTTTTTAATGACTTTATTCTCAGTTGGCACTCCTGTTATATTCTGCTAAATATTGAAGGAAGTGATCTTATGTTTCCTAATTTTTTTCTAGAGAGTAGAAGAAACATTGAAACTCACTTTTCGAGGGTAGCATATCAAAACCTGATATCAAAACCTGACCTCTAGTACAAAGGAAATTTAGACCAGTCTCATCGGTGAACACAGATACAGAAATTTTAAAGGAACCCTCAGGATAGGAAACCCAGCAAAGATACCTCAGAGAGGCTATACATTTTTGTCCAATATACCACAGAGTGATATCTTAAAATAGTTATTTGCAGTATTATTTTTAGAGCATTGATCTCAATGCTCCAAATATAATTCAGATATCTTCATAATAGATAGAAATTTGGGGTTTGTTCCGTTTGAGGTTTACCCAATATGAAATTCTTTTCTAGAGCATTCTTGAAAACTGTCTCTGGTTGTAGTTCATTCACTTTTCTGCCTGAAATTTCCACTCATAGGAACTAGTACTGAATCATTTCACAAAGATTTTATTAAGTCCATATTTACCAAGTATCATAACTACTTTGTCAAATCTACATCATAAGTTGTAAGATGCTTCATCTCTTCATGTTCTACAGAGTGTTGCCACTTTTTGACTCTGACACACCATTGATTTTAATATGCATCTTGATTTCAGAGATGTTAAAATGTTTTTTAAAGCATCTAATGACTTATGAAATATTTCTGTAGTAGTAGTTCTACTTTATCTTTCATTTTTTCACATCTACCATGTTACCTTTAGTTTTTTCTTCCCTGATTTAAGCATCCTTCAAGTAGTTCCTTTTATTTGTTTCCCAGTTATTTTGCCATCCTTGTCATTTTCCTTTGGATGCCTTGTAGTTTATCAAAAAGCTGCTTAAAATTGAATATAATACAGACTTCAAAAAGAAAATTATTAAATCTTAAAATTTTTATAAACAGAAAGTAGAATAAATACTACATAAATTCATGAATTCCGATTTTGTAAACTTGACTAGATTTTCAGTAATTTTTTAAAAAATAGTTCATACCCATGAACAAATTGTTAGGATTTTTACAAGTAGGTTAAAATTTTATACATCATACTTTTCACAGGAAGAATTTATCTTCATTGACACTCATTTGCTCATTTTTGTAATTGAAGCTAAAGATGCCACCTTTTTTAAGTTAACCTTTTTGTAACAAATACAAACAGGATTATCATACCTATTCTTTCTTCTCTTTACAAAATTATTATAAAAGAAATCTACCTATAATATTTTAACCTGAGAATATTTCTAAATGATGAAAGTGTTTACCTGTTTTAGTAGTAAACATTTGCATTTGAATACTTCAATTTCTTTAAGTCATTTAATTTTTGATAGTCACATGTGACTATTTACCATGTTGTATATTGCCTAGTTCAACTTAATTCAACTAAAGGAAGAATGACACCTCATAGCATGTTAACCTTATAATTTTTTGATTCCTTATAGTTTATATTTTTTTATTGTTGTAAAAATAAGCTTTTTCAGCAGTTAATATACTTTTCTCTCTTTAATAACAGGTTTTGAGAGTATTTTAGAAGGGCTTTATGGACCACGGCTACGAAGAGACCTCAGTTTATTTGAAGGTAATGCTTTTTTTTATTTTTAAATTTTAACCTCATTTAACAGATGAAAAATGGTTGTGCTAAACTAACTTTATGCTAAACATGAAATTGTTTTCTTATTTATTTAGAAAATATTTTTAAATAAAGTTCAAATATTTCTCTCATTGTTACATTATGTTATAATCTTTAAAAAGAAATTAGTACACTGATCAAAATAGAAAATGAAGCTTATTTTTGGCTCAATAGTGAAATTTGATTTTTATTATTTTATACATTATATTCCCTTACTTCTTAAAGACAATTTAAAGGGGTTCAATTAAATAAATATCTCCTGTTGCTTATGATACAGGCAACCAGGAACTCAGATTGTCACTCTGAGAAATCTTGCCATGTGTGTCAAGAGTTTTATATTTATGTATAATCCAGCTTGTTGTTTATTATAGCCTTCTCTTCCAAACAGTCTAGCATAAATCCTGGTGGAAGATTTTGCTATGTGATATAATTGCTGTGATACCATAGTTTATTTGTTTTACTGCTTGCTTGTAAATGTACAGCACTAGGAGAGAACATTTTTGTAGACATCTGAAATTTTATAGTACAGTTCATTTACAAAATGGGCAGTGCTGGTATAGATCTACTTTGATTTTGATTGAATTCTTTCTGAATTATTTTGTGTCTGGTCAGTTTTGTGTGCTAACTCTGTGACCTTCCATTCAACTCTGGTACCTTCCATTCTACTAAGACTCAAGATCTCAGTTGACCTAAAGATCCTTCTCTTTTTTGTATATATAAATCTTTGGAGTCAAGGTAGTTACAGTGATAGCTGGAGCAGTCAAAAGTTTTCTGCTCATTTTTTATTAATGTTGAGCAGGATAATTGAGTTATAAATTGTAGAGCTGAAAGTAGCTATGAAAGATCATTTGTCCCAACCACTCATCTTCAGATGAATGATATCCATGAGGAATATGACTCCAAGGATGGAGACTCCAAAATGTTCCTGTTCTAGTGTTTTATTTTTCTTATGGTTAAGATCTTTCTCAAATATCTCTTAACTTTAACTGTTTCTCACTTTATCGTAGTTTAACACTGAATTAAATATTTTTACCTGATGTATTTATAAGCAATACTGACTAATTTCAGTTTCACTTATTTTTCTGAGCTTAAAAATGATCAAAGGAAAAATCTAAAAACCAAGAATTTAACCTATGCTTGATATTTCTTCAGCCTTCCTTTCCTAACCTGCTGTTCTCATTCATGTCAGAAGTCAACATTATACTTAATTGCCTTCTGGTAAGCGAAGTTGCAAACTGACTTTTAGCCTCTTGCTTCCTCCACTTTATTTATATAGTTATGTATATGATATACTTACTTTCCTTCATAAATTAGTCATTTATTGTACAAAGGGCAGAATGTTCTAAGGAAATAAATGCATGTATTTTATTTTTAGACTAGTACTTTTTTTAGTATATGAGTAACACTTGCTCATTTTAGGAAATTAGAAAATACAAATAAGCTGAAAAGAAAAAAATTAGTCCCATGACCTACAGATAACCTTTAACATTTTATATAAATGTAAAATATATGTTTGCATATATTCTTTTATTAATGTAGTATATACTGTGTATACAGTATGTACACGTTTATGACTACTGTCACAAGTATGTCATTTGGGTATATAAAGTTCTCGATCAGTTCTTAATGGCTGCACATTATTTCATTGTGGATCTATTATAATTAATTTAATTTAATACTCCATTGCTGTATATCTTATTCCATTTATTTTTTAAATTCTGATAGATCTTGTACTTTATATCCTCTTTTGTGCTTTTTTTGATGGGAGGATTTATAAAATTAGCTAAGGTTCAGAACTCAATCTTTTTCTCACACATACACATATACTTACTTTATTGCACTTTCTCACCCCAAATGTTCTAACTTTTCTCCAAATTTCTTAGGTAAATTTTTTTCCCCTTTTTCTTGCTTTTTTGAATTAAAAAAATTTGCTTCTAATCAAAGTTATAAGCTTAAGAGTGACAATATTAATTATAGTAATAAATCTGTGTACAAGGATGAAGACAGCCATATGTTTTGAAGGAAAATTACACTAGTGCTATCAAACTGTAGAGCCTTTTGAAAAGGCATGTAGATGCTATCTATTATAGACATCTCCAACTTCTTTTTTATCCTCTTTTAAATAAATGTTTCCTTTGTTGTTACCAGTGTTAAAAGTGGTTTAATATTTAGATACTAGGACTACAAGTGTAGGTATTTCTCAGTATACATATCTGTGCAGGATTAGTTTGCTTTGTTTATGTTTTTAGATAAATCATTGGTAATCTGAACCCTTCTTCAAAACTCAGGAACCAAAAAATTGGATAGCAAAGGATTCTTGTATGTCGTTTTAAATTTTTAATTATAAAATTAAATGCATAGTATTTAAATTTCATAATACATTTAAGTTAAGTGGACTGCATAGCAAACCTACTGTTTGTGTGAAAAAATATATTATAAATTTCATACTGCAACCTTGAAAATCAACTTTGGCACACAGCGTTTATAAGACTTTTGAAACATATATTAGTGTTTTGAGAAGTTTATATTTTAATTCTTGAATTCGATTCAGAACAACCTCCAGATGGAATGGTTTTGAAAAAAAGCTTTTGAGTGCTGCTAATTTATAATTTGTTGGAAACAAAACAGAAGTCCTTGCTTTCTGTCTTCTTTGGTCTGTTCTCATGACATTTTGTCCCTTTGAGGAAACATAACTGTTATTTCTTTTTGAGGTAAAGTCTCCAAAGAAACTTTGGATGTCATAAACTTCGCAATTTTATGTACTCCCAGAAAGATTCCTTGTATTCTGTCTCTCTTTCTCCTCCATCTCCCCAAAACTCACTTTTCCTGTTGACTTTTAGTTCATCCTTTTTCATGTCTTATTGATGAGCCAGTTTCTTTTATCCATGAGCTCATCTGATTTACTTGCCCTGACTATGGATATATACAAAAATATGAAAAGAGTAAGTAAGCCTGTGTAAACTAGTTCATAAAATCCCTACTTGGTTTTTCTGTATTCACTTTTCAAAGGGAGATTGTATCTGAGGTCTGCAAGCTTTAGCATGTGAGCCAAATCCAGCCCATTGACTACTTTTGAATGGACTGTGAGCTAAGAATGGTTTTCACATTTTTAAATCAAAATCAAAAGATTAATATTTTGTGACATGTGAAGATTATATGATCAAATTTAATTATCCAGTTGATAAAGTTTTATTAGAAACAGCCTCTCATTTATTAACATATTGTCTATGGCTGCTTTTGTGCTTCAACAGTAGAGTTGAATGGTTGTGTAAAGAGACTGCATGGCCTCCCAAAACTATCTGGGAGGCCATGCAGTCTACTGTCTGGTGATTTATAGGAAAAGTTTGCTGACCCCTGACTTACCACTGACTGGAATTTAGTATTTTTGGCTTAATATCTTTTTTTCCAACTGTTAACACTATGATGATGGAGACAACAAAACCACTTTTTAATGAGATTTATTGGATGGAACATTTGGAGTACTTAGTTTGTGTTAGGAACTGTGATTAGCGATGTTCGTACTGGAAACTCATTCACATAGCATCAAGTCAAAAGTCAGTAGTTTTCTAATATGAGTTAATGATTAAGACCAGAGAATCGAATGCTATTTTATAGTTATTTACATAAGTTATATTATTAGCTCTTACAATGTGTACTCGAAGACTTATCTGAATGTATTCATTGTGGTGTTTAAAATGCCAAAATTATAGAAACAGGCTTAAGTATCCAACAATAGGATGTTGATTGAATAAGTTACAATACATCGCTTTGATGGGCTATGTTTATCTTTTAAAAATGATTTAGAAGTATATTTGAGCATGGGAAATATTTGCAGTAAATAAGCTTGTGTATAATATATCCTGATTTTTAAAATAAATAGTATTTTTAGAGCAGTTTTAAATTTACAGGAAAATCGAGTACAAATACAAAGAGTTCCCCCCTCCCACTTTAGGTTCCTTCATATTAATGTCATTCATTAGTGTGGTGCATTTGTTGCAATTGATGAACTAACATTGATGCATTATTATTAACTAAAGCCCTCATAATTTACATTAGGTTCACTCTGTGTGTTGTACCTAATGTGGGTTTTGCCTAATGCATAGTGTCACATATCCACCATTACAGCATCATACACAGTAGTTTTACTGCCCTAAAAATTACCTGTATTCCACCTTTTCAGTCCTCTCCCCTGTCCCCAAACCATGTCAAACACTGATCTTTTTACTGTTTTTTAGTTTCCAGAATGTCATATAGTTAGAATCATACATACAATATTGAACCCATTCAGATTCACTTCTTTCACTGAACAATATGCATTTAAAGTTCCTCTACATATTCATGGCTTCACAGCTCATTTGTTTTTATTGCTGAATATTATTGCCCTGTATAGATGTCCCACAGTTTGCTTACTCCATTCACCTATTTGAAAGACATCTTGGTCACTTTCAAGTTTGGGCAATTATTAATAAAGTGGCTATATTTGTATGCAAGTTTTTGTGTGGACATAAGTTTTCAACTAATTTAAGTAAATACTGAGGAGCATCATTGCTAGATTGAATGGGAGGACTATGTTTAGCTTTGTAAAAAACTGCCAGACTGTCTTCAACAGTGGCTATGCTATTTTGTGTTCCCACAAGCAATTTAAGTTGCTCTTACTCTACATCTTCACTAGCATTTGATGTTGTCAGTGTTTTAGACTATTCATTCTATTAGGTGTATAGTAGTATCTTGTCTTAATTCGTAGTTCTATAGTAGAATATGATATTGATACCTTTTCATATGCTTATTTGCTCTCTGCCTATCATCTTGGGTAACATGTTCAGACAGGTTTTGGTATTTGGGTAATGATGGAATCATACAATGAGTGGGAAAATATTTCCTTTGCTTCTATTTTCTGGAGCAGATTGTAGAGAAACCATCTGGGCTGGCACTTTCTGTTTTGGAAGGTTATCAATGATTTAATTTTTTAATAGAAATAGGCCAATTGACTTTATTTTTTTCTTTTGTGAGATTTGGTAGATTGTGTCTTTCAAGGAATTCATCCATTTCATCTACAGTTATCAAATTTGTGGGCAACTAATGTTCGCAATTTTTTTTATTATTCTTTCTTTAAAAATTTTATTATTAGTTTCAAGTATATAGTACATTGGTTCGAAATTTATATGCTTTATAAAACGATCCCCCTTATTGCTCTTTATCTTCTCTGGCTCTCCACCTAGCCAGTCCATTAATGCTGACTGCATTCTGAATGCCATGTTCCCCATCCCCATGACCATCTATCAGCTACTAATTTGTACTTCTTTAACCCTTCACCCTTTCCTCTCAGCCCCCCAAACCCTCTCCCCTCTGGCCGTCACCAGATTGTCCTCTATATTTGTGAGTCTGTTCTTGATTAGTTTGTTCTTTTTATTCCTTAGAGTCTACATATAAATGAAATCATACGGTATTTATCTTTTTCTGTCTGACTTATATCACCCAGCATAATAACCTCTAAGTCCATCCATGTCGTTGTGAATGGTAGGATTTCATTTTTTTTTAATGGCTGAGTAATACTCCATAACTTCTTTATCCAATCGTCCGTTGATGGGCATTTAGGTTGTTTCCAGATCTTGGCTGTTGTAAATTGTGCTGCCATAAACGTAGGGGTGCATAGATCTTTACAAATTATTGTTTTGGTTTTCTTTGGATAAATACCCAGAAGTGCAATTGTTGGGTCAAAAGGTATATCCATTTTAAATTTTTTGAGAAACCTTCAGACTGTTTTCCACATTGGCTGTACCAGTTTGCAGTCCCACCAACAGTTTATGAGAGTTCTCTTTTCTCCACATCCTTGCCAACACTTGTTCTTTGATTTATTGATGATAGCCATTCTGACAGGTGTGAGGTGATATCTCAGTGTGAATTTAATTTGCATTTCTCTGATGACCTTGAGCATCTTTTCATATGTTTATTGGCCATCTGTATTTTCTCTATTCAGATCTGCTGCCCATTTTTTAATTGGATTGTTTGTTTTTTTATTGTTGAGTTGAATAAGTTCTTTATATATTGTGGATGTTAACTTCTTACCAGATGCTTCATAAGCAAGTATCTTCTCTCATTCAGCTGGTTCTCTTTTTGTTTTGTTGATGGTTTCCTTTGCTGTGTAAAAACTTTGTAGTTTGATGTAGTCCCTTTTGTTTATTTTTTCTTTTTTTTCCCTTGCCCAAGGAGATATGTCCGGAAATAAATTACTAGTAGCAATAGCAGAGAAATTACTACCTATTTTTTTTCTAGAAATTATATGATTTTGGGTCCTACATTTGTCTTTAATCCATTTTGAGTCTATTCTTTTATATGGCATAAGAAGGTGGTCCAGTTTCTTTTTTTTTTTTTATGTATTTGTCCAATTTTTGCAGCAGCATTTATTGAAGAGACTGTCTTTACCTCACTGTATATTCTTTCATTCTTTGTCATATATTAAGTGAGCACATAAATGTGGATTTATTTCTGGGCTCTCTATTCTGTTCCATTGATCAGTATATCTGTTTTTAATGCCAGTACCATGCTGTTTTGATTACTGTAGCCTTGAAGTAGAGTTTGATATCAGGTAGTGTGGTACCTCCAATTTTGTTCTTCTTTCTCAAGATTGCTGTGGCTATTTGGGGTCAGAATTATTTATTCTAGCTCTCTGAAAAATGCCATTGGTATTTTGATAAGGATTGCGTTGAATCTATAGATTGCTTTGGGTAGTATGTCCATTTTAATGATTCTTCCTACCCATGAGCATGGTATATGCTTCTATTTATTTGTATTTTCTTCAATTTCTTTTTTCAGTGACTTATCATTTTCTGAGAACAGGTCTTTTACCTCCTTAGTTAATTTGATTCCCAGGTATTTTATTGTTTTTGATGCAACTGTAAATGGGATTGTTTCCTTAATTTCTCTTTCTAATATTTCATCATTGGTGTATAAAAATGCCACTGACTTCTGAATATTAATTTTGTATCCTGCTACTTTATTGAATTCATTGACCTTGAATTTCATGACCTTCATGAAAAATCTAGTTCAGTATTTTTTTTTTTAACTTTTCAATGGGCTTTGTCTTTGGGAACATCGAATTTCCTTCCATGGTTAAGGGGTACTGAAGAGAATGAAAACATTCAAAAGAAGTGTGATCGTTTAAAATGAAATAAAAGTAACATGTATGGGGCTTATTAGGTGTTTTGTATATGTTTTTATACAACTTTTACTACAGCCTTAAGCTACAATGATTATTATCTTCATTTTACAGATAAGGAAATTGAAGCTCAGAGAAAGTAACTCGCCCAAGGCAACATCTAGAATGTGGAAAGCCCATAGTTCAGTACTAAGGATTTCTAATTTCAAAGTCTGTTATCTTTCTAAGATAGACTAGGTAAAATGGTTGGAGAGAGATTTTGTCAGTCATTTGCTATCAGTTTTCATTGTGACATTGCCTTTTATTAATAAGACAGTTTCTATAAAGCACTTTTTGAGTTTATACCTTCATGCATTAAAATTTCAAAACAAGAGGCAACTTATTTTAGAAGAATATCTGATTCATTAATTCATTTCAAATTTTGAGAGATAAAATGAATACATTTTATTGTAGTGTTTATTTAATTTTCATGACATGAAAAGATAACCTGGATAGAGGGAGAAATCTGGCCAACAGTTGATTTTCCAAAATTTATTTTCCTGTATATAAAAAATATATCCTACCATAGTTTATTTGGATTCAAAATTAGAAAGTAATTATTAAATGTTTGCAAGTAAAGTTGTAGATTTTCGAACCCAGCACAATTTAATGACATTTATGTAAACATTGATTATTCATTGTTATTTATTTAACTCTGTAGGCATTTATTTTAATTAACATTTCCTCGAAGGACTTCAGAAATAAATGAGGATAATCTCAGCATGCCCAATTTTATCTTATAACTGGTAATTGTTTTTATTAATCCAAAGTTGTCCTTTGAGTCAACATATTTATCAAACTTCATGAAACTTCACAATGATTTTCAAAAATATTCCTTCTATAGGCCTAACAGCTACTTTTAAAAACCTCAAGGCTTTTCTTATTCTCTATTCATGAGTTCATAATTAAAAAAAAAAAACAGTTAAGATTTCATTGATCTATCAAAATTATGTTATAGTTGGCACACGAGTCAAGGATTTGCTACAGTAATGCTACATAACAAAATAGTTCCAAAATCTATTTCATGCTTATGAGTGATCTGATTCACTGGTCTCCAGGCTGTGGATGAGGATCACATCTCCTCATGATTCCAGGTCACAGACTGAAGGAGTAATGACTATATGAGGCAATTTCTCACCTTGGATGGTGAAAGCTCAAGAGAACTGGGGGCAAAATACTTGAGGACTGTGTTTGTAACTGATTGTATAACAGATTATTTTAGTTTTTGTATATATGTAATATAATATATATATATATATGTTTTTTGCTGCACCCGTGCTGTTGATTGCTAAATGTAATAGTCTGATCATGATACTGAGTAAATTTGTCTTTATAAAAAAAAGAGAGAGAACTGGGGGAACTTGCTATGCCCTTTAAGGCCTCAGCTTGGAATAGTTTACTGTTACTTCTCCCATATTCATTAGAACTCGGCCTCTCTAGTAAGAGACACTGAATGATCCTACATTTAAGAGTGTGAATGTGTGATTCTCTTTCAGTGACAGAGTGGAAGGTTGAAAAAATTATAAATGTACATAGCTGCATTTCTTGGTTTTTAATTGTACAGATTGAATAAATTTTTTGATCTCTCAGGTTTACAAAATTTTTTCAATCTGTTGGTTTACAAAAAAAGATCAATATTCTTAAGCAGATATTAAAATTATCTGTTTTCTGCAAACTAAACTTATTAAATATGCTTGTTAGTATAGGATTTAAAAAATAGACCAATGATTCCACCTTGTTAATAGTAAGCTTTTGTGTGGTGTTTGTAGTTTGTATTTTCATGTTTTTCATTTGATCCACAAATAAGTTAGGTGACAGGATCCTTATTTTGTAGGTGTGGAAATTAAAACAAACACTTCGTGGCTTGATGAGGTTACAACTAGTAAGTTCCATCCACATTTTTGGAAACTTCAAATACTGTTATCTTTCCATTACTCTATTCTGGATCTCATGTTTCAATTCCCTGCCCTTGCCAAGTTTAGTTTAGGTAAATATTAGCAATACTTCTGGACCACTGCCAAAGTCAAAGGAAGGTATTACCAAGCTCTGTATCCAACAAATTTTATTATCTTCTATTCTGGCCCTATGTCTGGATAGATGTAGGAGTATCCTAGGGGCTTATTCTAACTCATATTTATTCCTTATCATTTCACAAGGATAAGCTTATTTTCTGTGTGTAGCAGAAACATGTATTAAACTTCATATATATTTCAAAATTATGAGAGAAAATTACTGTGGTACACGATTGCTTTTCAAATTAGTCCCAGTGTAGCTGCCGCAGATGGTAATGGTTTTATGGTTTGAGGTTCTACATATGCATTTATTTGGGAAAAGAAATTGGGGGGAGTTACTGTTGCAGTGAGTAAGTTTGAAAAATCACTGTCTATACCAAGTATAGTTGGGATGGCAGTATGTTATACCTTCATAAAATGCCTTCATTAGAAAATATTTTCCACAAATACTAATATATGTTACAGTAGCTGTATTATAAAGAACATGCTTCAGAAAAAAAAAATCCATGTTTTATGTAGAATAATATAATTTGTTACCTGCTTTTTGTTCTAACTTTCAACAAAATCTTTAAACAAGGTAATAAAAAAATCTACTCTGACTTTTTAGTTATGGATTTCTATTTTTTTTCTTGGACAGCATTCCATTTTCTCAAATCTGTAGGCTTTTCTGATGCTTTACTCCATTTCTCTGTTTTATGTTGTCTTTCATGATACGCACATTTATCCTCTCTCCCATATCTCTCTGTTCTGATTTCTTTCATAGTGAAAATAAAAAATTAATAGACAGTAATAAATTGAACCTTTCCGAAGACTTAGATGATACTTTAAACCCTATTGTTGGAAAATTAATTTATAACCAGCTCATTGTTCTTGCTGCTTTGTCCCATAATAGTAGAAAATTACTCTCCTCACAGCCTTCTCTGTTTATTTTTTTCTAGGTGTCATCAGTTTAATTTCAAAGTTAGGCCTTTTCCCCTTATTGTTAGTAGTTAGTTTTTTTATATGAGCCTTTGCTCTGGAGAGTGGTAATTTTATTTGTTTTAATAAAGTTAGTGTATTTAATGAATATTTTTCCCTCTTTTAAAGACTGTGAACCAGAAGAACTGACTGACTGGTCTATGGATGAAAAATGTTCATTTTGTAACCTACAGAGAGAAGCAGTCAGTGTAAGTTTTAGTGCTATGAAATTATTTTTAAACTAATTGCACAATTGTTAACACAGTTTTTTAAACTTAATTTGTTCTGAAAATTTGTGACTTAAGTAGAATTTAAATACTTGATTTTGGGAATGAGAAATTAAAGTCTTATGTTGGAAGTCTAACATTTAGCTTAAATTGCTGATGGAAATCCCAAAACACTCATCCTTTTTGCTTACTTCACATTTCTGTCTTATAGCTCCCTGACTCATGAAGTTCAGTTCAGATCTGTTTTGTATTTATGTAGACAAGAGTGAGCTTAGAGGTTTGGTTTGGTCTGAAACCACCCTACAGTTTGATTTTTAAGTAATCAGTTGGAAGATAATGTGGCATTACTTTTTAGCTTTTCACTTTCTCTTGAAGTCTTTTTGGATATCATAATTATCTCCTGTGTAAAGGATTAAATATTTAGCGTCTACTGTAAACAGGGCATAAACTAGACAAGCAGCATCTTCTTGTACGGTGGGAAGTTCTAATTCTTTATGTACTCTTGTGAGAGGGCTGAGAAGAAATTGAGAAGTCAAGAACCTGTACCGATTTTGGTCAGATTTAGTAGGTAAACATATCTGCTTGGTTGTTAAAACTCATTGCTGGCATGCCATATAGTGAATTTTTTCAGCAATATATTTTATTTGCTCTTCCCCTTTTTTTAACTATAGTTTTGCTAAGGAATAAAGCTAATTTGGCCCTCTGTCAGAGCTAAATTTTGTTTTTCCTCCTGTTCTAAGTTTTATGTTTTTTATATAATTTGATACATTTAAAAGGTAGAACAAATAAACATTTAGAGAATTTTTTGCCATTTTTAAGGAGATTTCCCAAATTTAAATAAAAAGTGATATTGTTATGTTGTTTTCTTATAATTTTAGGATTGTATACCATCTCTTGATTCTTCACAGTCAACACCAACGGAGGAACTATCATCTCAGGGCCAGTCCAACACTGAAAAGATTGAATGCCAAGCAGAAAATTACCTAAATGCACTCTTTCGAAAGAAAGGTAATATTGGTACACTTTGTCATTTAAAATTTGCAAGAGATCTAAAATGTTTGACTTTTTCTCACACACACGTTTTTGAATTTCAATCTCTATTCCATTCTTAATTATTTCTCTTCATCCTTAGTTTTTCTCCATATTTTGGTAACAGTAGGATTCTCAGTTGCTGTGGAGCTAGTCTTCTATTATGTGTTCCTTTTCAATATTCTATTTTCAAATCTCTCCCTGACTTTATCATACATTTTCCTTATCTACTATAGACAGATGAGTTTTTTTTTTTTATACTTCTGGTCTTCCTTATTTTGTTGCTATTTTCAAGACTTCAAAAATTCTTTCATGTTCAATAAATGATAGATACATTATATTACAAAGCTATTAGAAATGTATCATTTATCAGCCAGGTTGGAGTATATTTGCTGGCTTGCCATTTCAGTGTTTCTTTGGTGGCTTGAATATGCTTACTTAACATTAATATTGTCAGTGTTCTTTTTTGCTTTGTGTCTATCTAAACTATTTAAACCAATGAGACTTGTTTCACTTGTTACCTTACTAGATACACATGTATCAGGCAGAAGTAGTCTTTACATCTTAGTTACTTGGAAAAATATAGAACTATAGAACCTTCCTTTTTTTGTTCTTTTCCATTTCTGTAGTAGTAGAGTGTCTTAATTTTTACCACGTCAACCCTTGGCACAAGTCATGGTGTAGAGGAATGTGAGGTAGAAGGGGGATCATCTTACCTCCCAACTTTCAGAAATTGAGAAAAACATTACTGTATTCTCATCTAGGTATTGACTCTGTTTTACTCCTCTTTGGAATTAGGCAGCATCAGATATTTTATGTTAAATTGTTAACTTTTAGGTTTTAATCAATAATATTGAAAATAGTCCTCATCTTTAAGAAGGGAGGCTTTTGTTTAGTCTGAAGTGTTATGAATTCTTTTATGTGTTGAAATATGAGAATTGTCTGATTAGAAGAATCATTAATATATTAAAAGGCCTAAAGTTAAGAACTATATTTTTTAAGTACAGGAGACTGAAAATCCTTTTCCGTGTTACTGAGGTACTTGGTGTTGAGAAATTGGCATTATCTTTAAAAATTTTTTTTAAATTTCTAACTGAACCAATATTAGAAATATTTTACATACTTTCTTAAGAATTTATAACATTAATTTAGAAAATTTTATTCTGCCAATGTATTTACACTTATAAGAAGAATAATGTTATCAGACATATTATTAAGAGAACTAGAGGAAATGTATGCATTTACAACCATGCACACAGTGTCTCACTCATCTTAGAACTCATTACTCAGTCTCCTTTGAGTAATTTGTAATGGTAGCTGGAGTTATCGGTATAGTAATCTTTAATTTGTGATAGTATGGAGTTAACTGCTCCATTGCCCTGTTAAGAGTAATCAGTAAAAACTTGATACTATTTCAGCTGATTCAAGCATCTGGGTCTACAAGAGATCTCCTACCAGTGATTGGGTGAGTTCACAGATATTTAGTGACCTCTCCATTTGGAGATTTCTTGGTTTTCTTCAAAGGACCTTTGAAGGATCACAGAGTTTTTAAATGAAAGATGCTTATTTTTACTTTACTTCAGGTCTTGTATTTGTTAATTTCTTTGTATTCCATTATCACTTTCCAGATTTAATTAAACATAAGGATTTTTCTGCTTGTTTACTTGGGCTTGTTTTCATTGTTTGTTTTTTAATTTTCTTTGTATAGAATCATTTTAGAGATTTCCAATATGGTCTGACTAGGATGAGGCTAGAGTAATGATAGTTTATAAATGGTCCTAACTTTTGTATTTGGTTGGTTAGTCCTACTATTAAGTCTACTTTGAAATAAAAGACAAAATAATGTATTTTTAAAGACAGGTAATATGTCTGAGTCTTTGGAGTATCAAATAAAATGTTGATAAAACATCTTGGTGAAGCTTTTATTTGATTCCTGAAAATCCCCCAAACTTGGCCATTTTTACGAATTCAGGCTATTAGTAACATTAGTGTTATCAATATTTTAAATCTGTTACTAGTTTGAGGAGCATATGCATGTTGAACATCTTGCCAAAACAGAAAGACATATTTTAATATCTTTATTGTACCTTGTTTATTATCTTTTCTAACTATGGTCTTGGGGATGATGATAATAATTATAAGTTATTATTATAAAAAACTCACAACTTAGGTTAATGATAATAATGATCGATGTCATCAGTTAGGATTGAGCATGAAGCTCTTTTTGTGCTTTGTATCATTTAATCCCAAAACAATGTCAAGAGGCAGGTATTGTTATCTTTTTAACAGGTAGAGACAGTGAAGTCAGAGAAGTTAAGTGTCTTTTAGTTCTGAGTTATGAACATTTGAGTCCTCAAGAAGAAATTTTAACAGGTAAAAGATGTTCTGTATATGTACTAAGGAGAAAAGCATTCTTTTAAGTACTAAGTAGAAAAACTATTCTCTACTGCTTAGCAGCCTAGAGCTGGAATTATTTTACTTGAATTAGGCATCTAGAGAGGACCTATGGAAATGTTCTGTATTTCTCATAGGTTTCCATTTTTTTCTTTATATGAACTGTAAACAGTTTTAGTGATTAGTTCCCTTATACTATGTAATGATAGATTGAAGTAAATTTATTAAACTAAGTACATTTTGGATGATCCCTTATAATTAGAGGCTAGTCAAAAATATTAGCTGTAAATACATAGCTGTAAAACTTTAAACCTGATTGTAGTCTTTCTGCAAATTTAAGACAGCCTAACATACGAATTTGGGTGTTATTAGAATCTCAAGACTAGGGCCTTTTAAGGGAAAAAGAAAACTTTTAATGGTCAAGAAAATTAACCAAGTACTGAAATATTTCATGTGTCTTGAACTAAAATGAAAAGAGAAAGGGGAATGTGTTTCTTTTTTTCAGCTATTTTTTCCAGATATTTTTTATATATTGTATTTTTATGTATGAAAAACTGCAGAATTAAAAAACACTGAGTTATGAGCCAGCCACCAAATCAGTCTACCATCTCAACTCTTATAAAAGGTTGAAGTTCTGTCTTGTCATAATTTCGAGTCTGATATTTTTAGATTCTTATTCTCACACAAAGATCGTTTTTTTAAATGCAATTTTTGTTAAACACGCTCTAACATATGAGCTTTCCTCTCTGTCTCATTTAATATGACATAGTTAAAATTCCGTTCTAAATAATTACCTGTTCTCTATGGCACTTTGGTACCTCAGTAGCTGATTAAATTCTTTCTAATTTCTCTTACTAAGGTATAAGAAGTCCAGGATTCTAGTAGAGAGTTTGATCAAATACTGTACTTGTGAAATATGATAAATTAGTTTTATAAATTACCATCTCACCATTTTTAGCTTACATATCAACAGTCAGCTACAGTTTACTATCTGCTTTTGTCTAGTTGTATATTTTATCCACAGCTTGTACAAACTGTTTTATAAAGTTTATCTATTGATTAGAACTCATCAGTTTGCTAGTACTAAGTAGCAATCATCCCCTGCTTTTCTCCATATTAATTTATATTATTATGCGCATGTCTTTTCCCCCTTAAAGTTTTTTGAGTGAAGTCTTCTAAAATGTTTATATCCTTAGTAGAAGGGGAAAGCATAAGCTTTACCATTGAACAGATATGGATTCAAATCTTGCCCCATCATATATTAGTTATGTGCTTCTGACAAACTACCCCTTTTATGATTTAGTTTTCTCATATACAGAAGAAGCTTAATAATTATAGATGCTTATACTTTGTTGTCTACCCTCATCCACCAAAAAATAGTTTTATTAAAACTGAAGATATTAGTTTAGATTTTATTGTTTTAATCATTGATTGGCATACTGTGTGTTCACTAGTAGCTTCTGGTAAAAAAAAAAAAAAAAGTATAGGCTGTGGAGTTAAACCTACATGTGTTGCTTCTTTTTTCTCCCTCATTAAATAGCTGCAATGTCGGTCAAGTTACTTAACTTAGTGGTATTGTAATACTGTGAAGATTAATATAATGTAAATAAAACATTTAGTGCCATATATGCTCATTATCTGGTTTGCATCCTGAGTGATGGGCCACATATTGTAGTTTATGTGGCCCAGTTAAATGGATATACATATTCTACTATGTAGTTTTATTTGAATTAAGTCTGGAAAATAGATAAATGGCTTTAAAAAGATTCTATCAATGACAAACCTTCCTCCAAGTATATGCTATGCTTTGAGATGTTTGGCTCATAATAAGAATGTGACTGTAATTTATAAATAATATATACTTAAAGATAAATTCTCAATTTCGTTAATTGATGAATGTTCAACAGAATTTGAAGAACTCTGTTCTAAAGATATATTTTAGAGATTGACTGATTCTTCAAAGTCTGGAATTGATGAGCAACTCATAGAAAATATTTAATTGCTAGAAGGTCTAATAGGGACAGTTGTGGTCACAGGAGCGTTGGACTTTTGCTTTAACAAAGCTAGAAGATTCACAGAGACAGTGGTCTGGTCATGGCTTTAAAGAGACAAAAAACGTGGGGAGCAGGAAGGGTAAGGAGGGGCAAAATGATTTACAAGTAAAAGAGGAAAGCAAGTCTGTATCCTTTTTTAAGGAAAACCTTATAGGTAATTCATTACATTAAGCTGTGGTAGGCCATGGCTTCTATTAAAACCTAAAGTAGGCTGTAGGAAATGAAACTTGGAAGTATGACTGGAGTCCAGCAGGAGTTCCCTTTCATGATAATGGTACAAATTCTTATGATAACATGGTTATAGCCCCCTTATTGTCTGTCCACCCCCCCGCCCCCCCCCCCCAAAAAAAACCCTGAAGTATTATAAAGGCAGAGATCCTGTGGTTCTGTGTTCTCTATGTTTCCGTGGTCTGGCAGATCTCCCACTCAGTATGAGCAGTTGAGACCATCAAATATGTGGAATAAAAAGAGGCTTTAGGAAGCCCATGTCCACTCATTTGATCCTTGATTTCGTATTTATCCCTCCAGCGCATGTTAAGGAATGACATAGTAAACCAAAGTGAAAGCAACAAAAGCAATATCTAAGTCTTCATTCTTGTCTGCTTTTGAACCAGCTAACTCATAAGACTGCCAGGAAAAAAAATCTTTCTCTAATAATTCCTTTCATGACTTTCAGTAACCTTTGGTGTGAGTGTGAGAAAGGAATATTTTCTCATTTTTGTTTACGTTTACTTTGTAAATTAAAAAAAAAAAAAGATTAGCTTATTGCTCAGTTGTTACTTCAGTTTTTATTCCCTTTAAGAGTGAAGAATCATTTATTTATGAAATTTACTGAGTTACCTTGTTGTGGTACCATGGTAGATCGCCGAAAAGGCGAGGAAGATACAGTGCTGTCTCCAGGAGGGACACAGGCATGTTATAGTAGGATAGAGTGGAGATGCAATACAGAGTAGTTTGTGTGCTCTTGATTCTCTTGGCTTCTGTACGCAGGAATGTTGAAATTGAAGACCAAATGAGCCTCAAGATATTCCTCCAAGAAGTATATAATCTTTACCTTGTATCCTTTCATACTGTAGCGCTACCTCCTAGAGAGCAAAAAACATGTATTCTTTCTCAATGTGTCTTTATTATCCTGAACAAGTATTATATTAGAATCTTGATAATTGATTTTTAATAACTTATAACAATGAAAGGTGATCTTTAGGTTAAATATAGTTCTGTGCCTCTATAGCTGTCCCCTTATTTTTTTAGATGAACAACTTTTTAAAAAAATACTTCTTAGTAACTTATTTGCATTTTGTTAAGAGTCTCATTCCACTTAAAATTAAAAGTAATAAAGTAAGAAAGCAACATTTGCGGGGGGGTCTTCTATGGCTTTTTTCAGTAGGCAAGAAAAGAGCAATATTAGTCTTGCTAGTTGAGTATTAAGCCTCACTCCTCAATTTACCTTTCTGCCTGTTACTGTAGCAGGTAGATATTCTAAATGATCTTGTCATGCCAGAGAACAGTACATTTAAGTCCTATAGTAGTCCATGGTAGTCCTTATCAAACTTAATTGATTTAGAATAGAGTTTTTAACCTTATTTGGGTTTTACTCTATTGTTAAAGCATTAGATTTTCTTGGGTAGGGAGTCTCTCTTTTTTTTTTTTTTTTAACACTTTTACTTTGTTTTCCATCTGTTCCCAGGAATGCCCCAGCTTTAGCAGATCTATAAAAGCTTGTCTGGAGATGTTGGTATCTGAGTGCCACATCGGTTACAGTGGGTATGTTCTACAAGCACAGTGGGTATGTTCTACAAGCACTGTGCCTCTCTCAGCCACAATTCCTCCACAGTGTCCTCTGGACCAATAACTCCTAAGCTCTGTTGAAGGAGGCTGTGAAAGCAATTAGCCATCATCTAAACAACTACTTTGTTGGGTCAGAGTGGACTACTTAATAGCAAGTGCCATAGCTGCTGAGGAGACAAAAAAAAAAAAAAAAAGACAGCCTATCATGGGAAATGTTTCAGCATTCCAAATAATTTCTACTCAGATTTTTACCACAACACAAACTATTGTGTAGAGAGCATAGAGATAACGTATCTTGAGTAACTCATCTGACGGCATCCCTGTAAGAGGAAAATGGTTTACCCATCCTGTTGAGAGGCGTAATGAATTGTTTCATGTCTCTAAGGTAGCAGTTAGGTCAGCTGAAAGGCTTGTCCCATTATTATTCATCTGTTCTGACCCTGGCTTGCATGGCAGAATATAAAAGTAGATGGTATAAGAAGTGGAAGCTGGGCGAAGCAGGGTATGAGTGGAATGTCTGGTACGTAGAATGATATTGTATTGACAGTCTATGGTTTTGGTGGTTATGAAGTGATTCCTGATGGGGATAGTTTTTTTTTTAAATTAGTTTAATACAGTTGTGATTTATTTCATTTTTCTGAAAACATTCAGAAACCTCTTCTGAACCTTTTCTCTCTTTGCTTAACATGCCATTCTCTGTCTGAACTTCTCTTTTGTTCTACTTAGCAATTGTAAGAAATGAAGCAGTGGGTATAGTATTTTATCATTGCAATTTAAAAATATCATATGCTATTTTGCTGCTATAGTGTCCATGATATTGTTTCACATTAATTTTACTTCCTAGCTTAGGAGTTTTTAACCTGGGATATTCCCCAGCAAGTTCGTGGGTAGGATTTTCTTGAGTCCATGAACTTGACAACAAACAACAGTTTTAGTAATATCTTTTCTAGCAATAAATGTCATACATATTTTCATCATATTATATCTTAAATTATTGTTTACATTCTCACTTTGAAATTATGATAGATATTAGACTTAACTACTAGATTTTATATTTTAATGCATTAAGAAAAAAGCAGAAATATTACCGTATCTTAATTAAATATATTTTTGACAGTTATATTTCAATATAGTTGGTTTCTTTTTGTAATCCAACATATTTGTACATTGAAAACATGATTCTGAGAAGGAGCCCATAGTTTTCATCACACAACCAAAGGAGTCTTTGCATGAAAAGGATAAAGAATCCTATCTACCTCCTTTACTATTTGATCTTCAATCGTCCCCCAAATGTTATACGTGAAGGACTCTGTCTTTAGAATTTATATATACGTATATATGTATATTTATATACATATATGTAATTCTCCCTCCTCCCCACCCCCATGATGAGCCACACAACCTCTCTCCAAGTTCCTTGCTATTTTCAAGACATCTCCACATGTATATTGCAGGAGGAATTTTAAGTTCAGTGAATCTTAACCTAAACTTACTGTCCTTTTTAAATGTTCTTTTCCCTCCTATGTTCCCGATTAATTAGTGCCACTGACACTTTCCCACTCACACAGGATTAAAGTGGAAGAATCATTATTTTTTGTTCTCTCTTACTACCTCTTCTGAAAGGGGTTATTAGTAAGTCGCTAGGGATTGTTAATGAGGCTGCTATGAACATTTTTACACTTTTTGGACATCTTTTTCATTTCTGTTAGGAAAATCCATAGGAGTAGAATTGCTGGGTCACAGTGTCAATGTATATTTAAAACGTGTTAGAAACTGCCAAAGCATCTTCCAAATTTTTTCATTTCACGGAATCATTGGAAATATATGAGAGTTCCAGTTGCTCCAGATCTGTCAGGAACTACCGTTACCAGTTTTTGCTACTAGCTAATTACATTAGGTGTGAAATGGCATCTCATTTTCCTTTAAATCGCATTTCCTTGATAACTAATATATTGAGTGCTTATTCAGGTTCTTATAGGCAGTTTCTATATCTTCTTTTTTAAAGAACCTGTTCAGGTCATTTGCCCATTTTTAGCTGGTTTGTTTGCTTTCTATTGTTGATTCGTATGTGTTCTTTGTAAATTTTGAATACAAATTCTTTATCAGATTATTTACTAATGTTTTGTGTTTGTCGAATAGTGTTTTAACCTTGTTTAAATGCCTTTATACTTATACCTCCTAATTCTTTCAGCCTTGTGAAGTTGAAGGTACATTTCTCATACCCTCCATGAGGTAGCGAAAGAAACTAGACACAGAGACGAAACTGAGCTAAGACTAAGATAACTAAGAAAATGTAGAGAGGATCTCTGAAAAGTTGAGAAAGGCTTGCCAACTTTACTTTTTTGAGGTGGGCTTTACAAACGGTCGTATATTTTAAAAGTTTTATCTAACCAGTTAAGCTTTAAACATATTTACAAAATCAAATAAAATTGTATTCCCAAGATCATTATTAAATCTATAAAAAGTATTCATTTGTAATATCCCGGTAGTCCAGTAGAGGGCCGGAAATTTGAAGTTATAGGGTTAAAGCCTTTTTTTAAAATTCTGCTACAAAAAATAAATAAGCTCATTCAAAGATGATATCAAACTTCTAAATATGTGGCAATTTATAAATGTAAGGCCCACGTTAAATGACCTTCCTGGCAGCTTCAGTGCTAGATCTAAAACTAGACCAGATTTTGTTCACTTTATCACTCTAGTTCGTTTGGTTGAGAAATATGTAGCTAGACTTATCATTGAATAAATTAGTAATTAATATAATAACTCAGGAATTTCCTTTGTTTTTTTTAGGAATATCCATTTTATATGGCTTAGCCGTACTTCTTAATTGTGGGGCAAGAATGTGTGCTGCTGTTTGTTTTCTGGTGTTCTGAGTGTTATATTTGTTAGTATGTTTTTCCTGGAGAATGATGAAAAAAAGGAGAAGAAATCTAAGTCTGTAATGTTTTCCATTTGTTGCTTGTCTCACAGGAAATTTTTGATAAAATAAGAGTGAAGTCGTTAATAAAAATCTGTTATTTTTTTTAATCTGAGAAATTCAATTAGCCATGTTTTTATATTCTGTTCTTATAAATGCTTTTAAATGTTAGATATACTAATACTACTCTTTCTATTGATAACTCATCTTTTTCTGATAATATAGTACAGTAATTACAGAAGATAACATTTGTTTATTAATAGCTCTTTTTAAATGTTTTTTTCTCCAGTTGTTTGGTATAGAATAGATGCTAGAGTTTGTTTTGTTGAAATATGTGTGGCCTGGACGTATATTCTTTACAGCATGCTAGGAAAACATTTGCCATAGTGTGTTGGTAAAATTTGTCTGAAATTTTTAAAACTATTAGAATGTTATCCCAGAGAGAGCATGGTTAGATTTGGCATTAAGAAGTAGGCACAAGGAAAGAGACCCCACCTAAAATGAGAGTGAATACCTCCAGTATGTTCAGGGAGATTAAAAGGGCATCGAATGTAAGTCATTTCATAAATTCTTTAACCTTACATGTAAATTATATGATTATAACATTTATATAATGAATTATGAAATTATTACAAGATAATATAAACTGACTCATGCATACTATGTTAGTTTGTAATATACATTTGTTGAATTTAATCTCTTTAATCTACTGTGTCTACTTCTGCTGGTGGTAATTGGGAACCTTCTATTGATACTGTATGTGAGTAAAGGTTTGGAGTTGGGGGAAACTAGAATCTTCTTTTCTAATTAAGTTATTACACCACTCCTCCTAATCAAATAGAGACATTTCATTCATATGACTCCTGAGAGTTGGTCACAGTAGAATTAGAAACATATGTACAAAAAAGGAATGGGGTGGGTCAAGTTTTTCTCCCCAATTTTCTTATAAAATATAGGTCTTCCTCTATATTTGAACTCATTATCTGAACTCAAGAATTGAATAAACACAGATAAATTTTCAAATAAATCTCTTGTTATTGAAAACTCAAGTATAAAATAGATTCACATACTGCAATATCCCTTGCTACCTAAACTTGCTCTTCAAATTATGTGAATTCAAAAACCAAATAAATTTGAATAAGGAGTGATACTTGCGCCACTGTTTTTGTAAGTCAGACCATGTGGTCTGATAGAAAGAGTAGACTCTAGGAGATCGGAAACTGGTGTTCTAAGCTCTGCCACTATCTGTCTTGATCTCTCAAGATTTTTGTTTCCTTTTCTGTAAAATTACAATGTTGGATTAGATTCTGACTCTCAGCCTGGCGTGTCCTGAAGTCTAGTGGTCCTGCAAGCTGGTAAAAGTTCAGAAGCAGTTGTGACATTACAGAAAGCCAGAAAAATTCATGTTTACTTTCAGCAAAACTATAAACCAAACAAAAAATTTCTTTATATTTGGTTCAAATTGCTGTTTCTTCGTAAAATTTGCCAGGCAAAACAACTTCCCTCTTATTGGCAAGTCTTTGAATTAAATTTAATAGGGACTTAAATTATGAAACATTGAGAATCTTTGTGTTGAATATTGTCTAATAAGGTATATTTCTCAAGGTGTAGGTGACCATAGTTTTCTCTTACAAACTAAGATTACTACATTTATTTCCAGACAAATCAGAATCTGTCAGTGGCTATATTTTTGTATTGCCTAGTAATGTGAAGTAGACTTTCAGGGGATTCACTTCCAAGATTGGTTTTCAGTCATTGTGTACTTAGACTTCACTTTGTTTCTGTTGTTTCAAAACTACAGTTAAACCATGTTCTAAAAATTAGTTGACTAATTCATTGGGAACTCTGAGTAGTACTTTTTCTTGGAAATAAATGTTAAATAGTAATTCTCCAGTGTACAGAAGTCTATAACGGTAATTAAAGGCTAATATACTTCTTTGTAGTACTATTTCAGCCACATGCTGCCATCGTTTTGTTCTACAGGACTGAATTCTAAATTTGGAAAAATAAGAATACATGTAACTCTTCTTTCCAGATACTTCTTTGATTCTTTCCTTTCTTCTACCCCTTCTCTCCTATCCCCACCAAAGTGGCAGTATATATAGTATTTGGTCTTCATCAATGGATAAAGTACGTAATACCCAGGTACCTGCATTAGATAACTTTAAGATGATATAAAATAAAAATATGGGGGAAGAGATTGTTTTTTATAAGTGCTACCTCATTTTTTTCTCTCTAAAACGGCATATTTAGTATGTCAGTTTGAATGCCAGTGGGTGGATAAGCAATAGCTGGTTGGTGGGTATTAACCGGTTTCACCCTCTGTTTTTTTCAGAAAGACATAATACTCTTTTTGTGTCCCAGCTTGAGGAGGAAAGGAATTTTAAAATGCCTTAATGCCACACTTAGTGAACGCTTTTAGCCTATGGAGAAAGACAATTTACTAATGAGATACTTGTTCCCTAGTAGTCAAGAAATGTCAGATGGATGTGCTATGTAGTTGTCAAAATGTGAGTTGGAATTTGGTTTTTAAATAGCTTAATATAACACCTTTTTTATTTACCCATAATGTAGAATTACCGTTGCTCTGTAATTCTTCAGATCTGCTTTCTTAGATTTCTATGATTATTTACCTACTTATGGAATAATATAATTTGCATCTAAACTTAGTTGTCTGTAACTCATCTTTTTTTCAAAAGCACAAAGCATATTATTCATTAACGAATAAATAAACTCTCAGAGCATATATCGACATCAAAACTAAGCATTATGAATTATACAGTGTATCTTGTAATTCTTTATTCTAAAGGATCTCTGGTGCCATCTACTGAATAGTTTTCTTAAAAGAAGAAAAGTATGTGAAGTCAAATGAATTTTTCACTTACTCTGACTTTTTTTGTTTTGTTTTTTGCATCAGTAGAAGGTTTTTTAGAACAATTTTAGGTTTACAAGAAAACTAGGCAGGAAGTGCAGAGCATTCCCACACACTTGTCTTCCCCCCTCAGTTTTCCCTATTATTAACATCTTTCATGGGTGTGTTACATTTGTTACAATTGATGGATTATTGTCGATACATTAAATAAAGCCCATAATTTACATTAGATTCACTTCGTTGTACAGTTGTGTGTTTTGCCAAATGTACAGTTTCATGTATCCACCATTATATTGTCAAACATATTAGTTTTGCTGCCTTAAAAATCTCCTGTACTTTACCTAGTCATTCCTTCACCCCTTGCCCCCAACCTGTGTCAAACACTGATCTTTCTACTGTCTCCATAGTTTTGTTTTGTTCTGGAATGTCATACAGTTGGAGTCACACAGTATGCGGCCTTTTTGGATTCACTTCTTTCGCGGAGCAATATGTGTCTTTTTGTGGCTTGATAGCTCATTTCTTTTTATTACTGAATAATATTCCATGCTATGGATATACTATAGTTTATCTATTCATTTATTTAAGGACACCTTGATTGCTTCTAATTTATAGCAATTATAAATAAAGTTTCTATAAATATTCATGGATTTATAAATGGACATAAGTTTTCAACTCATTTGGGTAAATACCTAGGAGTGCAATTCCTGGATCCTCTGGTAAGGCTGTTGAGCTTTATAAGAAACTGTCATGTTGTCTTCCAGTGTGGCTGTACCATTTTACAACCCACAAAAAGTAAATGAGAATTCTGATTGCTCCCATGCTCATCATCATATGCTGTGTCAGTGTTTTGGATTTCAGCCACTCTAATAGTTGTGTGGTGGTATCTCGTTTTAATTTGCAATTCCTTAATGACATATATTGAGCATCTTTTCATATGCTTATTTGCTAATAGTTCCATTGACCTCTTAGTCTGTTCTTTGTTCAGCACCATACAGTCTTGATTACTGTAGCTTCATAGTAAGTCTTGAGGTTAGTAATGTCAGTTCTCCAATTTGGTTCTTTTTTGCTATTGTATTGGCTAGTCTTTGTTCTCTGCTTTTCTATATAAACTTTAGAAGCAATTTGTCAATATCCACAAAATAACTTAGGATTGCATGGAATCTATAGATCAAATTAGGAAGAATTGACATCTTAACAATTTTGAGGTCTTATCCATGAGCATGGACTTTCCCTCCATTTATTTTATCCTTCTGTGATTTCTTTTATCAGTTATACAGTTTTCCTCATATAGATCTTGTACATACTTTGTTAGATTTATACCTAAGTAATTCATCTTTCAGGGTGCTAATGTGAATGATATCATGTTTTAAATTTCAAATTCCACTGGTTCATTGGTGGTACATAGGAAAATGATTGACTTTTACATATTAACTTTGTATCCTGCAACCTGGCTATATATAGGTGCTTATTAGCTCCAGGAATTGTTTTGTTGATTCTTTTGGATTTTCTACATAGACGGTTATATCATCTGCAAACAAAGAGTTTTATTTTTTTCTTCCCAATCTGTATACTTTTTGTTTCCTTTTGGAGGGGTCGGAGGAGCTTACTACATTACCTAGGGCTTTCATTATGATGTTGGTTAGGAGTGGTAAGAGGGGACATCCTTACCTTGTTTCTGATCTTAGGGAGGAAGCATCTAGTTTTACCCTTAAATAAGATGTTAGCTATAGGGCTTTTTGTAGATGTTCTTTATCAAGTCAAGTAAGTTCCCTTTTGTTCCTATTTTGTTAAGAATTTTTATTATGAATGGATATTGGATTTTGTGAAATGTATTTTCTGCATCAGTTGAGGTGATCATATAATTTTTCTTCTTTAGCCTATTGATGTGATGGATTACATTGATTTTGAATGTTGGATAAGCTTTATATACCTGGGATATATCCCATTTGGTCATTGTGTATAATTCTTATACATTGTCGGATTCGATTTGCTAATTCGTATTCCGTTGAGAATTTTTCCATCTATGTTCATGAGAGATATCTATGACTTCTCCCTTGTAATGTCTTTGTCTGCCTTTTGTATTAGGGCAATGCTGACCTTAGAATCAGTTAGTAAATATTCCCACTACTTCTATTCTCTGAAAAAGATTATAGGGAATTGGTATAATTTCTTCCTTAAATGTTTGGCAGAATTTACCAATGAAACCATCTGGGCTAGTACTTTCTGCTTTGAAAGGTTATTAATTATTGATTCAGTTTCTTAACAGATACGAATCTATGCAGGTTATATATTTCTTCTTGCTTGAGTTTGGTAAATTGTATCTTTCAAAGAATTGGTCAATTTTATGTAAGTTACCAAATTTGTGGATATAAAAACTTTTTAGTAATATTCCTTTATTAGCCTTTTAATGTCCATGAGATCAATAGTGATGGCTCTTCCTTTATCTCTATATTTGTAATTTGTATTTTCCTTCTTTTTCTTGGTATCCTGGCTACGGGTTATCAATTTTATTAATCTTTCCAAGAATCAGCTGATTCTAATTTTTAAAAAGACATAGAATATAAACTGGATTCCTTATTCTTAAAGTCCTCTTATGCCATCTACTAAATTTTTTTTTTTTAGGAAGAAAAAAATTCTGAAAGTATTTCATGGATTTTTTTTCTTAATATCCTAAATTGTTGCCATAAGCTTTTTAGCCCTCATTTAACATTGTAACTTAGAGACATATTAAAAAGATAACAGAGAAGTGCTTTTTTCCAAGGTAACTGTGCCCCAAAGAGAGTTTTACTGTGGATATTTAGCTATCTTTACCCTTTTCTGTGAGAATTCAACACCAAGCTATTGGGAATTGTTATGGGGATTATGACAGTATTGAAAAAGCATTAGGTCTTTTGCTTATTATTCTACATTTAGACTCAAATTTTTTTCCATAGGGTTAGAACTGCCCAGAATGGTCCCAGAGGAAGTTTAAATGCCTCACTATATCATCGAACTTCAAAGGTTATTGAAAGTAGATCTCATAAATCACTTTAGTATATTTAAATTGTCTAAAGAGATCATTCTGAATCTTAACATGAATTATGTCTTTTAAAAATAAGGCATATGAATAATCTGGTTTTTAAACAAATAACTAAAGAAGTATTTATTTTGAAAATTTACACGATTAATTACAAATAACCTTTGATATGACAGGGAACTTTATAACCAAAGAATATTTGTGGGTTTTTTGTTTGTTTGTTTCTGGATATGTAGAAGATTAGAAATATGAAACACTAGTTAAAGAAACAATGAAAAATTCTAGGTTAAAAAAAAAATCTAAAGTAGAGAAAATTAATGTTTATACCTATGCAAAAGGAAAAAATCTCCCCTAGTAATTTTTAGCCATTGACTAGTTGTCACAGGGTATAGGAATCTGAATTCATACTAATTCATAAATCTAGAATTTGATTTTAAATCATCTTGGGTTGGAAGCAACTCAGGTGTCCATGAACAGGTGAGTGGATAGGCAAAATTTGATGTATACATACAATGGGATATTATTTAGTTTGAAAAAGGAAGGAAATTCCAATATGTGTTACAGCATGAATGAACTTTAAGGACATTATGCTAAGTGAAATAAGCCAGTCACAAAAAGACCAATACTGTATGATTCTACTTACATGAGGTATTTGGAGTAGTCAGAATCATAGAGACTGAAAATAGAACTGTGGTGACCTGGAGCAAAGGGGGATGAGAGGTTATTATTTAATGGGTATAGAGTTTCAGTTTTACAAGATGAAAAGTGTTATAGAGTTGGATGGTGGTGATGGGTGATGGTTGCACAATATTACAAATATATATAGTATCACTGAACTATACATGTAAAATGGTTAAGATGGTAAATTTCATGTGCTATTTTAGCACAATTAAAAAAAAAATGTTTTTAATCATCTAGGTTGGTAGCTTCTCCAGGTACTTAGCAGAATGAAAGGCATAGGCTATCTTAACATGTCCAAAACTTAATTCTCAAAATAGTCTCAAATATAAGTTCTTAAAAATATGAGCTCATTCTCCCCAAATAAACAGATCATAAAATCCAGAAGCAGACATTGTGTGCAATAGTTGTCAGGTCAAAACTATTTTTTTAAAATAATTGTAAAATGTTCTTTGCCACTTTTGCCACTGTCGACATTTGCAGTAATGGTACAAAAGTGATGTTGGTTAAAATTGCTAGTGCCTTAGTATGAATGAAGCCAATGGCAGTAAACTACACTCAGTAGTCCTTGTGTTCTTCAGCATTACACACATTGTAGTAAAAAAGGACATTTTTTACTACATCATCAAGGGCATTCTTAACATATTATTTTATGAGTATGATATGACCTAGACAAAAGTCTCATGTAGTTTACACACAACTACAGAGCATTCTAACATCTGTACAAACAGAATTCTACACTATAGTAAGAAAATAATACATCATGGTCAAGTGATAATTGTCCAGTACTACAAGAATTGTTATTTTCGGAAATCCATTAATGTAATTCACCTTTTAAAGTAAGGAAGAACAAAAAAATTCAATTCATCTCCACTGATGCTGTAAAAACCTTTGGCAAAATTTAACATGTGTTCCTGATCAAAATATTCAGTTAAAAAGGAATTGATGCATATTTCTTTAATGTGGTAAAACATATACCATAGTTTTAAATACAGCATAACAATATGGAAACACTGACAGCATTCTCACTAAAATTAGAACAATACAGGATTGTCATCTGTCCCAATATTTAACATTGTTTTAGAGGTTTAGGCTTGTGTGATTAGACAAGAGAAAACTGTTTTAGATTCATAAGAATTGGAAAAGAATACAACCAGTTCTCTTTGCAAATGATAATAGAAAACCAAGAGCATCGATAATAAAACTAATTCAAATGGTAAAAAAATTGAGTGAAGTATCAAGATATAAAATGAACAGTCAATGACTTTCATGTACACATAATACGATGATAGAATGCCATTTTCAAAAGTAAATTGCATACAATTTCAGTTTTCCGTAAGTTAACATATAAATTTAATATTTCTTTAGAAAGTCGCCCTCCTTCCCCCATACTTGGAGCTAGCATATGGAAAAATATACATGCAAAAATAGGTTTTTTAAAAGTATGTTACTGGCTCTTGCAGTTATTAATACCTCTATGATTAAAACTGTAGTACTGTCACCTAAATGGACATGCAAACTTACTGAGAAATAGACCCACATACCCAGGGAAATTCATGTGTGATGTAAGTGGTATTTCAGATCATTGGGAAATGGTGAACTATTCAAAAAATGATTCTGGGATAACTAGAAAACCAACTGGAAAAAGATAAAATTAGATGCATACCTCATAGGTACACTAGAATAAATTTCAAGTTGGATAAGAGATTTAAATAGAAAATAATGTAACCATGTACATACTAGGAGAAAATAACGGCACATTCTTTTGTAACCTGATACATTCTGTGATGTAAAGTCCAGATGCAACAAATTAAAATATTGACTACATTTTAAAATATTCATTTATATTAAGGAAAAAATGATTTGTCCAACAAGAAAGCCCCATAGTCAAAGTTGAAAGACAAACACAAATTGAGAGAAAATACTTGCAACGTATATTACAAAGTTAATTTCCCTGTTACATAAGGAATTTTTTTTTTTTAATTAAGAGGGAAAAAAAGGCCAAACACCCAATAGAAAAATGGTCAATAAGCATTAAAAGAGTATTACACACACACACACACACACACACACACACACACACACACACACACACACACAAGTAAGATATTCAGATGGCCTTTAAACTTATAATAGAACTGCAAATTAAAACACTACTGAGATTTCTTTCAGTAGATTGGCAGCAATTTTAAAGCCTGACAGCACTCTGTAAGGGAACCTCTGGGAAAGTCACTTTTATCCATTGCTGTGGGGAGTACAAAAACGATACATTCCCTACAAAAATATATTAGGCAACATCTATTAAAACTACATATGTATTTACCCTTTGATCCAATAATCCCACTTTTTTAGAACATACCTGGAGATACCTGTTTAACAACATGAAAATAGGTATGTACAAAATCGATCATTGCAGCATTATTTATAATAGCAAAATATTAGAAATCACATGCTCATTCATAGGAGACAGGTTGACTAGTCTGTGATAGAAACATACAGTGGATTACCATGGAGCTAGAGAATAGAATAAAGAACATCTCTATGAACTGATAAAAGTGATTCTCTTGCTATATATATTTTAAGTGAAAAAAGCAAGAGGAATAAAAAAGTATATTAACTTTTAAGAAAGAAGAGGAAAGAAGAAGAATATATGAATCTATTTTCTTATTTTTACACAAATAACACAAAAAGATAAACTAGAACTAATGAAATTGGTTATTTTGAGAGGTAGGAAAATAAAGAAAACTAAGTGGAACTTCTCTAAGTTTTAGATAGTTTTGACTTACGAGACACATTAATTAAAATAATAATAAAATTAAATCAACAAGGATGGGAAAGGGAACCTTGTAATTGAGTACAAACCAACAAAACAAATGAACTTAACTGTATATCATATTGATAATACAGAACACAGGAAAAAACAATTCTGTACTCAGTAAGATATATTTTAAGAATAAACATTTTTCAGTAGTGGTGTCGGTTTAGTAGTTCCGAGAGTTTTTACTGTCACAGAAGGGAATCAAAATATAGAATGAAGGAAGAAAAAGAGCCCTGCATTAAGGGTATCAGTGTGAACTCATGATTTTAATATGTATTTATTTGTGTGCGTGTGTGGCATTTTTTAGCTTTACCTACTACTGTAAGATGCTAAAAGCAATGACATTACAGTAGCAATGACCACGATTAGCATCCAGGCGTTGATACCTAAGTAGCAGTCCCTACCACATGAAGGAAAATTAAGATGTTTGGAATATTGGTTGATTCCAAGTCAGGGACAGGGAAATTAAAAGTAGACATAGAATATCTTTTTATATGCCCCCCGAATAAGGAAGTTCTCAAAAACAAGACTAAGGGTTTCACTGGCTAAATTTGGAACAATTATTTATTTATACAATATATTGTATATTAAAAGTGAATAATGATGCCACAGATAATAACATATTGAATAGCAAGGAATAGACTATGTGTTTATAGTGATAAAAACAAAGCAATAATAACTGACCCCCGCCCCCCCCCAAAAAACGGGGAAGGTAGCAGAAGAGAAGGCATTTTTTCCTATAATTATGCTACATAAAAATAGAAAATGAACAATGAAATAACAAAATTACCATTTTGCAACCATTAATATAACAGTCGATTCTGGCAGGAATTACCTGATGCTAAAACCACTGGGTAAATAAAAAATTGTTGGGAAACAGGATAATCGTATTAACGTATTATTCCACAGAGCACTGATTACAGAGGAGAAAAGGTAACTTTACAATGGAGATATTTGTTGGATACCACCTCAAGGCAAGTGATCAACAATATTACTAATATTGGGACAAACTGATATAATACACCAAGGAGGCATATTACCTATGTACTATTTCTGTCAAAAATAATTAACCAGAATCTAAATCATGAGGAATCCAACCCAAATTGTGGGACATACTACAAAATAAACGGCAAGAAAGTCAAGAACAGGCAAGAAGAAAGATTAGAGACACGTGATAATTAAATACAGCATGTGATCCTTGATTGTATCATGAGATAGGGGAAAGAAAAGTTATAAAGGACATGATTGGGAAAGTTGGGGACATTATTGTTTGTGTTAACTTTCTTAAAAGGAGTAATGGCATTATAGTTATGTATAGTATTGTTCTTATTTCTTATTACTCAAGTATTTAGGGTTAGAGCTTCATGATATCTGCATTACTTTCAAGTGCATCACTCATAAATAACCTGTGTGCTTATGAATGTATATGTAAATCAGATGACACAAAATGTCAATAGTTGTTGAATCTATACAGGTAAAATTTTATGGAAGTACATTGTATTTAAACTTTTCTGTAGATAGAAATTTTTAGAAATAAATTATTTGAGGGAAAATAAAAGGCAAGGGCAAGAACTGTATACTATAAATGGTTCCATGGGACTTCGCTTTCCTTTTTTCCTTTCATTATATCATTATCTGCACTAGTATGATACTTGTCATTAGATGATATCGATGTACGTTGGAGTTCTTCATGTTCTGTAAAGTGCTGTATCATTGTTAATTGTTGTTAATACAGCTATCGAATATAGAGAGAAGGGGATGGAGATGGGAAAGAAGATAACAAAACTACCTCCATCCTGGCCTTTAAAATTTTTTGTTAGATTAGTCAGTTGTATTTTCTAAGTTAATAGTCTCATAGCAGATACAACCTGAACAATTATTCTTAGATGCATTCCAAAAGCAGCTGTCTTTGGTAAATATTAGTGTTATATGCTACCTATCAGTATGGGAAAATATTAAATAAAGCTGTGAATACAAAGAATTTAGAATCAATTGGTCTCTGGTAATTCACATCACTCCCATATGCAAAATGCACTCACCGCTACCTGGAGACCTCCAAAAGTCTTATTACAATGTCATCTGAAAGTCTTCATTCTTATTATTTAACTCACATCCAGGTGCAAGTGAGGCTCCAAGGGTGTAGTTCTTTAAGTATAGCACTTCAGGTACAGTTCCCAATGGTGGGACAGACTTAGAGAAACCACTGTAAACACTCCTGTTCAAAACTGGGGAAAATGGGAGGCACACAGGGGTTACTGTTCCACAGCAATTCTGAAATCCAACTGGGCAGATGTTGGAAGTTCTTTGATTAGATCTTAAGGCCTGGAAGTAATTCTTTTTGGTTCTTGAATCGGTCCTTTTGGATCTTCCCTCTTGACTCTAGGTTTCACTTTCTGAGTTATTTTTCCTTCCTATTTTTCTCTTATTTGAGATATAATTCACTTTTTTACTATATTTTATTTGCTATGTTTTATTATATTTTATTTACTATAAAATACACCTTTTTAAAGTATGCAGTTCAGTGGTTTTTAGTATACTCATTCACAAGTTTGGCAACCATCACCGCTGATTCTAGAACATTTTCATCACCCTAAAGAAGAGACCCGTTAACAGATTAGCACTCACTCCTCATCCTTCCCCTACCGTCCTCCAGGCTTTGGCGACCACTAATCTACTTTCTGTCTCTACAGATTTGCCAGTTTTAGACATTTCGTATTAATGGAATCATATGATGTGCAGCCTTCTTTTATCATAATGTTTTTGAGGTTCATCCTTGTTGTAGCATGTATCAGTTCATTTTTTATGATTGAATAATACTCTACTGTGTGGATATACCACCTTTTATTCATTCACCTGTTGACATTCATTTGATTTGTTTCTACTTTTTGACTATTACGAATAATGCTGCTGTGAACATTCATGCACCCTTTTTTGTTTGGACATATGTTCTTCCGTTTTCTTGGGTATATTCCTAGGAGTGGAATTTGCTGGGTCTTAGAGTAATTCTATGTCTACATTTTTGAAGAACTGCCAGTGTGTTCAAAGTGGCTGTGCCATTGGGCATTTCCTCCAGCAGTGTATAGGGTTCTTATTTTCTTCACATCCTTACTAGCACTTGTTATATGCATTTCTTATCATAATGCTCCTTCTAGATGTGGAGCAGCATCTCATTGGAGTTTTGATTTGCATTTCCCTAATAACTGATGATGTTAAACATCTTGTCATGTGCTTATAGGCCATTAGAAGTATTTGTTTTGGAGAAATGTCTACTCATATCATTTCCCATTTTTTATTAGGCATTTGTCTTTCTATTGTTGAGTCGTAAGAGTTCTTTTATACTGTGGACACTAGACCCTTATCAGAGATATGGTTTATAAATATTTACTCGCATTGTTTGGACTGTCTTTTCACAACTTCATAGTGTCCTTTAAAGTCCAGTATACTTGTTTTTTTTCTTTTGTTACTTGTACTTTTAATGTCAAATCTAAGGAATCATTACTTTAATCCAAGGTCATATTTACACATATGTTCTCTTCTAAGATTTTTATAGTTTTAGCTCCTATATTTAGGTCTTTAATCCCTTTTGAGTTAATTATAACATATGATATGAGATAGAGGTCCAGCTTCATTATTTTGCTTGTAAATATCTAGTTTTCTCAGCTCCTTTTGTTGAAAAGACTGTTCTTCTCCCCGCCCCCTCCTCCACCCCCCCACCCCCCTTGAATTGTCTTAGTACTCTTATCAAAAATAAATTGACTATAGATATCAGGGATATTTTGCAGCTCAGTTCTACTCTGTTGATCTATACGACTCTCCTTAATGCCAGTAAAACCCAGTGTTGATTAATGTACTTTATAGTAAGTTCCTAAATCAGGAAGTACTAATCCTCCAATTTAGTTCTTCTTTTTCTAGGTTTTTGTATGTGTGTGGCTAATCTGGATTCTTTTCTGTTCCATGTGCATTTTAGGATTAGCTTGCCAATTTCTACAAAATGTCAGCTGAGATCTTAATAGAAATTGTGTTGAATCTTTTGATCTATTTGGGGAGTATTACCATCTTAAACAACATTGAGTCTTTCAGTTCACTAACACAGGATGTATTTCTATTTAGGTTGTATTTATGTTTTATAATTTTCAGTGTACAAGATTTTATACTCCCTTTGTTAAATTTATAAGTATTTTATTCTTTGTGATGCTGTTGTAAATGGAATTATTTTTTTAATTATTTCATTTTGGAATTGTTTATTACCAGTGTATAGAAATAAGATTGATTTCTGTGTATTGGTATGATATCCTTTAACCTTGCTGGACTTATTAGCTATAAAGATTTTTTTTGTGTGTAGATTTCTTAGAAATTTTGTATACAAGATTATGTATGCTTTTTCCTCTCCAATCCAAATGCCTTTTATTTATTTTTTCTTGCCTAATTATTGCCCTGGCTAGAACCTCCAGTACATGTTAAATAGAAGTGGTAAGAGTATTTATCATTGTCTTGTTTCTGATCTTAAGGTGGAAGCTTTTGATCGTCACCATTAAGTGTGATAAAAGCTCTGTAAATTTTTCATAGATGCCCTTTCTTAAATTGAGGTAATTTCCCTCTATTCCTAGCTTGTTCAGTGTTTTTATCATGAAAGGGTATTGGATTTGTCAAGTACTTTTCTACATCTATGGAAATTATTATGTTGGGGTTTTTTATTAATACGTTGTATTACACTGATTGGTTCTAATATATTGGACTAACCTTGCATTCCTGGGATAAATCTCACATGGTTTTGGTGTATTATCCTTTTTTGTATGTTGATGGGTTCTGTTTCATAGTATATTGTTCAGGATTTTTATGTCTGTTCCTAATGGGTAATTTTCATTTGGTTGAGTAGTTTTCTTTTCATGTAATTTTTTTGTCCGGTTTTGTTATCAGGCTAATATTGGCCTCTAATATTGTCCTCAAAGAATGAGTTGAGAAGTTGCTTTCTCTTTTCTTTTTTAGAGTTTGTGAAGGATTCGTGTTAATTCTTCTTTAAATGTCTGTTAGTATTCATCAGTAAATCTGTCTGCTCCTGGGCTTTTCTTTGTGGAAGGATTTTGGTTACTAATTCATTCATTCAGTCTAGCCAAGGGTTTATAAATTTTTTTATCCTTTCAAAGAAGTGACTTTTGGTTTCATTGACCTTCTCTGTTTTCTCTTCTCTATTTTATTTTTTTCTGCTTAACCTTTACTCTTTTCTTTATGCTTGTTTTGGGTTTAGTTTTTAATTAATTTTCTCCAAAGTTGAAAGGTTAAGCTATTGGGTCATTGATTTGAAAATGTTTGTATGTGTTTACAGGTATAAATTGTCTTCTAAGTACTGCTTTAGCTGCATATCATACTTTTTGCTACTTTGTGTTTTCCTTTTCATTCAGTTTTTAGTGTATTCTAATATCCCTTGTCATCCTATCTTTTACCTATTAAATGTTTACAGGTTTTTTTCACATTTGTTAATTTCTCTACTTTTGTTATTGATTCCTTGTCTCATTTCTTTGATGATGGAGAACATACTTTGTATGTTTTTAGTCTTTTTAAATTAATCGAAACTTGTTTTATGGCCTAACATATGGTGTGTCTTGGTGAATTTCTTTATGCAGTTGACAGAAATATATATTCCCCTGTTTGGGGGAAGAGTGCTCTCTGTGTTGTCTGTTAGGTATAGTTGGTTTGTATATCTTCTGTCTAGGTTTTTAAATCCATTATTAAAAGTGATTTATTGAAGTCTCCAATTATTACTATTGAATATTCTATTTCTCCCTTTAATTCTGTTAGTTTTTTCTTGATGTATTTTTAGTCTCTCTTGTTAGGTACTTATGTGGTTAGAATTATTATATCTTCTTAATGGATTAAACCTTTATCATTATAAAATGACCGTCTTCTGTTTCTAGTGATAATTTTTTCTTACAATGGATTTCATCTCCTATTAGTATTACCACCCCAGCTTTCTTTTGGTTACTCTTTACATAGTGTGTCTTTTTCCATTCTTTTTCTTTTAACATATTTGTGTCTTTGAATTTAAAGTGTCTCTTTTGCCAAGCTCTACCTTAGCCTTTACATTTAATGTAATTACTGACAAAGTAGGATTTTCATCTTTCATTTTACTATTTGTTTTCAATATGTTTAATTTCTTTTTGTTTTCTCTATGTCTCCATTACTTCCTTTTGTGTTAAGTTGAAATTTTCTAGTGTTCCATTTTAATTATTTGTTGTTTTTTTACTATATATTTTTTCAGTTATTTTCATAGTCGTTATCCTGGGGGTTATAATTAACATCTTCATAAACAACAGTTTAGTTCAGATCAATACTTACTTAATTTCAGTAGTATATAAAACCCTTGATTCTACATGTGTGCATTACATTTCTTCTCCTTTGTGCTGTTATTGTCCTCCACGTTGCATCTTAATACATTGTTTGTCCACCAAGAAGACTCATAATTATTGCTTTGTGTAGTTATCTTCAAAATAAGAAAGAAAAGAGTTACAAAGATAAAATATATTTATAATTTACAAACATACATGTACACTTCATTTTACCTATATAGTTATTGTACTGGTGCTTACTATTTGTATTGATTCGATTTACTATCTAGCGTACTTTTATTAGGTCAGTTCTGTTAGCAAAAAAATAAAATAAAATCTGTTTTTATCTGAAGCTGTCTAAATTTCTTCTTTCTTTATAAAGGTTGGTTTTGCTGAATATACAATTCTTGGTCAACAGTCTTTTTCTTTTAGTTTCTTGAATATGTCATCACACTGCCTTCTGACCTTCATGATTTCTGATGTGATATTGGCTGTTAATCTCATTAAGGGTTCCCTGGGATGAGTTGATTTTTTTTCTTGTTACATTCAAGATTTATTCTTTGTCTTTGTTATTTGAATGATTGATTAGAATGCATCTAAATGTGTCTAGATGCATCCAAATGTGACTTTTATTCTACTTGAATTTTGTTAGGCTTCTTGGCATAGTAAATGTTTTTCATCAAATTTGGGACATTGTCAGCCATCGTTTTTTTGAATGTTTATTGTGCCTCTTTCCTCTCCTTCTGGGACTGTCATTTGTGAATGTTGTGGGTACATTTGATGGTGTCCCACAGGTCTCTGAGGCTCTGTTCAACTTTCTTTCTTTTTTTTCTTTCTTTTTTCTTTCTTCTCGCCTTTCCTTCTTTATTCCTTCTCCTCCCTTCTTCCTACCTGCCTTCCTTCCTTTCTTCAGTCCTTCCCTTCCTCCTTTTCTTTCCTCCTTCCTTTCATACTGGGTAATCTCAATTTTGCCTATTGTCAGGTTAACTGACTC